>NC_059472.1:24659419-24969419 GCF_018139145.2 Gymnogyps californianus
TACCAATGAATCTGTCCTTTTTTCAGATAATCTTTCTGGCCTGTTCATGGATTGATTCTGACACCCAGAGGTGAGTGATTAGGGTCTTTGCAAGCTGTCTTATTGAATGTGCGATTTAAATTCCTCCCATACGGTACTTTATTTTGTAATTTAACTGAAGAGGACCTGAAGCATGAATTGGAGAAAGGAGGTGGGATAAGGTCCTGCACTGCAGAAACCAACCTAGGTTTGTGCATGGTGAGGAGGAGTTCTTTAAGGAGTTCTCCAGAAGCCATTCTTGAAGCAATTAACTGTTATGTTATTTAAGACTGTCTCTCTAGATAAGTTACAATCAGAATGTAGTTATAGAGAAGGTCCTTCAGACAAGATATATTTTGTTCACGCTAATGATCAGTGCTGGTCTTTATTCTTTGCTCTATCATGTCTAAAATGCATACATAAGTTTTCAGTTTCTTATGAAAATACCATGCAGGCCCTAAGCAGATATTTGTGTGCAGGATCAGTCATTTATTTCCCACTGGTCTTGAAGAAAATAATGAAATTGATGCGATTCAACATGTCTATGTCAATTATGTCAATCATACAGGGAAGCCTTTGCAAGTAGGATTAATATTTTTCTTTATTCATAATGAATTCCAAGTTTTCTCTCCACTCTCCTCAAGAGCAAGCACATGTACAGGAAGTCTCCAATGAGTTACTTGGGAATGTTACAAGATCTCAGCTTTCATTTTATGAGAGGAAGTACAGACAATAGAAAAACTAATGATAATTTTATAGACATGGCACTTGGGATATAAATATTTAGTCACTGCAGCCACTTCCACTACAAGAATTGGGAATCTCAAGTCATTTCAGATTCTATCACGACCCCTTCACCTGCCAGTGGAGAAATCTCACCTGCTGCTGACACTACATCTCCTACCAAGGGATGGGAATTAGCCGTGTCATTGGCACCACTCAGCTCTTCCCCCTGAATATACTGCCCAGGTCTGGGCCATGGAGGGGCAATCACCTGGTGAAGCCACAGCGAGCCCCATTTTGCAAGACTTCTTTCCCCAGTGCCACCAGTATTGGACTGTTAGTGGAGGTGGTAAAGGCAGCGTTGCCTGCAGGATAACCTGACCCAACACCCCAGCTATATCACACCGGCATGACACGGGAAGCGACACCCCTGGCTAATATGAAGGAACAGAGCCTTCAATGAGCTAGCTGATGTACTATGACCATTCATACCGAGATAAAGTTGGAGAACCTTTATTCTTAGCCCATTTCATTCCATATAAAAGCAAAGAAAGCTAATTTTCTAAGTAAAACACAAGGCCTCATACTTGTATTCATGCAAATTCCCACAACCTGGCACTGGAATAATGAAGTTTCCAGTTCCCTGTAACATCAGGCTTTCTAATGGTGCAATTGCCCCCTTTTCACAACTTCAGTTCTTCTTTCAGTTTTCAAAATGTCCTGATTCTCACAGGTTTGAAAATAATTAATAACTTCATGTTTTCTTAGAATTTCTTTATTTTCCCTGAAAGGGCCTTTCCACCTTGTTCAAAGGACCCCCGCTTACAACTCCTTGCTGATGTGAGCGGTCTCAGACAGTGTAAAGGTTGCAGGAGTGGGGACAGAGCAGCTTGGAAGGACCCCAGCGTAGGTATATTTTGTTTACATGAGCAGTCAGTGCTGATCTCTATTGCCTGCCAAGTAAGCCAAGATTTCAGTAATCTTCTAACTGGTATTTAAGCACATTGCCATACATGCTGTTTTGCATGGGGCTTGGAAAAGACAAGGAAGTAAGTGTGGCCCAGTCGCAAAATATGTACCTTGGTTCTCTTTTTGACGTCAGGTCAGATGCACTCTACTGATCTCAGCAGGGTGTCCAACCTGTAAAGCAGTGAGGCCATAGCAAGCAGTGCTTTTCTTTTGCTTTGCAATATAAAGAGGCCACTACCAGTACATTTTGTCAGCCGTTAGGATTCAATCCTTTTATTAAAAAACGACCGGGATGCAGACAGAAATTCTGCACGCTTTCAACTGTGTGTTCAGAAAAACCCAGAACTGAAATGTCACGGCTAGCAGTTGATGCTGAGCTTTCCGCAAATAGCAGCTCAAACGTTGAAGCCACCCTGGCTAAAAACTTCGGCTCGCCCTATTTATGTTCTTAGCGCACGTCCTTCAGCAGCAGCAGCCGCCCAACTCGGTAACTCGCGGTTATAAAAGGTTCTCAGCCTTGCATCAGTTTTTATTTTTAGCCCCTCTCTGCCGGGGCCCCGGGGAGCGGGGAGGGAGGCGGCGCTGAGCCGCGGACAGCTCCGGCGAGGCTGGACAGCTCCCGCCCGCTCCTCCGGCGGCGGCCCCGGCTCCCGGGGCTCCCGGGGCTCCCGGGGGACCGTGGGCAGGAGCAGCCCGTGTCCAGGGCACTGCTGCAGCGAGGCGGGTAGCCGGCGGTACTGGGCACACGGAGCTCAAAAATGAAAGCTTCTCCTTTTAACGTGTTTTTTCTGAACCGATGCCGTCGAGTTTCGCCTTCTCCCCACCCAAGTCAATGGGAAATAATTCCTGTTGTCCCAGACAGTGCTGGTGGAGCCGCGGGGTGTTCATAAACCCCACTGCCATGTGTCGGGAGAGTGGGAAATCCTTCCGTGACACTGTCAGCGCATCTGATGTTGTTCCTTCTTTGTGTTTCAGATAAAGAAAGGGGAGTCCATTTACTCAGGAAGAAGACATGCTGTGTTTCTAAATGCTGTTACTGACGGGGATGTTATTCTGACTCACCAGTACTGACTGGGTCACTTGGAACTGACAAAAAGGCCGGCTTTCCCCTGGACTCCGGCACCCGGGGGAGATCAGAACTGAAGTTGGCTCATTTCAGCGGTGTCACTGCCTTTAACAGCATGCTGATACAACTGTCTGGAACAAAACTAAGCTGCTGGAAGTGACTTTCTCATCTTCCTTAATTTTTTTTTTTCCAAAATTTAACACTTGTAAGACTTTTGTGCCCAAAAATATTTCTGCATTATTACTTGTGACCTCTGATTTCATGTTACAATACAGAGAAATGTAAAGTCCATGCCAGTGGGATAAGAAACAAAGATTAATAACCAGCTGAACCAAACTGGTCCTCAGGTTTTGAAATAAATATTATCCCCCAACCAGCCATATTACTGCCATTTTAATCTTCACCGTAATGTTTGGATTCGACATTGCAGCACCCCCTCTTAAGCTTTTTTTCCAAAGGCAGCACGCTAGTTCCTGAAGTGCAGGCTGTTCTGCAACCCAGTTAGATATTCTTTTCAGGAAATTTCCTCTGGCTGCTCCACCCTTTACCAGTTACTTTTTACACTGAAGTACCTCAGTGCTCTGTGATAGTATGCGTATTGTATTATGTATACTATATTGCAATATCATGCAATGCTGTATTATATTATATTATAGTATTCTAGATGCAGTGCCTATGGCTCTACCGGGAAGAAACTACTGAAACACAATAGCTATAGAAACATTAACATTCAGAGATTCATTATGTTCTAAAATAGAGCAAAGTTAAATATTTATTTCCCAGCTATTTATACTTCATGAGACCATTGTAAGTGTCTGTGGCTGCTGGGCATGTGTTGGAAATGCACACAGCATTCTTTCCCCTTACCTATGTGGGAAAGTGCTCTCATCATGCAGCCCTGATGACTCCACCTGCACTCAGCTCCCCACTGTCTCCATTATTTGTAGGATCCCAAACATCCAATTAAAACATTAACACTAAAGAGCTAAAACATCATACCAGAGAAATGCACTATTTTTTCCACATTTACTCAGACATGAAATTCTGTCTGCTGAAATTATACTAACTCAAAACTGGTTCAACATGTGAAAATGTTATTTTAAAAGCCTGCCAAAACTTTTTTTTCCTCTTTCAGAAGCCTCTACTACTGAATCATTGCATTCATAGTCATAGAATTAATAAAACTTATACTTCACAGGTAGTGAGATATGAAAAAGCAACAAGAAAACTATTCATTCTCTAGGGGGATGTTTTTTCCTCAAGTAATTTCCTGTAAAGCATAATGGCAAACAATATACAGAATACATGCTGGCATGGCAAAAAATCAAAGGGGTTTTTGTCGGAACATTATTTGAGGTAATGCTCATAGCTCATCTGTGGTTTGGAGTAATGCAACCCTCCAAAATCCATGCAGAGAAAAAATTTGCCACCAGGACAGCATCTGTTTTTATGTAAACCCTCAATAGCACATGGTATCAAATCATAATTGTTCTTCTGAGATAAAACAATATTTTTGTGTATGACTTCGTAAACCAGACCTTTCAACCAGGGTAGCTATTTACTCAAGGAGCTACTCCTTCTTCACTTATTGCTTCCTAACTTTGTAAGCTAGCAAAAAGGTTTACCTTTTATTATCAACATGCATCTAAATTTCTATTCTTAATAGTTAACCTTAAAAATCTATATATTTGCAATAGAGGGGAAAGCGCAGAAAGAAATGTGCACCTCAACATGTTATGAGTTACTGTCAGTTTGAAGTCATTCAGAAATCAGCCCTGAAAAATTTATGAAAGCAAAAGAAGCAAAGTAGGAAGAGGTGAAAATTAGGAAATACTTGCTAGTTAGAAAAGAAAATTTAAAAACAGATTTTGCAGAAAAATACTATGTGAAATTGGGGCACTGGTATTTAAATGTTAGTAACACAATAGGTAACAAGGTCTAAAAAGCTGTCAGGCTTTTCTTTGTATCTAATGCCAGCTGACGCACTTACTTCCCTCTTCCTCAAATATCTTTAGGTCGACTGAACAGCTAAAATATCTGTATCCCTGTCTTTGTGGAGCCAATGTGAAAAGGCTTCATTCAGCTCAAGGCAGAAAGAAATAACAAGCATCCTGGAAGAAATGTTCAAAAGCTTTCAGGTCATATTAAAACTTATTGAAACTTCACTGCAGCCAGGCAAAGAGGGGCGTCTTTTTCAATACTGTCAGTATTCCAGATATCACAGGCTGTGGATATTGCATTTAACTACATTTTATTAAACCAGGAGCAAGAAATAGTTCAACTAATGCACCATTTTCTCAGTGGTGAAATATGTATTTTATAGGACATAGAGCATTTTATATGATTTCTAGGACATAAATGTCAACTTAGTCTTTTTATTACGCTGATTGAATTTATTTAATGAGCTGTCCTACAATGGAGGCCAGTCCTGCATTTTTCATTTGCTTCTGAAGGGAATTTCAGCAGTTAGCAAATAAGCCTGGGTCTAATCTGCTTCCGTCTGCAATCATTTGAAAAATGATGCTTGGCAAACAGCTCTGCGTGGCCTTGGCATCAGACGGAGACTGATTTCTCACACCAAGGGACAGGGAAGACTGAGCAGGCTGAGAAGTGCATCTACATAACCCGAAGTGACGAACCAGCTCTTTTTATTGTCGTGACATGTTTGCAAGCCCTGAGACTATGGCAGGGACGGCTCTGGGAAAGCCGCTTTTCCTGCATTGCTAGCCAAAGGATTGAGAAAAGATTGTCAAAGACAGGAGAGGAACTGAGGGCTTAATGCGCCTCCTCCTCACTGAATCTTTCCCCGGGTGTCGAACAACCTCTGGGACTGATGATAACCCATTAAAGCTGTGCCTCGAGGGTCAATTCCTCACTCACATCCTATAACCCTGATGGAGAAAAGAAGTCTTTCTAGTACCTGATAGCAGCTGCCTGAAAGGTTTCAGCTCTCTGCCAGGCAGACCAAGATACTACTGACAATTATCTGACAAACAAGGAACAGCAGTGATGAGAACACCCGATTTCTTCATGAAGCAGCAACCAGAGATGATAAAACAAGATTTTTTGTGCAGTGTGGTCAGGGTCCAGGCAGCCTCGCTGGAGCTAATGCACCAGCAGGGCCTCAGTGCTGCAGTCAACCCTGGCCTGAGAAACACCGCTCTGAAGTTTGGGGGAGCCGGGGGATCCAAACAGGGATCTTCACTCATCACATTTTCATCCCCCAAACAGCTTTTTGCTTGAGACCCTGGTGAGCCTGACGGTGCTCTGTATCTCCCGCTCCCACTCCCCTGACCCTTAAACAGACACATGCTTCATTTCCCAATTTAGGCAGAGTCTAAATACCAGCCTCTGCCTCGCCGGGGGCTAACCCGTGGGTTAGCAGCAGGGAAGCGCTTGAGCTCGCTGAGCATTACGCTGCTAATAATAACATGACTCCTCGGAAGGTTATCTCCAAAAAACGCCTGGGCTGCGAGGGGCAGCCTCAGCTGCTGCTATGGGCATCCCCAGCTGCTGCTATGGGCATCCCCCTCCGCGGAGCAGCAGCTAAGGCTGCCCCTGCAGCCGGTGCCGAGCGACCGGGGCGGGGGACACCCCCGGGGGGGGGGACACGGGGACAGCCGGGGAGCGCTTACCAGGTACCAGACGCCGAGGATGATGGTGCCGGTGCGGACATGGCAGCAGAGGCAGCAGCTGTTGGAGTAAAAGCGCGCCCAGGGCGAGCTCAGCATCTCCGCGCCTCCTTCGGGCTCCGCGCCGCTCCGCGCCTCTCGCCGCGCCGCTCCGTGGAGGCGGGACCGGGGCCGGGGCCGGGGCGGGCGGGGCTGGGGCTGGGGCTGGGGCCGCCCCTCCCGGCGGGCGGGACCGAGAGCGGAGGGACCCGGCCCAGACGGCGGCGGGCGGGGGTGAAGTCCCCGCCGGTTCCCCGGGTGGCACCTGCGCCTCTGCAGAGCGCGGCGCCGCCTTCAACCCCCGCCATGCCCGCAGTAGGCGCTAAGACCGACCGACCAACTGAAAAAAAAAAACCCAGAGCACTGGAGCCATCACGCCAAAGCACGGAAGGATTTTAAAACACGAAGATGAGGGAATTCAGTGGGTTGACAGCCTGGCCTGCGCGTCCCCAGCATGTTAGGGAGGGTGGAAAAGTGCCATTCTCCTGGTGGTCCTACCCACCCCTTCTCAGGCACGGCTGCGCCTGGAATTAGTGCGATGAGAGCGAACCCGTGATGGTGCTTCCTTAGCAAAGCTCGTAGCTCGTCTAGCAATTCTTGACTGGCACACCAGTAGAAATAAAACTCCATTTCACTATAAAGAAAGATAATATCAGAGGATACCATGGAATGCTTTGGATTTGCCCCAAATTCTGAAGCCATGAGCATTTATTTTCTTTCACGGTGCCCTCCTAATCCACTCCCAAAGTTGCCGCTATTAAGGAGGCTGGAATTGCTTCGTGTATCTGATACAGAAGTTAACATTAACCTCGTTGTCACTACCTGTAGTTAATGCCCTGATGGTGGTGGGGGAAGCAGCATTAGGAGGAAGGACCCGGTGCTGCGTATTCAAGCACTGATGCAGGTAGAAGCTAAACTTCCTACCAAGCAGCTGACTTCTTCATATTTTATTATTTGAGACTTGTATCATTCTCTAGAGGAAATAATGAAGAATATTCTACCAGGAGGTCTGTATGCTTAGCCTAACCCTAAGAATAATTTATTTACTGCCATCTGTCTTGGCTCCCTACCAAATCCCACAATTTATCATCAAAATATAACATTGAAAAGTATTCAAATGTTTCCCTATATGGTTGCTTTGGGGCTCTTCTTTATTTCATACATACATCTGCACAGAACAGGAACTCCAAGATAAAAGCTAACCTGGCACGGAGGAACATTTCTAACTATGCCTTATCCGTACTTGTAAAGCCACTATAGTAAATTAAATTAAAAATACTTTAACTAGGACCTTTACATAACCTCTGTTCTTAGCTTGTCCTTCTAAAACTTCCAGGGTTTGGGGGGGTTTTGTGTGCATAAAGAGAAAAGCCACTTGGCACTGAATTTATAATTTTGACTAGATTATATGCATAAGCCAAATATTTTATTTTCAAGATTCATATTCAAAAATGACACTAAAATTCTAGTAAAATGAAACATCCATATTGACAAAACAAATATTGGAGAGACCAAAGGAAAATCCCAAACAATATGGTCTGGACTATCTCACTGGTAACCTTGAGAGACCTTGTGCTTTAATAGCAGAAAGTAAGCAAGTTAGAGACTAAACCCTTGTATGTACACCTTGTAAGTGTACGTGGAAGGTAAGAGCATCTGCTTCATGAAGGTTATCTGACCAAGGACCTGACCTTTTCAAAGCAAAGGGGATAATAAGTAAAGGGGAATGCGATAAACAAGGACACACAGATGCAAATCTGGTGGACAAGGGACAACGGAGACAATGCCAAAGACTAAAAGTCTCCGGTTACTGATTGATGGGCCATTGAAGAGCTCCAGGCACAGCTTTGGAGAGGGTCACCTGGACTTTGTAACTGATAAAAAGGGGCAAACAAGAGGAACATGAGGATTTGGGATATTTGAGGGGGACCCTGCAAAACTTAGGAAGGAATGATTAGGGGAAGGGGATTGAGAACTAGCAAAGTGGGGATCAGACAGAAAGGGGTGTAAAAGGGGTCGGTTGTGTGTAAAGTACACTTGTCTGACTGAGCCTTGTGCCCGAACACCCTCTCTTCTTATAAAACCTTTCTTAACTGTCTCTCTGTATACGCTCACTCTCCACACGGCGTGTGCGGAGGCTGCAAGGAGTAAGTGCCAGCTACTGGGGGGATCAGTGTGAGTGAGGCGAGCGAGGGCTCAGCGCCGGCAGCGGGATTGGGACCATGGGTCACAGCCTGTGTGCCTGGGGCTGGCTGCTGGGGGGTGAGAGCCTGTATCTGCCTCAGGGTGTGTGTGTTTTATTTGCTTGCAAATGTCAAGCTGGACCAGCTGGTCTGTACTTAGGTCTTCTGCGAGTCCTACATGCAGGAGGCACAGCTGAAGGCAGTACCTTGTCTGTGGCCGTCTGCGCAGCCGTCCCTGTTGGTGTCCTGTGCCTGCAAACGGGAAAGCAGCAGCCCCATCCATCAGCCTGGGATGGGCACAACAAGCCGGTCTCCAGCAGCCAGGCAGGAGGAACCCCAGGCCCTGGAGCTGCTGGAGGCAGTAGCTGCTTATAATATGCCCCAGCACAGCTCTCATCTCTGTAAGGAGAAATTAACTGCAGGTCTTCTTTTGCTTATGGTTTCCCATCAATGGTTTTAATCTGGATATCCTCAGAAGAAAAAGGAAGGAAGAATGAGAAGGTGAACACTAATTACTTCAGAGCAGTTTCCTGCATAATTATTAATTTCCCTTCAAAAAGCCTGATGGGAAAGATCAGGAAACATCAGGCTTTGTATCACACTCCTGATTTATAACCAACTGTATTGGATTTGCATGGCAAGATTTTGGTAGCTGGGGGGCTACAGGGGTGGCATCTGTGAGAAGCTGCTACAAGCTTCCCCTATGTCCGATAAAGTTAATGCCAGCAGATTCCAAGACGGACCTGCCACTGGCCAAGGCTGAGCCCATCAGCGACACTGGTAGCACCTCTGGGATAACATATTTAAGAAGGGGAAAAAAACAGCTGTGCAACTGCAGCCTAAGAAAGGAGTGAGAAGATGTGAGAGGAACAACTCCGCAGACACCAAGGTCAGTGAGGAAGGAGGGGGAGGAGGTGCTCCAGGCGCCAGAGCAGAGATTCCCCTGCAGCCCGTGGTGAAGACCATGGTGAGGCAGGCTGTCCCCCTGCAGCCCATGGAGGTCCACGGTGGAGCAGATCTCCACCTTCAGCCTATGGAGGACCCCACGCCAGAGCAGGTGGATGCTGGAAGGAGGCTGTGACCCTGTGGGAAGCCCGCACTGGAGCAGGCTCCTGACAGGACCTGTGGACCCGTGGAGAGAGGAGCCCACGCTGAAGCAGGTTTGCTGGCAGGACTTGTGACCCTGGGGGGGACCCATGCTGGAGCAGTCTGTTCCTGAAGGACTGCACCCCGTGGAAGGGACCCATGCTGGAGCAGTTCGTGAAGAACTGTAACCTGTGGGAAGGACCCGTGTTGGAGAAGTTCATGGAGGACTGTGTCCTGTGGGAGGGACTCCACACTGGAGCAGGGGAAGAGTGTGAGGAGTCCTCCCCCCAAGGAGGAAGGAGCGGCAGAGACGTGTGATGAACTGACCACAACCCCCATTCCCTGTCCCCCTGTGCAACTGGTGGGGAGGAGGTAGAGAAAATCGGGAGTGAAGTTGAGCCTGGGAAGAAGGGAGGGGTGGGGGGAAGGTGTTTTAAGATTTGGTTTTATTTCTCATTACTCTACTCTGATTTTCACTGGTAATAAATTAAATTAATTTTCCTGAGTTGAGTCTGTTTTGCTCTTGATGGTAATTGGTGAGTGATGTCCCTGTCCTTATCTCGACCCACGAGCCTTTCGTTATATTTTCTCTCCCCTGTCCAGCTGAGGAGGAGGAGTGATAGAGTGGCTTTGGTGGGTGCCTGGCGTCCAGCCAGGGCCAACCCACCACACCAACTCTCAAAGTCCAGAGAAGTATAAATCACAGGCAGAGTTTAGAGAAATGATGAAGTCCTATCTGCTCCTTTCTATTTTTATTTCTGTGGCATACTATGTACTTTGCAGATGGAAGACCTAGTCCCTGCCTTGCAGCAATTATAGTCTTCAGCTTTCATCAGCAATTGACTGCTTAGGCACAAGTGCTGCTGTGGACTTGCATGGAGCCCCACCGGCTCTGGGGAGACCCACCCACTGATCCCAGCTCACTCCCCTCGCTACCGGCTGTGGAGGCAAAGACATAGCCGCAAACTGAATTAAAACAAAAAGATGCAAGGGGCAGTAAAAGTGGGGGTGGTCACAACACAGATTACAGCATGAGGTCACTGGGCTCCAATGCACACCAATCCTTTTTTCTTGCAGGCAAATGGATTTTGAGAAGACACTTTGGCTGCTGCAAGTTGAGCGTGTAGCTTTTTCTGCAAAACCTCATCCAGAAGAGCATTTGCTTTCCTGCCTTGGCTCTGAGCAAGCTGTTTGCAAGGAGGGCTGGCTGGTGGGACACAGGCACCCAGCGGCAGTTTCTGTCGGAGGCAGTCGCTGGCACCACGTTGGTCTCCTCCTTCCAGGCCTGACCACCAACACACGCAGCCCCCTGCTGCAGTGAGCCCCTCTGCTAACAGCGATGCCGAACGGCCTTCTGCAGCCACCGCTTAGCAGAAGGAAACCCACTTACTGGTACTGTTACACAAACCCTTAATGGCCTTAGAAGTATGCTGTCGAGTGTGTATCAAGAGAGAAATTCAACAGAAATGAAGTGTTCACAAATATACAAAACTCGGTGTTTGCTAATTTGTTTCGGAGCCCGAAAGTTACAGATCCATAACCACAGCCTCCGTAGTTCAAGCCTCTGTGCCATTCACTTTGCCTTATAAAACAAGAAACGACGAAAAACACTTCTTACAGAGATGGCTGTGAATCCACCATATCTGATCTTACACCCAGAATGGTGGAAGATCATTTAAGATGCAACAGGGACAACTTCTGAACTGGATGACACCTGAGTTTTGTCAAGGTTCCTAGAGGTACAAGATACGCTCCGGATTATCATCTTTATACATCAAAACTTGAACAGGACCAGTATCGCTGACTTGCTCAGAAAGTGATATAAACTCAAGTGAATCAACAGCCTACTCACAAGCACTTGTTTTAGTTGTGCTGAAAAAATAGATAATCTTTCCAGTGGGATCCATGATATGGTAAGAAAATTTTCCAAGGGAACATTTGGTTCTGAAATTAGACACTGCAAAGGGTCAAAACCTGACACACCCTTGCTCAGCCACAGGTTGGCGTGTAGGCTGTAGGACGTATCCAGAAGGGAAATGCAGACTCACGGCTCCCGCCTGCCCCTCCTTACCACAGCAGAGCTGTAAATCACTAAACTCATTTCGCACAGCCACTTGTTCCCGCAGAACACCCCGAGAGCTACGCTAGCCAGCTGGGGAAGGAGCCAACCCAACTTCGGTTCATTGCCAATTCTTCTCTATGCTACAAGCTGTTAAAAAAATCCAGTATATTCTGTGTCCTGCTTCTGCTCTGTACTCCCCCATGTGTCCCCGTGATTTTCTTACTCCAGGGGACAACGTCTCCCTCCTGCCAGAGGATGCTCTGATCCATTTGGCATTTTCTTGTGCTTTCTAGTGCTCACTAAAATTGGTTACTGGTACTCCTCTTCCCAACCTTTTTAATACCTATCTGAACAACATCGCTTGAAGAAGACAGGTGGCTTGGAAGCTGTCTATCACTCCCACCTTCTGTCCGTACTCGCAGTCCACAGAGATGGTGGAGCATAGTTCAATTGGCCTTGAATAATTCAATTATGCTGTTGCCCAGCATTGCCTACAGCACATACACAAAAGGGCAGCTCAAGGGAATCACATCTTCTGCTTGTAGGATTAGCCACGTGCTCCAGAGTGAGCGAAGAAGTTGTTAATTGTTTTGTATCTGGCCAGGTTAAGATAAGAAAAGGTTTAAACATTGTCCAGAAATCAAGGTCTACGTATTGTCCTTGGGCACAGGGCGGTAACAACACTGGGAAATTGACTGTGATTGTAGTAAAGAGTCATTTTAAGAGTCCAAGTTGTTGTTCGGCTTGCTTCAGAGCCTGTGTTTCAGGATGGCTGCAAATGATTCAAGTATTCAGGGCTACAGAAATATTTAATGCAATGAAGTTTAAAAAACACCCATGCTTTCTAAAAAAAGTAACCCTCCAAGAAACGTCTGACACTATCTCTCTGCCATAAAGACTGGCCAACATGCAATAAAATAGGACTGCTGCCACAATTCAAAATGGGTTCAAGAGGTCATTCTCTCTCCTGGTTTGCACAAAAAAGATCAGAGTCAGAACAGTATTTTTCTCCAGCATGTTACAACTCAGAATACATCTTAGAAGCCTATAAGAGAGCCATCATAATGACACAGCTTGGTGTGCAACCGCTTGCACAGAGTTAGTCAAATTCTCATGTTTCAGTACGAAACAATGGACAACAAATTATTTTCTTTTTTTTTTTCTTTCTTTTTAAGTTCTCTTTTGACCTTTAAAAAATTGTTGAGAGAAATGCCTGGACCTTTTTAGTCACTTCTGGGATATTTTGTCATGATTTGCCTTATAGAAGATAGTGATTCTAATTTCTTAGACAACTGATACACTTACACATTTTCTTTCATGATGGTAAACTGCATTTGCAACTCTAGCTCCCTTGGGCCACAACTTCATAATTCTGTTTTAAAGTTGCTGATTTTAAAAAGCATATCATTAAAATATTTTGATATGTTGCCCTCGTAAATAAGAAAAGCCAAAAGCTCAAATGTTCTCCAAGAAAAAGCTCGCCTTACTGCCTCCTTCCTTTTCCCCTTTTCTGACTTGAAAGCCTCTTAGTTTTGCTGTGAAGATACAGGACTCACAAGAAGGCTGGTGAGCTCTGGAGTACACTGAGATCCAGCTCTTTCTTTTTTCTTTTGGCCTTCCCATTCATGCTAGCCTCACAGGTTAATTTTAACATTTTGGATGAGAAGAAACCATTAGCTGAGCTCTGACCTTTCATCTGTGCAAGTCTTCAGCTCATAGTGTCAGATCTCTAAAAGACCTTCCACCCCACTCTGCCATGGCCTCTCCCTCGTCTTTCTGTAAGTCCCAGCCTGTAGGGTGAGAGCATGGATAGTTTTCAGCCTTTCTTGATACTTTTTTCAAGGTCATCCACACTATGGGATTTTCTGTATTATTCTTGGCCATGCTGCTAATGGAGTTGTTCCTCCTGCATGCTCCCATGGTCTGATATGTATAGATCCCACCTTGATCAACAGGATGTCCCATCAGATCACCAGGTGATAGCCCACGGGCATTTGTAATTGTGTCTAGCTGTCCGGGCTTTTGGGCCATGGCATTAGTGTTCACCACCGTTTCAGGGTCCCTTACCTGTAAGGGGACCTCCAGCAGTCAAAGCAATTGCAACTCCTTCCCAGCCCCTTCACTGGGGCATCTCATTTGTGGGGTTGGCAGAGTTGGACCATTGCTCCATGTTTCCCTCCATCAGCAGACCCCAAAGCCCTCCTCCCTTGTGCAGGGCAGTATTTAGAAGTGGTGTAGGTAGGCCCCAGACTCCCCCAAGCTCTGTTTTTCAAGCCACCACCCATTAGCTGTCCATCAGCCCAGCTCCCCCGTGTTACCAAGGGGTCTCAGTCCCTCCAGAGCCACACCGGGAGCACACGGCAAGCCCCGCGCTGCCCATGGCAGCACAGCACACTGATCTCCTGGGGTTTCACAGCAGCACCAGAGATTTAGGGTTGGTGCATAACTGCCTCCTTTGGCCATTCCTTCCTTCTTATGCATGTTCCTCAGCCCCGTGTAGGTCACCCGCTCAACTTACTGGGTAGTTTCTAATAAAAGCACACAGGGGTACCAGGGAAAGCAATACACAAGGGCTTCCCCTGAAGCAACTATTTAAAATAAAACTGAAGGGTACTAATTAGCCAGCCAGCCACCACACCGGAGTGTTTGTAGATAGCAGGTCCTGCAGTCACTAACCACCAGAAACCCTGGCTGTGGCTCATAATGGAGGTCTTCTCCCTTGGGGTTAGACAGGAACTATCACAAGTCTCAGCTGCTGCCTAGTGACATTGCTAAACTAGAAGACACAGCGCGTCTGAAAATTTCAAGTGTCTCGTAGCTCTGTCTGGCTCTGGTGTTTGTCAGGGGGAGACACATATATGTTTGTTCCTTCTTAAACACCCAAACACAGAAGGTATAGACCAAAGAAATTCATGCAGCAGAAGCAAACCTTACTGTGGTGGTACACAAGAATTATTTTGTAACAGAGGCAGGTTGGACTGATCTAGATACTGATTAAAAGAAGAATAAAGGTACAACAAGTTTACCAATTTTGAGCATTTGGATTACTCACTAGAATCATTTTTGGTTAGTAATAATTTGCAAGTTCAGTGGGAATTTTAAAAGTGCTAATGCAAGTTTGACTGAAGATAACTGATGTTAGCAAAAATGCTTACAAGATGAATACATGAAAGTAAAGTATATAAAGTCAAACAGAGTCTGAAAAGTACATCTAAAGATGGAGTACGATGAGTTAAAAGCATGTTTATTCTTTGAAACTTTCTACCCTGCAGCGTTTCTATACCACTAACCAGTACCTTAGTAATAAATAAAGGACATCTATTCTCTCTCCTTTTGCCTTGGGAAGTCTGTGAATTTCTGTAATAACTTTAGCCCTCCCAGCTAAACAGAGCTGGTGAACCTTGTCCCCAGCTTACGTCCAGAGGGATGGAAGAGCTTTGACTTTTCCCCTCTGCTGGCTCAGTGTGCCTGAAGACACTGAGAAGTGGAGACACCACCACTAATCTTGGCACCTTGGTTCCAACCCTTACCAATCAAATTGGTAAGCGCAGGTGTCTTGTATCCAACTCAAACTCATCATCTCTTCCTCCATCAGGCTAATGAGCCCTTTAGCACCTCATATCCTAGTAATTTCTACTCTACAACAAAGTCTTCTCCAAGTCTTTTTGATAAATTAATTCTCTACTCATCAGACACTGCCTCCAGGCCTTGAAATATGCTTACTGCTTCTCTCACTAGTGTGGGGATCTAGCCAGTTTTGTAAAAGCCTTTAAAACTGCAGGCATCAGACATGACAGTATTTATTTAATCAATGAACACAGTATTCAGTATTGGGATTGTATTCCCCATTCCTCTTTACTACTTAGATTCAAACATCCCGGAATTTACACTTGACCTTTTACTACAGCAACCCAGTGGAAGGTCATGCGTGGAGTTTTTTTGGCCTGAATGCTTATGCTGGAGGCAGTATTAAACCGACTGGTACAGATGGGTACATTTCATCCATAGTCTGTAGCCAATTATAGAACATGAAATACAGCAGATGAGGATGAGATGGAGCTGTTGGATAAAGAGGTTGTTGTGTTGCCAGCAGTGTCTTACTGCTTGCCAGATTGCTTGAGCAAAGGAAATCTCGGTGACAGTTTTTAATGCTGTGTTGAATTTGTGGTCAGAGAGGTCACAGGTCTTTGATTGATAGGAGAGGCAGACCTTCTAAGAAAAGCTAATATACATCAAATAGTATTTACTTCCTTTTAGTTCCATTAGTTAGATTAGTTAATGTTTAATTTATGGATTTGAGTATGGCTCAACACCGGGAATGTTGCCAGATTTTATTCCCTTTTTCATTATGCGATTATGGGTTTTTCCTTTTTTTTTTAAAGCTCATTTTTTTTTTTTTTAATGTAGAAGGATGTAGATATTCCCCCCAGTTTTGCTCATCAAACATGTTCTGTTTACATAGTTGTTTGGATTTTGTTTTACTTATATTTAGTAGAAGTCATGATCATTTTGTCTTTTATTAACAATCTCAGTCCAGTGATAAATCATTTTCTTCCACGCTATTGAGAACCAACACTGATTTTTAAGTACAGTCAAGAGGAATTAAAACACCACATCTTCCATAATTCTAATTTATTACCGGCTGTAAGTTACACAGCAAACACTTCCCAGCTTCGTCTTTTTAGATGCGAGTCAGGTTTCAAGCAGTAACGCACCACTTTACTTGGGAACCTGCTTAGATTTTCCCCTGGTCCATTTTGGTCTTTAGCACATTAAGCACCACAAACCTGAGCTGTGAGTCATCACCAACTTTAAAGCAAGTGAATAGCATCATCATTACTTTGAGTATCTATGGAGTTATTCCTCTTTTCCTGCTCTTTTCCAAGTTTGCTGGACTCTTGCGCAAACTCCGGGCATGCCATCCAGTTCTTCTCACCGGTGTTCACTGCAGGCAGAGGTTCGCCACGGAGCTTTACAGAAACTTCCAGTCTCACCCATATTCTTTTCTTCTATGCTAAGAAAAGCGCTTGACTTTCTCTTGGTGTCACATCCTCTGCCAATTTACCTATCTACTGCTTAATATGGAGTCACCAATGGAGATTACTTGGTTGCCAGCCAAGCCTGAAGAACATGCCACCGTAGCTGGTGGCTTTATACTGTGAAAATACCAGCTGGGTTTGCCCCCTTCAGCAGTCTGTCCTGAATCCCCTTGACGGTTGACTTGCTGAGCACATGATAGGGATTCAAACACAGTTAGCGAGTATTTGCCCTTTTCTGCAGCCCATGCAGAGGCAAATTGCAAGTACTGTGCATGCAGTGTAACACCTTTCATATATGCTGTATATATTACAGGTCCATCGTATGTCCTTCATGGAGTACAGAGATACAGCACAGATGGATTTGTTACTTCATGAGCAAGGAAAACACTTCTTTCGGGTGCTGGTAGCGCAGAGAGTTTAACTGGATGAAGTTTGGCCCAATTTATAAATCTTTTGTATGTATTGGGAAATGCAGCTAGGAAAATTACATTAAAAGCTACGTGAGATGGAGCCACCAGTACCGGGTATATGTGTGGGGGGGACTGAAGCTCTCTAGTACTGTATATTTTATAGTCTCTTCTAAAGAGAGACAGATCAAGGCTGCTAATGCTTTCTAATTATAGAAACCAAAGATACTCTTGGCTTCTCTTCATCACAGGCTCCTCCAAGTATGCAAAATGTCCCCTTAGGATCCCTCATGCCAGAAGTAAGATTGATAGTTTAAATAATGAGCCTAATCTTTAATCCTTCACTTCATAGCAAATAGCATCACAAATACCAATATAATTCTACTGAAATAGCATTATTTGGCAACTGATCCCCAAGCGCAGTGTAAACATCACTTCAAAACCCACGTCTCACGCTGCTTTCTGCTGTGTGTCTCTATATAGGTTATCAGTATGAAGTATATTACTGTATTGTGACTGTAAAACATTTTATAGGCATGCACATCTGAACATGTTTGATTATAGTCTGAAGCAACTTTGGGAAATTGTGATTGAGCCAATGCTGCAGAGATCTCCCAGCTCACGGACTGGTAAAAGCACAGAGGAAGTTTAATTGCAATAACACACAATTCTAACTTATCATCTCTGTTGCAACTCATTTAATGTCAAACATCTGTGTACAAACCTTTGCAATACAAGTGGCTTAGGCATGGCATATGGAAACCCCACCTCTGCAGATCAGAATGATACACATTTGTCACTTTGGAGAGCAGCACCTCCTATTTTGTACTAACTCAGCATCTCATTCAGTCATGATTTATGCTGTCTTCCTGCTAGAGCTCGGATAACATGAACTGACTTGGCATTTCAAGTGCTAAACCTCAGGCTGAATTTATTATGAGTGTACATCAGTGCACACCCGGTTTGTGAACTGTTGAACATTTGGCCAACGTTTAAACCAATTCTGAATCTGAAAGTGCTCTGAAATTAAGCCAAACTTGTTGGGGCAAGTCAGTAGGTATGTAACAGTACAATGCTGTTCCTACACGTCCTGCAGCCTCCTTATTGCACACTCTTGTACTGAAGTACATAACACTGTTTGCTCAGCTTCTCAGCGTCCAACTTTCTTTTCAACTCTAACATAAAAAAGCCTGATCACCAACATGACATTCTTCAAAACCAAGCTTACTTTGAAAAATGCAAATCTGCGCATTTTCCCCCTTTCCCTTTGATATTTAGTGCATATGAGCCCTTAAACCACTTAACTGCCACACTGGGTGCCTTAATATTTGCAAGCTAGTCAGCACCCCTTGCTGAGAGTTTTTACTATGCTGAGGGAGACATCCTTAAAGCCCTAGCAGAACACCCCACTGATAGCTCACATCATCTGGAGCAGGGCTGAGCCACTGTTTTGCCATACATAAAGAACACAATTTGCAGTTAGGACTTCTTCCCCCTGTTAGGTGGACTGCTCAAGAAATATTTGGAACAATTAAGTCTAAAGAGTTTAAAGCCTCAAACTGTTATCATGTCCTCCATACAGTAGCAACACGAAGCAGAAGTAAAACACTTTTTGAAAGACAACGTGTGGTGCTCTCAAGAGATGTTAGCGTTACATTAAGTCTTTACATAAGAAAATGCGTTCCAGCATGATGTTCTCTGGCAGCACAGAGCGATGCATTCCAGTGGCATACTAGCACAAAGTCAAGATTTTTAGTGATGGAATTATTAATGCAAAGTGAAGCAGTTGCAATCCTGCTTCCACATGTTCACCTTGTGCTGTATGACAGCCGTTCTGCCTGGAAGCGAGCAGGCAAAAAGCTATTTTCTGATGTGACACACACGACTTCTGACCTCAGGTTTCCCATAGCCTAGGATTTGGACGATGTGACTACAGAAATCCAACACACATGGCAATCCTTGGGTATGTAAAACCTGCCCCCCTCAGTCACCAACATGCCAGACCCTGGAACCCTTCAATTATGTGTCTGTCACAAAGTATTTTTTATATTCAAGGCAGTAAAAGCTCAATGTTTTAATCATTACAAAACCAATCACTAAACCTGCTGTTCTGCATGCCTACTAAGGACTTGCAGTAAAAGACACACTTCGAAAATACCATAAAGAACTTCCACAGTTAACAGCAGGCTGCATGACTTGGATGACTTTGAACCGCATCTCTGGAGTGTATGAATATAAAATAGCACAGTATTGATTTTCCAGCTCAGTTCTATCAAGTGCTGAGCATCCTGAGCCCACTCCAGAAAAGCACTTAAATACGTTTTACTACTACTACTGTTCAAAAGTATGCAAGCCCTAGGTCAAATCTGAGTAACATCATTTTTGCTTACTAAAAAGACAAGTTTTCCTTTTTTTTTTTTTTTTTTAATTAAATCATCACATTAGTTCAGAGCAGACAGCTCTTTGAACCTCCGTCCGTGGAACCTGCAGAAAAGAATTCCACCAAAAAGGAAGAAAATATTTCAAATCTCTACTATGATTAGGACTTTTAAAAGCTTTAAAAATAATCAGCCAAGCATGACTGCGACAGGAAAAAAAAAAAAGGAAGGTATCTATGAGGTGGGGAAGAACCCACATTGAAATCAACTGTGGAAGTCTCATACTTAAAGTAACACCAACATTAACCGTACTCGACATGGTCCACAGACACGACTTCCAGCAGAAATACTGGAGAGCCAGCTGGCGTAAGAATACGACTCAAGTACCACTGCAGCCTTAGCCTTATTTAACAGCTACTCCTGCACGTTCCGGAGGCAAGTCACACAGGCAGCGCAGGTGCAGGTGAACTGGCACTGCTGCTGTAGGGTGTTGGCCAGGCCTGGTCTGCAAGAGCGCACGAGTCACCGTACCATCTCAGATTTGGTTCTTGAAGCGGCTACTCAGACCGTGCTGGCAAGCACGGAGGAGGAGATTCATCTGAAAAAGTTTCAGAGACCTTGAAAGGCTCTAGCTTTCCAGCCAAGCCAAAGGCCAGTGTAATTAAGACACAAAACTGGAACAAACTAGTGTAAGCCAAATGAAAGATGATGCTGGCACGGCAGGGTTACTTGTAACAGGTCACTTGAAATAGGCACCTGAGGTAGCGGCCCCCTCCTAAACTGTCCCTGGCAAAACTCAGTTGGGCCAAAACCACAGTCTTTGTTTCATTGAATTTACAGTGTCCCCTCCCCCCACTATCAGAGAAGTAAATACTGATGGATTACATTCTTTTGTAATTCAGAAGCATCGAAACTCTGTTGGTGGTAACGAAAGGACACTGTTTAACACTGCATTAGTCTAAAGCAGTACAGTCTTTGAAGGACAACACATGGACTTCCCAAACTCTCAACCAAACCTCTGGAGAAAACCACCTTGAAAAGTCCCTGCAGGATTTGACTGACAGAAAATACAACTATTGAGATTTTTTTTTTTATGCATACCACAGAAAAAAACCCACACACATATGGAAAGCCAGGTAGCAGTCGTGGAATTTTATAGTAGTCTGTGTTTTCTGTTCATAATTTTACTACATTCAAACAATACGGAAGCATAACCACCCACTTTAACCATGGCTTTTTTTTTTTCTTTTAAAGGAAATCTGTCTTCATTCAAATGTAAATCATTTTTTAAAATGTTTTATCTGAGATATCTTCTGTAGATTTCACACTCCCTCAGTTAAGGCACAACATACAGCTCCAAAGTCACTGGGCAGAGAGGAGTCATTACTGGGTTACCTGGCAAAACAGGTGCCTATATGAGGAACACTGATGGTCTTCCAACTCTTCTAGATGAGAGCTCCACAAAGTTATCTTAAAAGCTTCCCCTTCCCTCCCCCCCCACCAAGACTGGATAAAGATCTGGAACAGAAGCTTTAAGGAAAACATTCTGGCTGCAAAAATAGTTTTGCCAATTGCGTTTTGATGTTGGGATACTTCAAGCTTGCAGTCAGGAAGAGATTACCTTGTCAGTCATAGCTTGTCTGTCAGGTTTGACTAAGCAAGATAAGGAACTAAAAGATGAACCAAGAATGAAGAAAACAAGAGCTCCAGCATGTGCTAGACCCCCGAAACGCCTCAGCTCCCACGGCATGGATTATTATGGACACATGGAGTATCACCTACTTCAAGCAGCTCTTCTTTTCCTAGGCAAGCACAAAGCAATAGCGGTTGACACTGGTACAACCACATTTGGGAGCCTTTCAGGAGTTGTATGCGTGCAGATCAAATGACAAAAAAATGCGAGGGGCCTCAGAGGAAGGGAGAACTAAACAGCCTGAGCTCCTCTCGGCCTTTTGTAAGGCAATTCTTTCAGTTTTCAAGGCAATGAAGAAAAGTTTAAGGAAATACCGAATCACAGTGTTTACAAATACGGAATTCTAACATAGTTGTTCATTAGCAAACTAATTAATTTTCCACTTTCAGTTATTTAGTTAGAGCTATAAATAACTTTAAATCAAGATGATTTAACTCTAGCAGCCAATCTAGAATCCAGCCTGTGTCTTTTCATAAATTGTAACGACAGCTTCAGCATTGTCTCTCCCTGCTTCAGAAAGACATTGCCTCATTTCTAGTGACCAGAAATTTTGAACCAGAAGGGGCCAAACTGATTTCACACACAATTGCACTCTGCTCACATAAGGTCAGATCTAAACTTCCAACAATGGCAACTTCTTGAGAAAACTAATTCTGTAGTAATTTCAGACATGAATGTGGATATTTTTCAGGTATCTTTCATAATGCCTTTGAAGACTTCTGAGAGCGGAAGCAAAGCTGGTACATCCCCTTGGATATACACCCAGCCACTCAACAGCAGAGGGACCATCAGTTGATACAGCTCCTATTCTTTTAGCTAACTGGCTAAGGCTCAGAAAGACAGGGATCTCCAGTCCAGCATGCCTCTTCAAAAGACACATTAAAGCCTGGCTGTCCAAGAGTGAGTGAGTCCAAGTCACAGTATCACATCAGAGAGGAGTTCTCTCCCATCCAGAGCTTCACTTGCAGACGCAGCTCAAGGCACGACTTTGTGAGCTACGTAGATAAGGATGGTCAAGAAAATAGTATAGTCATGAAAAACAAGCTGTGGCAGCCTTAGTCAGAATGGCCTCTGAAAACAAAGCTCTCAGTAACAAAGTATTTGGTTTATACTTCATCAGATATTTGAAATAAGGAACCACTTAACTCCAAGTCAGAGCCTACTGAACAGCTAAGTGGAAACATTCAGTGTGTAAAAGACTTGCTATCCCTGAGAAGACAGGGAACAGTCTTGAACTAGTCAGTTTTATGAGTTCATTGTGGTGATCCGGTTCTGAGTGGTCCATGACTTACACTCTGCCACGGACTGAATTAAAAATACTGAGCCAAGTTAAGAGGTCACTTGATGCTACAATTAGTATAGAAAATGTACTTGCTTTGAGCTGCAGATGTTCCTAAGCATGTTTTTTAAAGAGCATTGCATGAAACCCTGAAACCAGTAGTTTCATGTCAAGTTTTAAATGCAATTTTTCTTTCCAGAATACACCAAAACTGAAGACATCACAGTTTCAGTAAAGAAACTGATTTTCAGTGAACCAGAAACCTTCGGCTGGGTACAACCAACCAGATATTTAAAGGAACAGAAGTTCAACAGTTTCATAAACTGAAGGGACCCACTATGGACACTAGACAATTTCAGCAATTCAACCAAGTTTCAATAGGAACAGTCTGTGAATCATTAATAGCAACATGCTATACAGTACAGGAAACAATAATTCCACCCCCAACCCCCACCCATCTGACAAAATACAAGTTCTCCCACTTCACTCCCAACACCCATCCCAACTAACAGCAGTTCTGTTAGCCCTGCAGGGAATAAAATCCGTGGTGATACCGCACTACTTTCAGGTTAAGAACTATTGGCCACGCAGCCCTTCTTGGTCCTTCCCCCCACCCAAATTGACTCAACTGATGCTCTTAGTTCTTAAATGAAGCAATTCACTTGGAATTTCAACAGTAAAATAATTTTAGCAGTATCTTAAGAAGTAATTCTGGGTTTTAGTTTTTTTTTTTCTTCCATCTACAGCAGAACAATGAAGAAATCTTTCAGATTGGCCTGGAAAACTGACACTCTGTCCTTCACTGGTACTCAGCAGTCACTAGAATGAGATGCACAGGTACAAGTGACTGCAAGAGACTCGCACTTTTTTTAACAACTGAAATCTTGACTGGCAACCAACTTGAGTCATTTAAGGGCAAAACAACTATGATTAATAATAGCTGAAAGTCTGCTCAAACCATGTATTCTGATGTCTGCACTTTTCAAAAGGCAGTTTCCAATTAGATACAATTCAGTTACAACACAACAATACTAGAAGTATTTCTATAAAGTTTGAAGTATTTTTAATATGTACATTCTTTCTTAGTAAATATTAAAGTAGTGCTTTTCTCTTGCACTTTTTTCTTTAGACTTCTAAAAGGGCATCAGAAATACAGTTTTAACCCCCTCCAGACCAATGCACAGTTCTTACCTTCATAACAAGCACATATGAATTCTGTACACCTTTTCCTCCCCACGAAAGAAATAAAAATATGCCATGACTATCCAATTACACATTATCACAACAAGTTTAAATTATGTATACAAATAATTCCAGAGTATTTAGAAAAAAACAACATATTGGATTTATGAAACCATTCCATGCATTCAACAACAAAAAAAAAAAAAAGAAAAAAGCAAAAATGATTGAGTTTCTTTAAATGGTGTTTTCTCTTTCTATCCAAGTACCAAAGTCTGGATACAGTGTATCATTAAGACTAACCACTGCTTGAGTCATAGAAACATGACAGTACATAGATAATCAAGTTTCTATTTATAGACAATATGCTATACAGTTACTACCTCTTTAATGAATGTCAAAAAAGCAAGTTTCGCTAAGACGTTGAAACTGCACATTAAGAAAACAGTAAGAGGTGCTGCTAAATAGGTAACAACATTTTGAAAGGAAGGCTATGTAATTATATGATCCTGCTTAGTAGTAGCAGTTAATTAGCAGTTCCTATGTTGTTAGCTAGTTTCTTTTTTCCAGAATGACAAGCTATTCAAGAGCTAGAGTTAACCAACCCAGAAATATCACCAATTTTATCTTCGAGAAAAAAAAAAAAAAAAAAAAAGAATTTATGCAATGAAAGCCCTTGAGGGCAGCCTCTCTCATTACATAAAATCTTCATATTTTCTACAAAAGAGGCTCGTAGCACAACATACAGATTGGAAACAGACATTTCGGACATACATCACAAACCTGAATTCAAAGGGTATTCTTTTTAACCTTCACTATGAAGACAACAAGTAAAATTGTAATATTATTTACATGCAAAGGACTCTGCATGATTTTGTAATATCCTATTTTCATGTTTGCCTGAAGATACTCCTTGAAAAGCTGTACTTCAGTTCTAAATTTATTTTACATGAATCTTGACAGGTATCAGTCTTCAGGCATTACTCCTTCCCAGTAAATAAATCAATACTGTCAATATGCTCAATTTATTTTAACAAATCAATTTAGAGTGTCACATGTTCCTGATATACAGGAGTTGATACCTATGCAAGTTAGTATCCGTTTATTAGGAAAGCTCTCCATTAGCAAGGTGCATTTTCAGTACAATTAAAACCAGCTTGCTGCATTAACTATTCTCGCCTTGCAATACTGTTGAACTGCAGTCAAGTACAATAAGAGTACAAGATTGTTTATCAGTACCATGTGTTACAGCTGTTAACAATTCTGTTTGTGCCACAAAACCAGAAGTCAATAATTTAAAAAAAAAAAAAATCTTCGCTCTTTAACCGGATTTACCAGATGATGTTAATTACCATCCTTATCCAACAAATTTTTGTAAAGGCTATTTACAGTGTACATGGCTGAGCATGCACCTTACAGACACAAACACATCTGCCAGTTTGATACCATGTAATTACACAGTGCCTGAAAATGACAACACGTCTTAAACACCATTTTAATTAACAGTTTCAAGCGGGAAATGGTCTTTATTTTACAACTGCTATACTTGCATGAATTTTTATTTTTTTTATATAAAAACACTAACTCCTGTCCAGAAGTCTAGACACATTCTACGTACTACAGGTTAAGGCAGTAAAAAAATGTGTTCCTGATAACTGGTCTTGACAATGTCAATTAAAGCTGTCTGAAGCCATTCCAGTTCTCCAACAGATCTTTGAAATCCCAAATAATTTGTGAGTGAAAAAAAATTCACTTTGCTTTCTTCAGAGTTTTAGTAACAGAGAACAGAACAGAATTGGGTATGGCAAGTTAAAAAGCGTTAACGGAAGGGAATGTTTGATTTCAATTCATTCCATGAGTTTAAAAGTTGAAAGAAAACAGTTTTAGATAGGAGTCTGAATCAACCAAGAACTGTAGGGAATGAAGGAGAAAAAACCAATTTTATGCACATTACTGCATTCTTAAAAATATACTGTTATCTTCAATAATTCAAGTAAGGTAATAGACATTATCAAAAATAACTTCATGAACCATACTCAAGTTTCAAATCACATTCTCAAACTTTTAACCCAAAGCAGTTTTATTGTGTTAACTTCATATAATAAACCATGAAGGTCTGACTGTACAAATGGTTAATGATTTGCACTTGTGATTCCTGTAATAGCTAGCAGACTTGCTAACCAACTTACTGTAAAGATATGGCAGATTATGTATTTAATCAAAGCACTTTGATTTAGGCATGAAACAAATTCAAATGGTTGACATTCTGTGCTTCTAATGCATCACTCATAAGAGAGGCAAGAAACACCCACTATTGTACAGACAATTATTTTTACAGAAAACCCTTCCTTGAAATTAATCTTTTATCCGCAGCTGTAGATGAGAGTATAATCTGTTGTAAACAGGGCACTGTGTTGTAAAACCAGTTTTTTTTTTTAATTAAGATCTCTCTCCAAAAGTTGGAAAAACAGACTCTTCAGAATGTCTTTCAAATGTAGCATGTTCTGTTTGCTATATCATAAAGTTACTTCCTTTGATTCCTTTTTAAAGATGTTTGTTCACAGCAGTTCTGTTTTTAAAAATTGTTTGAAATTTATATAAAATTCTGTACATGTTCACAAATTATTGCATAAACAGCATAATCTTCATGACAATATTCAGCAACACATGTCCATCTCAGGAAGTTCACGTTTCCCTTCTTGCTTTTTTCTTCTTTTTAACTTGTTTGGGGGATTCCCAGCTTTCTTCAGACTTTGCTAAAAACAAAACATAACTACAGTGTTAAGACTGAGAAAGTTTACACAGAATTTTAGTTTTAAAACCCTGGATAGTACACCCCATGTTATTATGAAGTAATTCAGAACAATCAACTAGCATGATTTTTGAAGGAGAGTTATATTTACCTGCTTCTCCCAAATAGTCTAATTTGAAGTGCATCTAAACCAACATTTGCTAATTTCAACCTACTTTTTTACACCATAAATACATAGTGTGACACACAATGAAGGTCATTCATTTTGTAGATGTATTATTTACAGTAAAGTCATTTTTTGACTAACTGGAAATAATGTACATGTACACAATTGAGATTAAATGTTCACTTTTATCAGATTACACTGTTTTTAACCACTAAATGTAAGTGGTATGTCAGAAGAGTATTTTTAAAAATAATGAACTATGTAAAGTTGTGGTTACATAGAATCCATAATCAAATAAAGCAGCACTATGTTATTTTATTAAAACAGATTGCCTCACAACATGCTGGCTGCCAAAAGTGGTAAATCAGGTAAAATATTTTATATGCTGAATGTAAGAGATGTTCTTTCAATTGCTGAGGCATGAATCAGCCACAAAAGCCTTCATATTTTAGAACCAGAACAAAAAGTTGTAAGTTGACACATGGACTTGAAAAATTGTTTAATATATTCAAAACGAAGAAGCCAATTAGTGCAGTTGAGTGAGACTAATATTATGAAATCATCTAGTTTCTTCTGCAGTCATTAAAAACTGGTTTAGTACTTCAACACTTAGCCAGGAACTTCTTACAAAATGTCAGTATTTATTAATCTCATTAAAAAGTCTAATTCAAACAACTTTTTTGTTTTGTTTTTAAAGCAATGCCTTTTACCTCCTGACTTGCGTTCTAATTTTTCTGTCTTAC
Source organism: Gymnogyps californianus (assembly GCF_018139145.2). NCBI lineage: Eukaryota > Metazoa > Chordata > Aves > Accipitriformes > Cathartidae > Gymnogyps > Gymnogyps californianus. Next base: position 24,686,834 of record NC_059472.1, read on the forward strand.
TGGGTGAATATTTCAGTACAAGCACTTTTCCCGAGTACAACAGAGGATATGTTTGACATCTCTGGGCACAGCACATTTTTAAAAAGCAATATACCTGCAGTAGTTCAGCCCGATGTATGTGCTGTTAGGCTACAACAAAAATAAGTGCATCACCCAATACCTTTCTACTCCCATATTAGCAACTGTTTTCCTCCATGATTACTACATTTCATGGAAGTATATGGAAAAAGATGTTAATGAGCTAAGTCAAAAAAACCCCCAGCAGGTTGAAAATTGAATTGCTTGTATTTTTTTGCAAATTTCTGGTAGCTAAACATCCTGTCAACTGCTATGTTAGTACCCATCTGTTCCACTGAAGACTTGCAAGCAGATCTTTGAAACAGTGTTGGCAGAACTACTTAGTCACAGCATGGAGCTCCAGTCCTGACGGTGAAGAGCACGTCCAAACGTCTGTTAAAGACTGGACAAGGCCAACAGACACTTTCAGTCATTCAAGCATACAAAGCCAGTTTTTCCTCACAGTGAAAGCACATTTGTCAAAGTACTTCAATGAAAGCTAAAATATGGCAAGACATACAAATGAAATACATAAGTACCTAATACAGCACTCTAAACCCAAACCTCAGGGCAAAGCATTCTGACTACATACGCTCTACGGGAAAAAAGTACACCCTGAATTCAGAGAAATTAATTGTACTGAGAGACACTTACTCTGTAGAGGAGGCACACTGTTTTGCTTAATATTGGGACTAGAAACATCTGTCTCTTGCAGCATCTGTGGCACTTGGGAAGCGATCTTGTCAGAATCGCTCTCTGATACAATTACAGATGGCTCAGTAGAAACAGCAAGCGAAGGAGCCTCCTCAGGCTATTTGAAAAACAGAAAAAAGTTTCCAAAAGTTTATTAAGTCATACAAAAGTAAAACACTTATACGGTGTCATTCTGGCAGTATACTTAGCAGCTGCTGGAAAGATGGCATTGAAAAATTAAGCCAGTATTAAAATGCTTCAAAATTTTAAATTAAGGCTGCAAGACTATGACTGCCATCTAGTGCCAAAACTTTTAGTTGCGTACAAGCAAAGATAAACCACATGAATTCTTCTTAAAATACATGACATGCACAGAAAGGGAGAACAATCTAAAAATCACTAAGATCCTAAAAAGATTCTAGAATACATATTCAGAAGAGATGCAAGATGGTGACACATATGCATTTGGTTGCAAGGCAAACAGGCAAGCTGTACAAGTCCAAATACGCAACTCAAAACCCAAAACAAATCAAACTTTTATAAAATTTAGAAAGCATTTGCAGTCATTCCTATCAACTGCTCAAAACACTGTATGTTTATGTTCGAATAACAGATATTTGCGAGAGCAGTGAGAAAGCATTTCAGTGGAAACTACTGTAGGAATAACTGCCAAGTAAAAGATATTCCTAGTATTTTCCAATTACCCGGTCTACTTTGAAGGTTCCCACTACAGAGACAAGATGTAACTGTAGCTTACTGTGTAGCACTTACTGGAATTAAAGTACAGTAGAACAGAAGTCAAAATGCAAAAAACATTTTGACATTCCAATAGGAAAGTCAGAACATAAAAAACATATGATATCACAGCAGGTGACCTACTGACAAAAGGCTTCAAATAAGAGTATATTAGAAAACAGTGCCTCAGTCAAGCAATAAACCCTAAACTTTGTGATGTTATTAAGAAGTCACGGCTATAGTTGCACCACAACAGCCAGGACCTGGAACTATCACAACGAAACAGTGAAGTCTACATCCAGCCCTTGAAGTGGATGTACACAGATCCTACATTATTGTGATCAGTTTGTACTTTTTCCATCACTGTAATGTAAGCATCTCAAAAATTTAGTCAGAACATACAAAAGAGCAAAAAGATACTTTTTTTACTTTTCTTTTTAATCATATCATACTGAGCAAGAAGTTAAACAGCTTTAATTAAAAAAAAATCCAACACATGAATTTCGAGGGTAGCAGTTCTCTAACCTTTTATGAATAGAGGAGTTTGCTGTGCCCTTCCACATCAACTGAAACAAGTTTTAATAACTATAATTGCAGTATTTCTCAATCTACTGAAAATATGACAGTCTTGAATTTTTTTTTTTTTTTAATATCAACCATGCTGATAAAATGAACTCCCATCCTACAGGATTTCCACGCTTAGCCAATTCTAATGTTGTCTAACAGTTAGCAATTATCAGCTACATAAATATGTGAACTCTAACAAAATGGATGCGACCTCTAAAACAGAAGGAGGACTTAAAGCTCCTAGTTGTGCAAGGTAATTGATTCAGGTCACTGGTATCAGTTTTGTTAGGACAGAGTCACTCTCCACCTGTAGGTAAAGCAACTCAATTAAGATTTAAATGGCATACAGCTGCCTCAGGTTGACTAACAAACATGTTGCAGCTTGAACATTAAAGCCTGCAGTATTACCGCAAATGTAACTATACAGTTACATACAGCATTATCTGGACATTTTTCAAAATACCATACTTCTGTCTGAATTTTGAATGAGGGGAACTGGACAGTGATACCAAACATTAAGAATCAGGTACTACTATTCGCTAGGATATTCTGTGTTAACAAATCAGTTCAGAAAAGAAACTTGAAACAATGAATAAAGCCTATTTGATAATATAAATAGTTAGATGCATAATTCTACAATTTATTAATGAAGTAGTGACTTGTGAAACTGTTATAAATGAAGGATTTCCAAAGATATCTCTTCATTTAAAACCTGTGCCTGCTGATAAAATGCCAAAGGTTTCCACACAGCCCAATGCATAATATGAGAAAAATACCATCACCAGATAAAACCAGAAGTGTTCAACATTCAGATGTTTCTGGTCTTTATGAAGATATTCTGGATAATAACTTATTTGTACTCAGTTTATTTTTCCTCATATTTGGTTCTCGTGTTTTGGAGCATGTGCTCAAGACTAGACTACCTGCCTTGGAAACTGAGGTCATCCATTTCACACATCAGTCACAGACTGTTTCTAAAACATTTTGGAACAGCCAAGTCAAACAATATCAGAAAGCATCTTTGCATGTGTGAAATCACAATGAAGCCAAATCTGATGGCAAGGAGACTTGCTAAAGACTGATAGATCATCTGCATTGTCAGATACAACAATTCACAAGTTGTCCTTTATCAAGTCCAACTAACTTCCAGAGAATGTTTTCAGTAATAGTTTTGTTTGCCCTTTGCCCCCACACCAAGTTTAATACAGACTATGTCTTGTTTCACAAAATTGCCACTAACACAGCTATACTTAGGCACATATACGAACAGATTGAATTTAAGACTCAAGAGTAACAGGAGCACTCAAGCCCCCCAAAAATACTGCACAGTGTAGGTCTACATCAGAACTGATGTGATCAAATCACCTAGGAAGTTGGGTATGGTTTTAAACACTAAACAATTGAGCAAAGTCTACTGAAACTGGGCTGATATTTTGGCAGTGCCAACACCTCGTGAGAAAAAACAAAATATCTAACTGCAGATCAAAAGAATCATTACAGGTAGCTGAAAAGTATTTCTCAAATCAATTTAGAGTTCTAAATTGCAAAAGCTAGACTTTTGGGATGCACCAGTACACCTCTTTCTAGATATCAAAAAAACCCACCTTGATGTCACAATCCAAATATGAGTTTTCTGTCTAAACATTTTCAACTATGGCCTCCAACACAAAACAATGTATTTGCTCTTAAGTTTTTTAAAAACACACACTGGCAGGAATAAAGCCACTTGCACACATAGGCAGATGTCTTTTTTTCAGATACAGCTTCAAAAAAACCCCACAAAAACCAACTTTGCACTAGTCAGAATAGTTAGCTGTTGCTAACCTTGAATAAAAGTTGAACTGAACCTGAACTAAATATAGTAAAAGCTCTACTTAGATGTAGGATATTTAGAATAAGCTAAAAGTATGTCTGAATATGCTTTTCAAGGCACATGTTCTCAATAAAAGCTTTCTGTACTTTTTCTTTGGTGACCTGCAGCCTGTCATAGAAGATTCCATTCTAATATTTTCATTTGAATCTTAAGACCTTGTTATCTTTATAAAACAAATGCTTAGCAATTAAAAAGTAAACCTCAATATTCTGACAGCTATTCTGTGGTACCAAACTGCTGTCTCACTGGTATTGTTCACTCTTTATGGAACACAAAACCAATGCCACTAGAAATATTAAATACTCCTTCCTACAATGTGATGCTTGTAGGATAACAGTATCTAAAAGAGTTGGAGAAAGATTAAAGAGAACTTGTATTCTCTAGAATATTTGTTTCAACTGTGAGCTGAAGCAAACAGTCAGTTTGTGAATTGGTTCAAATGAAAACTTTTCTTATTCAGTCATTAACGTTAAGCTCAGCACAGCCACTAAAAATCAAATTTAGACTGCATTTAAGTCAGAATATAAGTTAGTAACACTTCATTCTGTTGCAATGAAACAGTAAAATATGCTATTAGTCTTGTGCTTGGACCTATTAGTTCTTAGGTTTCCAAATTTCAAAGTTTTAAACTATTGCTTGAATATTCAAACATGAAAATGACAGTTATGAAAGTGACTACTGATTTAGAAGATACTGCTTTTCAGAGTAGACATTTGTTTTAAAACTCGTGACTGACCTATATCTAAAATTCAACCTCTCAATCACCTTTATATTCATAAACATATAGTCTGAAGCAGTATTCTTACTGTAACCTTACATACACAAATTAATGTTTCAATGGACTTTGAGCACTTCCAAATCAGAAATTGTAACATAAACCCAATTTTTTATCCCTACCTTAGCTGGTTCACTAGTACTTATGGTCTTCAGAGAAAAAGCTATTTCCTGCTGCGGTTGAACTTTTGAGGTATCCTCCTGAAATTCCTCTCCAGCTTCTCTATCCAGTTCTTCAGTGTCCTACAAAACGGGGGAGGGGGAGGGCGGGTGGGAAAAAAAAATACCCTGTGTTTGCAGTAAAGTTCTGACTCTTCTTCCTTGCACATTAGTTTTGTTGCCATAATCAGCTTCTATAACTAAGAGAATCTATCTAAAAAAAATATTGAAGTAGTGGTAGGCTAATATTAGCCTACACTAACACTCAACATTTATAGAACGTAATACAAAAATACTCACAGAACCCAATAAACCCAATAAACCCCAGAAAGCAGCATTCTTCATGCAATTTACTAACAAAAATCCCAATCTCTGAATGAACTGCACTTTACACTCCTGTGAAATTATAAGGATGTGAAACTAAACTGAAGTTACTCTAAAAACTTTGCAAAAGTATCATGATGAGACTTGACTGCTCTCAGTTCTGTGCTTTGTCACAAGTAAAATGTTTTAAATGCAAGCTCTGCATATTAACCTGTCCAGTTTTCTATCATATATTAAGCTTTAATAATGTTTTTGCAACCTAATTTAGTCTGCCATGATGCCTGTAAAACAAACCTCTTGGTACAGAAACTGCAAACATATCCAAAGTATCCAAGAGTCTCAACCTTTATTCTGTAAACACTCTAATGGTGAAAAGTTCTCATTTTACATGAGGAATTAGTTACATTTGTTTATAGCACCAGAAGAATCCTGTAGTGGTGAACAGTAAATAGAACACAGGTCTCCGGTTTTAAGCTGGAAATACCTCTTGAAACATTGTTCCTTCACTTATTTCCCCTGGAACCTTGTGAAAATGCAGTCATAGTCTAAGTCTGTTGATTCCTGACAGGAAAGAATATATATTGCCTTACATCTAGCTCTGAAGGTAGCTTCCACTGCCTTGAGAAACACTGAAGTCAACAAATGCGAGCGTGAACACTTAAGGATAATCAATGAGAAAGATGATGCTGTTTAAATGAACATGTTCAATTTTCAGAGGATCAATATAGAAATTTTAAGTGAGTTTGAAGTAGGACTGGCAAGGTAAATTACTGAACTGCTATAACAAGGATAACTTATCTGTGATGTATTAGCAGTTCTGTCTGTTCCTATCAAGCAACACTGCACAATTTTCCATAGAAATTTAATACAGAGAAATTTTCACCTTTAAACTGATGATCTCATAGACTGACGGATTGAAAGAAAAAGTAAGAAGATCAGAATGGTTGGAGACCAATAGGTAGAATAAATGAATCTGATTATGTTAACATGGAGAGTAGGATTCCATTTGACACATACAACTTAAAAGGCAGCTCATAGGCAACGGAAAAAAAACATTTCAGAATGCACTCACTGACCTTAAGATCCATGCAAGACATCTGCAAACACCTGTTAACCACAACCTATTAATCTTGACTTACACTTAGAGTCATTGCAGATACCAGAACATGACAGCTTTCAATTACAAAAAAGCTGCAGTGCTAGTACCCTCAGTTTGAATTTGCCTCAAAAGAAACACTGCAGATTGACACAAGCATCCACCTCCACATAGACAACTTTAAAAGAATTCTATGTAATAGGAATTTAATCTTTTAAAATTGTTTTAATAAAATCTCAGACTGATAATCATAAAAAGCAAAACCAAAGCAAGAATGACTGAAGTAATGCTTTCCCCCTCTGTCCAATTCACCTAGTCAGATTCAACTGAGCATTTAACATTTTGTAAAGAATGTAAATTATGAATGGCTGTTCACTACAAGCAGAAGCAGGATGCGTTCTGAGCATGAACTATTAAAAGCTTTTTCCTATTAGGAAAGTACTTGTTTTCATCTATTCAAACATGATTCAATTGCCAAGTGAAGTGCAATCTGCTTTTGCTATTTTTACAAATCTGTTTCAATGTAATTCTTCAAAAGCTATTTAACTAACACAGAAAACTCAACCATCCTCCGTTTGCAAATACTATCTATCTCATTCAAATCTAACTCACAGAGTAGCTCCACCTACTGAGTTCAAGGTTTTGATACTTACCGTTGCACATAAATCAAGCTACGACAGTACTTCAGAAAACCACTATATTCTCATAGAACTGTACTTGAAGACAGCCTAAGAGAAAACTTCAATTTCTCTTGTTCTCTTAGCTAGCTATGTCCACTAAGGCAGGTGTCTTTCAAAGGACAGGAGGAGAAGGCTTCCCATGCAGAGGAAAGTTCCTCCTGGAAGCATCCCTACAGTACAGAATCCTGATTTGATAGAAAATAAACAATTCAGGATAAATACTTTCCACATATTTCATGCTTCCCATAAATCCAGCAAAACTACGTTGTATTCACAAGTCAAACATGGAATAATTCAAATTAAAGGAAATACTTGTAAGAGAAGGATTACTTTAACTCTTGAGAAACAATAGTAGACAATCCAATACCATAAGGAAATGAATTTCCCCAAAATAATTTTTGCTTAAGACACTAATATACAAAAATAAGGTGATTTTGTGAATTCCTCACAACTGCCTTTCAGACTGTCCAGATTTTGTTCATTTACCTGTGCAGGAGAGTTAGCTTCTTCACCCTGCTTCTTCTTTTTCTTCTTCTTTTTCTTGGATTTGCCACTTGTAGAACCCTGAAGAATTGGCTCTGCTTTTTCTCTTTCATTATCTGAAGCCTTCATATGGGAATATAAGATACTTAGCATTTAAAATGACAATGAAACGTGCCTTCTATAGACTAAATGCAAATTAACAGCTATAAAGAGTTTTATTGCATATAAAAGTATAAAGGAACACAATCTTATCTGTTCACTTCATTTTAGGAAGACCACATTCTTTATGTGCTATCTGGTAATATAGGTACAGGAGCTGGGAATGAAAAAGGCAACAGAGCACCACGTACTGGTGGCATGGAAATGCTGTTTTTCATACAGAGAATTAAATATTGTTAAGAAGTATTTATGAAAACAGACCTAAATCCTCTCAGTCTACAACAATAAGGTAATCCTTATATTATGGTGAGACAGTAAGATTTGACATGGAGCTAAGTGGCTTTCTCAATAACAACATTCAGCATTTTCCTTCTCTGTGTACACATTAAACACAATTGTGCTACTCTTATCAGTGTAAAAGAGATGAGAGATTACGTTTATCATCACCCTTAAGTTACTTTAAGAAATGGCAGTGGCAAGGGCAAAGTCTTGGAGCTAAGGAGAAAATATCACCTTTTACCTTCTGAACATCAGATATCTCTTCAGTTTGAGGAACAGAAGCAACTTTTTCTTCATCTACCCAGTTTCCCCACTCTTCTGCTGGTGCATTCCAATCAGAGCTGGGATCAGCTGAAGAGAGTCCATCTACAAAGATGAAAAATATTTTCAGGAATGTCTCCTTACTTTACAGGTGCTCTTGGACAGTTTAAAAATAAAAATAAAGTCATAAAACCACTTCTTGATATCAAGATATAAATATTCATTTCCTGTATTTCTGAAAAAATGTAAAGATTTTAATGATAGGTGGAAGACTTTTGTAAGTAATGAGTAAGATTTCGTTATTTTACAGAGCACTCAGATTACAAACTAGTCACAGCAGCAGCTAGCTAGATGCAATTGCTTTGAGATACTTTTCTAGACTATGTGAAGAGGGACAAATTTAAAAGTTGTTCTCTACCTTAAACCTTCTTCCTAGTTTGTGAAAAAATTAGGATGAACTATAATATTGATCAATCTTACCTTAGTAAGAATCCTTTACAAGTGATATATCTGAAAGTGTAAATCTTACTGAGCCAGAAGTCATCTTGTAACACTGACATTTTTTAATAGTCTTATTTTTTTCTGAAACTCTAAGTCCCAACTCCATTTTGCTATTGTTCATCTATGGATGGCACATATTTATGTTGTCACACAAGAATGATAAATTTAAAGGGTCAGTTATATAAAAATTAAAAATCTGAAGGGAAGAACTAAGCCTTAAGACTGTCTGTTTGGTAGAAAGTTACAGCAAGCCAATTTTAAAACAGAACACCTTGTAAAAGATTATCTTTTATTTCACATTTATATTAACATCACAAATATTTCTCACCCTCAGTCTATGCCAAATTGAAGGAGAAAAGGCAAACTTGGTCTGCCAACTACAGTGGGATTCAGTTTAAACGTTTGAAAATTAAGTCAAAATGAAAAGCAGTAATAAACCCAATTAAATTTACTGGCAAACATTATGAAACCAAAAATACACTAAGACATCTTAAGATTACTTATAATACTTTTCCACTTCTTGCTTTCATATAAAAATATCACCTCAATTACACTTACTTTGGAAACTAAAATTTACTGATTTGAAAAAACAATTACTGCCCAACATAACACTTTACATTTATTTACTGCCCTCTCACTAGATGCTTAAAGAAAAAAATCCATTCTTTTTTATTAATAATAGAAATTAGTAGTATTGGTACATACAGTTAATTTTCTTGTCCTGAACTTGATAAAGCAGTAAGGTGTATCTGTGTATCACATTGGCCTAAATTTCCATTATTTCCCCACTTCTGTTAGCGTACACGTCAAGTAGTTGACATCTATGACCGAATTACTCTATTAACAGAAGCTATAGTCATAAACATTCTATGCTCAGAAATGTGAATAAATTACGCTTTTGATAATATGTAAAGCTGATTACTTTCAAATGATTAACTGAAATGTGCTTCCCTTATCCTTAAACCAGATAAAAGACAAAAGATAAGTTTCAAAATGATCTGGTATCAGAGCAGTCATGCCAAGACTGGCAGAATTCAAGACTGCATCAATCCATTCCACTTTTGCAGTCATTAAACAAGAAATTGTTCTTAGAGAGAAGGTAACATGCAAGGCAGCTTTTCTGGTCAACTTCTTGACCAATTTTTCAGGTCAACCACCTAATGAGAGGCACTAAACTGTTTTTCTTAAACATTCTTAGATCTGACTGAATAAAGCTATCAATTACAAGGCAGTTCAAAAAGTGAATTTAAGGCCGAAAGCTTTCTTCACAGGTACAGTTTCACTAGGAAATATTGAGGAATGGCTGTAACTTTATTACACCACAGCCCTGTTTAGGGAGAGACTGTGGTAAGAACTACAAGAATATTTAAAAATTGGTAGGGAGGGGAAAGGGGAGAGTAAACACCAATTTTACTACAATTCCCAAGTCATTTCAGTGACTTCTATCCTGCATATGCTTTCTATACACTTAAGAATTTCCTAATGTTTGCTAAATGAGAAAGCAAGTTAGACTAAATACAAGAGTCTTACGTCACTTAAGTTTTCAGTAAGGTACAAAAACGTAAAAGCAAACTCTGACTCAAATGCAATCTGCTAACTGCTACGTCTTTTGTAGACTTTCAGTAGATTTTTCTTATCATTTGCAGTAAGACTGCTTTAATTGATTACCAAGATTTTCTAGCAAAACCCAGAACTACCTCAAAATGTATGAACTCTCTCTTTCACTTCTGAGTTTCAATATCCAAGTATTCTTCCTAAAAATTAACCATTTTCTATTATCATTCGTCAAAATACTTCTTCCTGCTTTCAACCGTCAATTAGCTTTACAGAAGTGAAACATTCCAGGTTTTTCTTCAGATGCTCACAACTGGCTAATACAAGTAGCTAATATAAGTAACTACACTTTAAAGTAATGGTAATTAACAAAATTTTGTTAATGAACATTTTAGAGGAACATACTTAACCCAGACCATTCGTCATCAACAGGGGGTTGAGCATGACTTAAATCCCACTGAAAATCAGAAGTACCAGCCTGAGAAACTGACTCACTGTTGGATCCTGAAAAGGAATAAATAAAATTGTACTTGTAAGTTAATAAGCTTCCTGAGTTTTCTTGGGTAAAGAAATTCCAATTGAAGTAGGAAAGGAAGACAGAAGGCTCAAAGAAAAAAGTCTAAGGACTGCACAGGACAGGAAAACTACAAGGCTCTTGAAAATGAGATATATTCAGAAAACAAGGGAACTGAAGAAGGAAGACAAAATTAAGTCAGGAGAAGAATACGGAAAAAAGAGATAAGAAGGGTGAATAACAGCAGCCTATAAGGCTTACAGCAGTCTCCTCAAACTGAAAAATACAATGAAATTTTATGGGTAGTAAAATTATTACCCTATATCAGTATGAACTCTTACAGGGAGAAGCTTAAAAGAAAAGAGTACTAGACAGAAACCTCATCAATTACATTGCAGATACAGCAATTAAATTATTCATTACTAAGAATCCAATTCTCATTTAAAGTAAAAGGTTTCAGAACATAAAAGCAGCATGACAAACAACAGTAACGCCAATATCAGGCATGATAACAGAAAGTGTTAGACATCTAACATCATCATTTTAAGAAAAACAAGGCATCAAACAGAAACCATTTTATAAAAAAATAAAACCAAAACCCCTTAATTGTGAGACTGAAAGAAATTAATATATTACTTTATGATGAGACTTACTTTTGAAATGAAGTTTAAATAGGACCATAGCTACCTGGGTGTGTCTATTTTATAAATACCTCTGCAAAAGATACCTCAGATGACAGGAACCTTGACACGTTCTCATTTTTTGCTAGCCAGTCACAAGAAAGAAGTATTTATTCATGTGGTTGCTTGGCATTAACAACATTGTTGGCTAAGGTGCATCAAAGATGATGAATATACTTCACTGTCTTCACACTTCTCTCTCAATTAAAGTTGGAATGGTGGTATCGCAGATGAATCTCAGATCAGTCTGTCATCCCACTTTCTTAACTAAACTTTCTTAAGTTTTAGCCTAGAGACTGAACTTGAATTCAAGTGGCTCCCTGGGAAATGTTATTTTATTAAAACTCTCTGTACAATTAAGACTTTGTTTCTTCTTTTTCTTTAAGACAAGGTTTCTGTAAGTTTTCATTAAGTGAACTGTTCTTTGGAAAGTCTGATAAATTAGACCTTGGCATTTACAACTTCTTTGTTATCCTGGCTCAGATGTGCACAGAGAATGAAGCACTCATGAGCTGTAGGACACCGAGCTTGAGTTCCACAGTTAAAAGACTGTAAACTGCAATACAAGTAAACATAGCCTAAGTGCATAAGCACTTGGCCAGCTACTTCCTAAAAGAAAATAGCCATGCCAAGCTTGTTAGATAACTGGAGTAAGCAAGCAAGAGCAGAAAACCTGACATATGATCCCTTTATTGTATAATAAATCACTGTAGCACTTACGTCAGTAGTTTAACACACAAGATTTGTTATGAAGTCAGGTTTGCGCTCTGTAGCAATTTCACCCTTCAAAACAAGAAAACCCCAGAGCTCAGCCTTCCCACCCATCTTACAGAGAAAAGACTCAAGACTTCAAATCCTGCCTATGGAACATATTTTGAAAGTAGTGCTTCAGCTCCTTGAAGGGGAAAAACCCAACCATCAAATAACAAATCTCCCAGAAGATCAGGGTAAACAAACTTTCCTAGAAAGCAATCTTCAGATCTCCAAGTTGAGACATTGCTCAGTGTTGCTCTCTCTTATGCCCATTATTTAGACTCAACACACAAACGGGAAGGCCACATAAGAAATATCACCTTCTTATTGATCTAGCTTTTCATTATCAATTTAAGAGTTACTTGATTGCGTAATTCGAGCATAACAAAAAAAGCTTTCTGGGCTTTCATAAAACGTCTTCCACCTGTTTCCAGTTAACAGTACTATTTTCAAAGAACAATGAGAAAGATGCATATTAACAACACTTGGCAAATTCTATTTCCACCTGGTGGAGTAGAAGAGAGTGGAAAAATCTTTGGAAGGGGATACATACCAGAAACTCCAGGAGTTAATCCAAATGAAGAGAAAGAAGTAGAATTCTGTTCAGAGGTATTAATCCTTGCATCCACATTCCAAGCAGCTGTGGGGAAAGGGGGAAAAAAAAAAAAAAAAAGGAAAAAACAAAACAAAACAACTTCACACAGCTGGCAATGTTGAAAAAGTTAGCTATTTAATTATGAATAGGGTCAGAAAAACAGTGGACATTCCAGCCATGTTAACATTTCACACAACTGAGGGCATATTTTGCTTATTATATCAGACAATCAGTGTGATAGAGATGCGACTATGAACACTCAGCTTGAAACAATTTTCAAGCTTTCTAAGATCATCTTCCCTCTACAGCCTTTTGTAGACATAAACTTCTCAAAGGAAAAGTAAATTGTGTTTTGAGCCCTATACTATTATTCTTCTTCCCATTACTGCAATCATCTAAGTTACTGAAAAGCGTATTTATTAACTCTGTAGATGAAACCTAGCTTGGAGCAAATTGTATATATGTTAAAGAACAGAAATGAGCTCAGAACAATTTTTGACAAATACGAGATACTGCTTAAAAATTAAGATACTTGACTGTTAAATGTAAGGTAGAAAATAAGCAGAAATAATCAGTAGCACTAGTGTGTCAAAAGGAACATCTCGTTCGAATGTGATTCTAAATAAAAGCTACTAGTAGCTTTTATTTAGAATTACATTTATTTAATTGGGGGAGGGCACTCAAAACTGGACATAGTATTCCAGATGTGGTCCAAGAAGTGGATAATCACTATCCTCAATCTACTGACTCCTGTTAATAGAGCCCAGAATACTGTTGGTGTCCTTTGCTGCTGGGGCCTATAGCTGGCTCATGTCCAGCGTGGTGTCCACCAGGACCCCTTATCCACAGAGCTGCTCTCCAGACAGTCAGTCCCCAGCCAGGCGTGCTTCCTACCCAGGTGCAGCACTTCACATTTGTCCTCAGTGAAGTCCCTCAGGTTCCTGTTGGCCCATTCCTCCAGCTGGTTTTGGTCCCTCTGGATGGCATCCCTGATCTGGACTGTATCAACCGGTTCCCCCCTCCCCACTCAAGTTTGGTATAATCTGGGAATCTGATGTGAATGACACTCTGTTGCCTCCTCCAGGTCATTTATAAAGATGATAAACAGGACAGCTCTAAGTACAGAGCCCTGTGATATCCCCCTTGTTACCAGCCTCCAGGTAGAGTATGACTCACTAACCACTACCTTTGAGCCTGACCAGTTTTTCAACCATCCTAACTTGGATACAATAATACTGTGAGAGACAGTGTTGAAAGCATTACTAAAGTCATCATAAAAGACGTCCACTGCTCTCCCCTCACCCACAAAACTAGTCATTTTACCAGAAGCAAATCAGCCTGGTCAGGCATGATGTATTCTTGGTAACAAAAGCAACAAGCTGGTCACAGTCACTAAGAACTACCTTATTAGAATATACAGCAGAATACAGCTAACTGGAATATGAAAAAAGCCCTTTGCCTCTACTTGGCAATAGTAAAGCTTCCAATGGTATAGCAGGTCCAGCCACAGGAACCTCATTTCAAGATATGAGAGACAAATAAAAGAGGTCTAGACTAAAGCAACACTGCTGACTACAAAGGAACACTGCTTTCCAGAAGAGACTAGGATCACAGACTGAAGAGTGGGAAGGACCATATTACAGCATCTACTAATAAGTTGAAGATCGTTGCCCAGAGAGAAATGAAGAATTCTCTTCATTATTATTATGGACAGTACAACTGATAAAGGCAAAAAATTGTACTGGAGAAGACTGAAAACAATTTATAATAAAAAAACCCAGTGTAACACTGAACATCACGAGAGCTGAACAATCTTTATGCCTGGAGCCTAAACAAGCATCTGCTAAAAACAAACACATTGATTTGATCATGTTGGATCAACAAAATAGACTTATGGCCTGGGTTTTAAGACATTCATTAAAAAAAGAAGTTACACCTCAAAATGGCTTAGTACTCACTTTCAGAATTTTAGGAAAGTGATATAAAAAAATTTCATTCCTTCACAGAAATAATTTTATTTCAGATAAACTCCAGAAACCCAGTTAAACTGTAAACAGAGACATAGACATTAAGCCATCAGAACTTACAGTACGCAGAAACCGCTTAGTTCACATTTCACTAGACCACTCCAAGATTTTTTTAATGTATAAACATAAAGCTATATAAGAGATTCACTACTAAAAAATATACTTATGTAAAAATGCTTAAGTGAAGCAAATTTTCTTCGGAGTAGCTTACCAATAGGAGTGAACAAAGAACGCTCTTTCCAGGGCCTGCCCACCAGGGTTACACCCCAGTCCTTTCCATTTCCATTAGCATCTCCAGTGTCCTGGCCCCAAGCCGATGCCTCAGTCTTCCTCTTCCCAGCTGCAGTTGAAGGAACAGATGTCCATTTCTCCTCCCCTACACCAATCTGTGAGGAGATTTTTACAGACTTCTCATTCCAGCTTCCTCCATTTACTGTATGGCTTTCACTCAATCCTGGAGAAACTTAAATACAAGCATAATGAAAACATTATTTTAAATAAGAACTGGATGAAGAATTAAAATACTACTTATGTGCACATACACTTAACAATAAAAAAAAGAAAGTACAAATGAACAGCAGCTTTGCTACACCAGTGTGATACAGAAGAGCTGCTGCTCTGTCTCAGCTGATTTTCCAGCTCAGATGATATGCACCATCTGTCTACTAACTTGAAGAGTGAAGAAAAAACAGCACCAAACTGTACTCTCCTTCGTGCGTCCCTTTCTTTATAGGGCTGATATCTTGGTGAACCAGTGCCTCTAGATTAAAAAAAAAAACAAAACAAAAAACGGGGGTGGGGGTGCTTCCAACACTGCCAGGTAATTTCTCTTACAGAGTATGGTGATGATTTGTAGAAAATTCCGTGCACTAAATGGAGAATAATTTCTGTTTCATAACTGCATACAGCAGTTCTCTAAGCAGGAAGTAGAAGAAATGACCAAGGATTAGAAAATGCTTCCCAAACACTACACAGGATTTAGAAAGAGCATAGCAATTGTATTGAACGTAGTGTCCATCAAGGTTAGAGGAAAAAATCATGGTAACACTCTCAAAATAATTTATAAGCAATATGTTTTACATTATACTAAGGTAAAAAAGACCACAAGACTGCAACAGTCTACCCTGATGAGAAATTACTAGCCGTAGCAAGTTTAATGTATACTTTGAGAGGAGTCAGTAGTACACTGAGACATAAAGATCATTATAAAACTTTTTTTTTATGTCCCTATAAAACAAAGGCTAATGGTCACCTGGTGCACCCAGCCAGATCTCCTATATATCACAAACCTTTCTCAAAGGGCTTTGTATATGAAATCCTCTCTCTCTTTTTATATATGCAGCGTAAACAACAGAAAAATTGCTGATTTACAAACAATTAAGAAATATCTGCATATTGCAAGTGTAACACTTAAATAGTCAGCCAAAACCCGATGCACAAGTCAGTCAATATCATATGCCAACAAAAACTACACACCAAATATTTTATTCCTCAAATGAACTCATAGCTTCGGCAGCATGAATATGCCACATTCAAGGTGGCCTCACGGGCAAGGAATTGATTAGGTGAGATAGGCCTAGATTTTCTCAGACAAACCACTTCCAAACACAGACACCTGTAAGGTCACCACTGCTGTACCTAACAACACTGCCCTTTCTCCACAGCACTAACATTGTCCGTGTCAGTCAATGTCCTCTAAGGGTAATACGATGTCTTACGGGAAGGCAACAACAAAAAGAGCAAAGACACAGAAACCAAACTGTAGCTGGTAGAAAAAACTCTTTTGCAACCTTGCAAAAAGACAGCTGAAGTCCTGAAGCAGGAGCTTGATTATTCTGTGTTTATCATACTACTCTCCTGTCACAAACATTTACTTCTATATGACCAGCAAGTTTTCACAGAATCACGGAAAACTTAAGATTGGAAGGGATCTCTGGAAGTCACTTAGTTCCACCTTCTGCTCAAAGCACAGCTAACTTCAAAATTATACCACATTATTCAAGTTCTGGAAATCATAAAGGCTGGTAGTTCAAAGCATCTCTGGGCAATCTTAAGAGCAGCTTTTTTCCTCATGGCCAGTCAGAATTTCCCTTACTGAAACTTGATTATTGCCTCCTGTCCTCCTATTATGCACCTCTGAAGAATACAGCTCCTTCCTTCTGTGCTATGGTCCAGGAAGTTTGCATGTGAAGTAAAGCTCTCAAAAAATAGCAAAGTGATTCACTTTCTGGATCTGGGTGATTTTAGTAACTCATTTGTTGACTTGCTTAATTACGCTAACTACTTTTTGTTAAAGCAACACCACTAATGTTTGCTATGAGTAAGAAACAACCTTCAAGTACTACTATAGCAGTATCTCTTACTAGAAAACTGCTAAGATTCACTAGTCGATCAGTCTAAAAATAGCCAAATATTTTAGCAATTACATGTATGACACAATATCATGTGTATTTATTTATAAATACACATTTATATTTAAGTACTTTCAAAATGAATGTATTTAAAGTATGCCTCAAAGGAGTATGTAAAGAACTGAGTAACTCACGTGTATACAATCTGAAACAAGTGCAAACTTTGCAATAATCAGGACTGGTATATTTGAGCTCTTTGCAGTTACCTATATTAAGTTTTTCTTTGAGCAAATAATCAATTCATTAACACAAAAAAGTGAGTAAGTTAGAAAAGCTAGCATGAAGAATTTAAGTGGAGCTTGAGAATAAGCTTTACTGTTCTGAAACAATTTGTATAATAAGTAATCTGTCTGAAAATTCTAGATACTGAGTCCTTTTTCTACACGTAACAGACTGTTTTCAAGCTGTTAAGAGGTAACTGCAACTTAGAGTATAACATTTGCATAGCCAAAAAAGCCAGCCACATAATAAAGTTCCAGATCAGTAACTGCACAAAATCCTGCACCGACAGTTTGTGTTTTCACCTCTGCAAAACACTTTTCTAGTTACTTAGGATGCCTAATAATGAAAGCCTTTTACCTTGTGGAATTGATGACTCCCCCTTTGCAGGTTTAGAGCTGCTAACTTGTGCATTCAGAAGTGCATCACCTGATCATGAAGAGGAAACAGAGCTAGAGTAAATTCTTCCAAATAGCAACACCTATAAAAGTCTTCTAAAAGAGTATCCACTACTGATATTTTAAGGAAAAAAAAACAAACCATCAATACCTCAAAGTAAATTAGACACTTCCAGAAAACTTAAGAATAAAATTAAAATGCTCTATTTTTTATTATTTGTGTTTATTTTGCAGACAGAATGAACTCAAAACTGATTTAGGGCCTATAAACCAAGCAACCGCAGATTTCAAAGAACTCTAGCTAGCTTCCCCAAGAATGGAGAGCAGAAATCTAAAACAGAGGCTGTCATTCTCAAGCAAAGGGCAGTTTTAATTATTTCAGAAATATATAGCTATTTCTAACTTCTACCTTACCATGAAAACACTAGATACAGCTGAATTCTTTTCAGATTAGGCTGGTACAAGGTGATACATGAGAACATACGATGCATAAAGGACTCTGGCTGGAGAGGTTACAGTAGTTATGGCTAGGCACAGAGTACATAGACAGTTGGAATTACCATTTCTTTAAGCTGTTCGTATGTAAATGGACAGAAAAAAAGAAAACAGGAAACAACTGATCTAGTCCTCAAGGACAAGAATCATGCACTCAGTCAAGATGCAAACAAGTGTCAATAAAAACACTAGGTAAGGCATGCAAATTTCAATAAATTGTTACAAGGTACCAGGTAGTTGCTAGGCTCAGTCTTTTTGTCACTTTGCTAGAACATCCAAGTTTCATCTAATTAAAGCACCACATGTATCACTAGGTTAAAAGTATGTTAGAAAGCTAAACTGTTTGTGTCTTCACATTCTTTTAGCTTCTTAAACGATTTCTCAGTTGCAGCCAAATATGAATTCCTGTGCCTACACACGGTTTAAACCAGCCCATGCAACTTTTTTCTGAAACAGCAGCAGCCATAGAAGCTAAAGCCTACATTTCCTTATTGAATCCTTAGCTATAATAATTGATTACTAAATCTCAGCCAGATGTGCCCCACCATTATGAACAGCTTTTGTAGAGGTACTACTAAATCTATGTTGGAAAAAAAAATGTCTACATGTTAAGCAGTGAATGATCTGTAAAGAGAACTCATGGGCATAACCTTCCCACAAGGAAGTGTTCAAAAAGTTGAGGAGTTGGTGCTGCCTGCAGCAGTGCTGAGGGTGCCTTTGAAGTTTCCATAAAGGGCAGAGTCAGCAGAGCACAAGTGAAGGAATGGGGACATATGCCTATGCAGCTGTGCAGTTACTGACAGAGCACCAGTGTGGAGGACAGCGTCTCAGCCACTTACTCCAGAACATTCTCTCCTGAGCTTCCCTGAAAGCATGGCTCAAAAAAAGGGGGAGTTTTACACAATGAAGAGTACCTTTACACAGCTTGAAATAATTTCCTCAAGAGTTACACCTCCAAATATACCTACTGTACATCCAAAACAGAGTCACTATTTAAGCATTCAAGTAAAGTTATCTTTCTAGAACACGTTCACAGACCTATCGACCATCATACCTTTATTTTTTCTGAGACCAACCGGAAGCGATGGTGTAGGCATCAGTTGTTCAATGGATATAGTAACTGTATTTTCCACCCCTTGGAGATTTGATTCTCCTGAGCCACTGTCAGTCAGCACCTTGTCTCGCTTACGCTGCTGTCGCTTCTCTCTGTTACTGATTTTCGTTTCCCAGGTTCCTAAAACATCCCCCAAATGAAAACATCACTAAATAAGTCAGAGAGCAAAAAGGAAATAGTTTTAGCTTCTTTCATATCAAGCTGAAGTCCAAGTACAGGTTCAGTTTAAAAGTAACAGGCATGGCAGTCAACTTCAACATTAGTTTGAAAACATGAACAACTGGCCAAAGTTTTTCTGGATGCAATGTGATAATACTTTGCTTCACAGAGCAAAACATGAACAACATGAGGGCCCTACTATTCTCAACTTCTCAGTTTTTCTAAGTTTAACTTAAAAAAATCAATTGAAGTTATTAAATACTGTTGTTTCAAAGATCAGATTTCCAGATACAATATGCAACTATGGAGTTATGACAAAATGAGTTCCTTATGGTTCTTTATGAAGCACAAACAAGTAAATTTTAAACAGCATTTAATCCAAAATATGTCTAATTGCATTTTTTGTGTGTGTTTGTGTTCAGTACCTTCATCAACTTCCTTTCCATCTAGACGTGACATATCCTGAACCGTTTTAGCATCTCCCTTTGATTTCTTTTTTTTCTTTGACTAGAATAAAAATAAAACATTACCTTAATAATTACTTAGTGATCACTTGTCATAGTGGTTTAGAATTCCACCCCCCTGAAATACAGGAGTAAATTTGAAACAGATTTTCCTGAACAACCCTCTGTATGGACAGTCCCTTGAAAGGAGTACTAAACAATACTAATTGGTAAACATAAGTTAAGACTATTGAAGTAACATGAAAGACTTACGCGGTACACAAATGGCAGGTGGGGGGAAAAATTACTTATGCTACAGAGCACAAAGCCTGGTGGAAGAAGCTATGCTGATGGCATCACAGTCACAGAGGAGTAATGAACTGTTTGGCAGGCAGATCCCACTCTGGCAAAATTTGTTTTGTGCAGAAGCAAGTATAAAGTTATACATGGAGAAATAAATAATGCCAGTGACTCCTTTAAAAAAAGTGGGTAAGAGCTTGGAAAATTACTTCAAAATAGGAACTGTGATTAGAGTCCATACAACAGATATACAGGGTTTTTTCCCAAGGTTTCACCAGTTATGGCTTCTTGGCTATACAAGCAGAGATAAACAAAGAGGAGCAGAGATGACTACTTCTGCAAGCAGTTTTGCTGCAACAGGTAGCAATATAAAGTGTTAAAAAGATAATATTGAGAAAAAAAGATGAAAAACGACCCACGATATTAGAGAGTATATGGCAGAAAGCCTTGGAGTTTAATCTTTTGATAAGCTAAAGTGATGGCAAATTGACTTGACTACCTTCTTAGAAAGAAAATACAGTACTGAAAAACCTTTCTTCACTAGATTGAAAAGCAAGAACTACCAGATAAACCTGAATGAAAAAAACCACAGACTTTTAAAAGAAAGATGGTTATCCACTCAAATGTTATAAGGGGAACTATTCACTGTCTCTGGAATATTCCAATAAGGATATTCTAAGAACGCTGGATATCTTTCTGGAATACATGCTTCTGCCAGAGTAAGACTAGTAATTGCCAGCTTCATACCCGAGTTCAAACTATATGATTTTCTAGTCTTAGATGTCCAAGAAGAGTATAACAATCTCTCTAGAATTCAGAATTGGTAACAGCTAAATTATCACCACAGCTGCAGCACATATCCTACGGGCCCACAATGGCATGCAGTTCACATGCTTTTGAGTTAGCGTGCCCAAAAAGTATCGTGTAGCTTCAATATAGGTACTGAAAGCAGCATAGGTTGTTAGTGTAGCACCAGAGATAATAAAAATTTCACTGCTTATATGCAATGCTGTGCCAACACACCTATAACACTTAGGGAACTGACAAACAGTTAACTCATGGTTTACTGCATTAGGGGACCCATAATACAGATGGCACCCAAACTGAATTATCTCACTTATTTGCTCAGCAGACTACCTTTACCCACATACCAGCTATCCAACTTCTGAAAAGTCTCCAAAAGAGAGGGCTAGTTTCAAAAGCAACCCAAGAAGAACTGGTTCTAAGAATATGAACAAGCCAAATTATTTGCCAGAGCATCTTCTAAGGAAAGAATTAAAAAAGAAAGTGAAAACCAGCATGAAAAACAGTTATGAATTGCTTCTTGGAGCTCAAGCAGAGGAAAGATTAGTCAGGTTGTACCTACGTCTCCCATTTTCAGCTACATTGAGAATAGAAGTTGAGGTCTTAGAGTCTCCCACCCACAAAGCTGTAACTATCCAACTGTCCTCCGGCACTAAGAGAACACCTGAAATGACCTCAGTCGTCTCCCAGACAGCAGTTTAAGATGACTGCTCCTCCAAGTTATAACTCCAGTTTCTTAAATAACTAGCTCCTACAGAGGTATCAACATCATATTTTACACTTCTCATGAAAACATCAAAGTTTAACAGTTTCAAAACCAAGTCTGTTACTAACACACACTGTTTTTAAAAAGATCAAGAATTCAAATCTTGAAAATATATTTACTTTCCTAACCTGAGTTACTAGAACCTGATCTGAGAAACTAGAACCATAGTTAGTTATCCAATTTACTCATCACCTGCCAAACTTAGTGCTGTAACAGCCGCTATCTTGGTAACTGACTGAAACAGCAAGAGATGTTAAAGGTTACTGAGCAAGCTAGCTAGTCATTTTGCAGAAGCCTATTCATTCAAAGTGTCACCTTCTGCAACACAGAAAGCTGCCAGTGTTGGCTCTGCCGCCAGCCAAGGAGCACATGAGGAACTCAGCAGGCCTGCCAAAATTTTTTTAAGTCTTTAAGATGCACTGCCCCCCATGCAAGAATAATAAAAAATAAACCTTTCTTCCTCATCCCTAATGGTCTGTTTATTTCCAGTATTCAAGACAAGGCAGTTGTGTGTTTGCAAAGAGAATGGGCAATGAAGTTTTAACATCCTGCAATCTCATCCACAGAGTCACTTCTTAGATACACACCCTTACACTAAAAACTAAAAAAAACCCCCTTGTACTGTGCAAGTCACTAAAATAGGAAAAAGGGAAGAAACTATTCAAAGTGTTAAGAGAATCATAAACCCTATGAACAGCCACAATCCAGACATTACCCAAAGCTTCCACTCCCCCTAAAGCAGAACAAGAGGATACAACTTAAATGACTATCCTGAGAAAACATGCATGAAATTCACAACCCTGAAGCAGCTAAGAAATACAGAAACACAAAGGGAGTGCGATTTTCATTGAAAGCATATATTCAAGCACAAAAAACCCCACATGCCCTTCAGGTCATAGATTATATATATTCATATATCTACACACATGCACATACTACTTAAATCCCACCCATTGACTTATACCACCCATCCCAAGCTATACAAAGACACATACACAGGACCCCTTACAATCTTCACAGGTTTATAATGTTATAAATGTAACGGATGCCCTGAGAGACTTAACCAAATAATCAGATGCCTGCAAAGTTACCTGTAGTTTAAAGAAAGTTCTTGGGTATGTTTTTAATTGAAGGGTAACAACTCCTGAGGCAATCACGCTTTTCCCAGGGTTCCCCAAAGTGATACATAAACATAATTAGTTGATTAAGCATTCATATCCGTATAGTGGTACTGATTTCCTGGAGCTGCAGCTTCAACTTAACATTTTAAAATTCAGATCACTATGTTTGCAATTTTAAGATAAAGCTCGAGTTTAGCATTTAAACACCTTACCTACTTGAGATAAAGTGAAAGTTGAGAAGAAAAATATAGTTATTCCTTCAGGATCAAATTTTATTATGTTCTTGAAAAAAAACCCACAAAGTCAATCTGATATGCAACACATGAACAAGAGAAGGAAGTGCACAGCATGAAATTTTAAGGCAAACCCATTTCACAGAAAAGTCTATTTGCTAATGCTAAAAATATTTAGAGCCCTATAGCCAACTAACAGGATACAGTCTTTTAGCCAACATACTAACGGCAAAAGAAGTTATTATAGGATAGTCAAGTAAGTTAATTAAAGCTTGAACGAGCTAAACAAATTACAATAATCAACTACTGTTTTCTGACTGTTTATGCATAATAATTTATTTTTCCAACACTCCTCAGTATAGTTAGAACAAATGCATTTTGTTGAAGAAAATAAATCAGAAATCCATGACAGTAGGAAAATTTCATGCACAATGTTAGCAAAAGAACCAAGCCAAAAATTATCATCAAAGGCCTATCATAAATATACCCATGTTGCCTACAAAAGACAGCATTTATGATAAGGCTAGAAGATATTAGTCCTCACGGTGCAAAAAAATAACATTGCCATTAGTATGGTTACCTTTTAGATAAAGCTACAGATCAAGCTTTAAAAAGATGTTTTTAATGTAGCTGTTCAATTTGCATAACAAAAAGCTCACACCAGACTTCAAAGCCCATATTTGTCGTCAGAAATTGAGAACTCTAATCACTAATGGATACATCTGACAAGAAATAAACAGGCACATGGTCTTAATCCTTTGAATAGCAGTCACCCAATTGTTAGACCATTTACAAGCCACTTAACAATACTATCATTATGCTGTATCTCCACAGAAGCCAGCAAAGATGAAACACAAACTTAATTTCTGTAGGCTTAACATTTTCACGTGGTGAACAGAGATATCAGTGTTTAGCGGGGGGCAGGGAGGGGAGTTTGCTTGATGCAAACATTCCATGATAAGGCATGATCTCAGAGGTTAAGAAAATACTAGTTTAGCTCTTTCCAACACCAAATTAGATTAGTACTCTTCATAATAAAAAATATGCCTCTTCACTCATGTGAGTAACAGGATTTCAAATCACAAATAGAGCTATTAGATATTGAAATAACGTGCGCTAAACTTTGACATTGTCATTTCATATCCATAACTGACCTTTTCATTCTTCTTTTCTGTGTCCACAGGCTGCTTTACGTTTTCTTTACGGACAGTTTGTATTACTTCATCCTCAGATACATCAAGGAAAGACCGTCCATTAGGCTGTGTAAACAATAAGTGTGAATAATAAAAAGTTTGGAGAAAGCAGATGAAGCAAAGCTCAAATTACACTATTACTGAAATGCAACTATTTGTTGACTGAAAAATGCTCACAAGGTTATTAAGTAAAGCAGACAGAATCATGGATTGGAGCGCAAAATATCTACTGCAATTCTATATGTACTAAACATAGAAATGAGAAAGGAAAGAAAACAGGTCTCCTCATTTCACCTCAATCCTACTCAACACAGGAATTGTTTATCAAAAGGTAAATTTCTGAAAGTTACCAGCTTTCAGAGCAGCCACAGTTCTCTGTAGCTGTTCTGAAAACTGATTCAGAGCAGCCACAGTTCTATGTGCCATAAATCATCTAATTAAATGAACGCATTTACCACTTTGTAGCAAGTTCAGCAACAGGCTGAATTTTTAAAATAATTTCTACCTTGACCAAATTTCTGCAATTTCTACCTATGCATATCCCTCACAGCTCATTTCTTTCAGAAGTTAAACTTCATAGTAGAACAGAAATTGGAAGTCAAACACGAAGCATGACTAAGCATGACATCCCATTGTTCTTTTCAGACAGACTTGATTATAGGCATTACGTTAGTCTACCATTTTCCCCTCATATAATAAAGGAAAGAAAATTAGCATGTATTATTTAACATATAAAGTTAAAACTCTGGACAGTCATTAAGTTAGTCTTTATCATCACCTTTGACAGCAAAGGCATACACCTTAGCCTATATATTCCCTATGCAAAAATGTAGTTATTTTTAAAGTCATGTTTATTGTTAACAAAAAGCTATGACTGAAGTTACCGTGCTTAACTGCAGAAAAGATGAAAATAAGCAAAGCATTATACTACTGTTAGCCATTAATTTCACTGAAAAACAATTGTCAAGAGTAGTATTTGATACTGAGTCCACACAAATTTCATACCGATTCATTCATAGTGATTCAGAGAAATTAAATTGAAAATTAAATAAGACATTAAGCATAACTACTTCATAGTTGCTTTAATTTCTGCAATTTCTTTTTAAATAAAGTTCAAACTATATTATCGTTAGGTTTTTTTGTTATTAAAAACCCAAAAGCTATTTTAACTCTGCATCACACAAACCTGATTGCTTTAAAGTAAAACAAAGGCCATATTACAACTTAGTGTGACCTATTCCTTCAAATATCAGATCTGATCCTCTGTTTAAGTGGTACAGGTATTTGAGTCTTGCCATGTTATACTATGCTTACAAATCACCCTTGGCATGATTTCACCAGTGCACAACATAGTATTGCTTACTGTAGTTAGCCAGCATGCCAACTTCTTATTTTGTAACTATTAATAGAAATTGAAAGATCAGGTCACCTAACCCCTCTTCTCCTGCAACAACCAGCTTTAAACTAGACTTTTCATATCTAAGATGCAGTACATTTCCCTCAGCATTCTGAAAATGAAGTATATTTTACAGATCTGTCTCTCAAAGCTCTCTCTAAAAGTTCCTCTCAACAAAGCTCACAGTACTCGATTCCACAGGGATACCAAAGACCTGATATTCAATCTTGAAAATAACCCGCTGCCAAAAATCACTTCTTGAACACCTCTATTTTCTCCAGAGTCCGCACAGCCATGTTATTAGTGGTGTGATGTCTTTCAATCCATGTTAGTACCCGTGATGTTTAAGACCTTAAGCTGGAGAAAGAATCACTATTTCTAAGTTATTTAGCTGTAGAGTTAGATAACAGATTTGCTGCATCTAGTATTGGACTTGTGTCAAAAATGTTTACAGCCAGCTAACTTTTTTAATTCTGTACCTTGCTTTGCTCCTTTGCTATTACATATATACCTTAAATTGAAAATCACTTTCTTAATCCCTCTCAAAAATTCAACAGATAAAAGATTTAATCTTTCATTTCAGAAAAATTCAGCTGTTTCTCTGAAGTAATAAACTAATTCATATCCATTAAGAACCCTCTGGAAAAATTCATCCACATGACTTTAAAATGCTGTCTGATCATCTGATCATGTAAACAACAACTACTAGAAATACGTTTAAAAACTTGTACTTTGATACATTTCTCCCTGAATGTATCCCTGAATTGTAATAGTCTCCTTTTCAGTGGAAGCTTTCCACATTTATTTTCTGCCCACAGATGAATCATAGAGTTTTAACCAAAATTCATGTGACCATTTTTGGATATACCAAAGACAGTAACAGAAGCGGGAAAGAAAAAGAGCTTTTCTACAGTATCCAGAAATGGTTTTTTTAAAAGACAACTACAGCCAAAAAGATTAAGTTTAAAACATTATGGTAATATACTAAATGTCCACTGACAGTATTAATTCATTAAAATTGTGCAATTTATTATATGTCATCTTTTTTTTCCCTCATCCTAAAAGCTACAGGGAAGATGCAACAAGGCAGAAATAGTGCTGTCAATAACACTACTGATTTCTGAACGTATTTCTTGCCCACTGAGCTTAAAATCCCAATATTTAAATAAACTTTTTTCACACACATTTGAGGACATTGTTTCTTGATAATCCAAAAGTAGAATAAAGGTTTTGCTGAGACTGTTAAAATGAAAAATATTGTTCTTTAAATACGGTACAGTGCAATAGATAACTCAGTTTCACATTTCAAATGTCAGTAATGAAATTGCTACCATCTGAGTCTTACAAGGCCATATTAGCCAAAGTCCTTACTTATACATTATAAAGATATGCCTACTTAGAACATCTTTGGCCAGAGAAAGAATCTGTTTACCAATATTATTTTCTGTAAGCTTCTCTTAAGAAAAAAAAACTAAGCAATTTTCTCTTTGAGCACTGGAGAACCCTACAGCCCTACATCTCCTGCAAATTGACAATTAACATACACACAAAACCAATGTGAATATCAGTTTAAAGTATGAAAAAGTCTTTATGCGGTCTAACTCCAAGTGCAATAAGCATAAAAGTCATAGCCTGAAAAGTTCTTTCAAACAGACCAAGTAGGAAACTTTCTCAAATGAATGCAAATGCTTTTACTAAAATGTGTAGCATTTACTGTCCAGAAGTACTTCAAACAATAGGAAGTACATAGTCAATTTGGTATTTTCTACATCTACAAATAGATGGTATGAATTGCTTTCTAAAGCTGTAGCACAGTACAGAAAATGGCTACTCTCAAGTTTCTATGGTGTTTTGCAGATTGTACAGAAACCATGTAAGAATAGTTTCACCTTTTTCTGCTAAAGGTTTAAAAAGTAGAAGAGAGAGGCACAGCATTATTCAGAAAGGAAAGGAATTAAAATTAAAGATCCAGAGATTTTTGGAAAGAAAAAAAAATTCTTAACAGGGGCCAAAGAACTCTGTGATAGGAGACAAAGAGCTCTGCCCCTGCCACAAGCTTAAAAAAAACCCAAACAAAAAAAGGGGGGGGGGGGGGGGGGGGGGGAGAGACAGAGAGAGAGAGAAAGGGGCTTCAGGTTTACCACACAGAATCTAAAGTAAGGATACCATGATACTACCTTGCTCCAAGCAGCTGGAGAAAGCCAGAACTGGCTCTGTAAGCTATAGCGTTAATGAACGCTATACTGTTTCAGCTTCATTTTTATCTCAGTCTGCCCATAGCAAGTAAATAAACAGAATCTCAGAGTTGCTACTGTATGCAGTCAATGCAGTGCTATTCAACTAAACTTATTTTACTAAAAATATCAGTTAAGTTGTACCCTACCTACACAGGAACTGAATAAAGCCACATGCAAGAAACAAAGCAATCATACTCTTCCTCAGAAAGTGTACAGTGAAGAACATTTCTGATCCTGACCGATGAGAGTTATGCATCACTTGCCATACGATGAGCTCAGTAATTCTGTATTAAAGTAACCCTATGGCTTTTAATTAGACATCTGTAGTGTGCTCTTTAATGCTACAGACCAGTTGCTCTAAGCTTTCTGAAATGCCCGCAATGGAAATCTAGACCCTGGCATAGCAAACACTGTAGTAAACCTACTGATAATAAGCTTACTCTTTTCCCTTCACGGACCTCAGTATTAGCATCACAGCATACAAAAACACAAGACAAAAATGACTAGGCAGCAATCACTAAGAATTTTTGTTGCATCTTTAAATTTCCAATGTTATTTTGAAAATTTTTCATGTGAAAGTCAGAAAACATTGGGACATGCTAATACAGGTCTCTATGAACTTATCTTGGAAAATGAGCATGAGGCAGGCCT
This sequence comes from Gymnogyps californianus, assembly GCF_018139145.2. Classification (NCBI taxonomy): domain Eukaryota; kingdom Metazoa; phylum Chordata; class Aves; order Accipitriformes; family Cathartidae; genus Gymnogyps; species Gymnogyps californianus. The sequence continues at coordinate 24,715,538 of NC_059472.1, forward strand.
ATTAAACTTTACCACTGGTATAAACTTATTTGTACTACAGTTAATGATTCAGTTTGCGCATTTTCTTTTTGGAAGAGGTGTGGGGGGGTGTTTCACCTCTGCATGGAAATAATGAATACAAAGTACTATAAAAATAACTTTAAAAATCTTAAGAATACAGAATGACAGCTGAAAAGCTATTTTACTCTTTTGATTATGAAAATATTTGCTCTTACACAGCCTTAACTTTCATTATTTTGTGCCTGAGTAAACCAAGCTTGAAACAGTACAAGTACTTATATTCACCAAAAATGTCAGTTAGTTAAGTTTTATATAAAATTAATACGAAGTTTGCTTTTATGAAGCCCAGCACTACAGAGCATTGTCAAGTTAACAGTGTATCTACCTCTTCACTCTATCTTCTGTCGAGGCATTTTTTAATGTCTTCAATGATGACTTGCAAGAGTTTATGCTTTGTTTTTATACTAGAGTTTAAAAAAAACAAGCAAAATCTAAAGTATTTCTAGGATTAGTCTTTGTTTTCAAGAAGGCATAACAGATCTACTAAATCTTGAAGGATTTGTTGTTCCAGATGGCAAAAAAAATTGCATCTTTAACGTGCCTTCTCCAAAATGGAGACCTAGCTACACTGGAAAGATTCTGAATCACAATGCTTCCTCTTCTTGGCGCTCAGCGTTCAGTCTCTTGCAACTTCCAGAATCAACTTCAGTAGTTCACTGCTCAAAGACAGGTTGGTGGCGTATGCAGTCTTTTTTTGTTTTCTTTTAAGATATTCTAGCCTTAACCTCTCATTAAAAAAACCCAACAAACTTCTCAAGTCTTAATACTGCCACAGACTCAAATGAAGGTACAAACCCATCTTCTCTCCTTTTTCTGGTCATAAGGTAAACAATTCAGATTTTATAGAGCAAGATATAATTAAAAGACACAGTTGTAACAGGCAAGGGACATCTGCTGCACTTTCGTTCCTATAATCCATTTGGACATAAATAGGATTACAAACATAGTAACAATATAAAAGCTATAGAAGCAATCCCTTCAAGCCCCAAAACTATGATAACTGGAAGCTTTAAAAGGACAGTTGATAATTTCTGCATTCTACTAATTTTCTCATTAAGTGCACGTATAATGTCAAAGATGGAAGGTTCCCACACCACATACCAAACATTTAAAAAAAAAAAAAAAAAAGAGGCAGGAATGATCTGTTTTTAAAGGAGATGATCCTTACCGTAACAACTAAATTAGACATATTCCTACTAAGGCAAGCTCACAAGACTGAAGTTAACACGTTCTGTCGAAAAGACACAGCAAAAAGCCTTACTCAAATTTGAATCATCACAGCATTTATGGGGCTTACAATGCTGCTTCCAATAGTCTATACCTGCCTGGACTGCAACTCCTGGCTTGAAATTCTAAGCCATACTAAGGTCTCCACTACTGGCTCCTAACCCTGCAAGCATTCGATGAATAATAAAAAAAACCAATGCTGTCATATAATTCTTGTTTCCATTAAAAAGCTTCTAAAAAGAAACAAGCGTTTTCCTCATCACTCAGGACTATTAACGTGTAATTTCCGTGTGTGCGCGCTGCTCCTCCAGGTTTTCAAAGCAAGTAACCCAGACGACACGAGAGCTCCAGAGCAGACAGTCAGGACCCCCTCCCCCCCATCCCTTCCACAGGCCAATATCACTCAGGTGAATCGCACGGCGGCTCGGGGGGGGGGGGGCTCTACGGCCTCCAGACCTTGCGGTCGGTCCCCACCGGTGCCTATCTGACCGGCAGGCGTGTCACCGAGCAGAAGGCACCGGGGACAAGGCCTGGGGAGAGGCAGCCGCGCTCGGGGCCGCTCGCCAGACGCGACGTCCCCCTCGCCTTCCCGCAGGGGACTCGCCGCACCCGGCCGGGTGCCACTGCAAACCCCGCCGCCGCGCCGTCCCCATCCTGCCGCTGTCAATGAGCCTTTCATCCCCTCCTCCCCGGCCCGGGCCCAGCCGCCTCCCCCGCCCCACCGTGTCCTCACCCCTTCCCTCCCGAGCGGCGCGGCCCTCGCTGCCCCCCTCACCCGCGCCGTTTTCTCCGGCAGCTTCTTCTTGTTTCGCTTCTTCTGCTCGTCACCTTTCAGGTGCAGCTGCCCGGGCCCGGGCCCGCCGCCTTGCCCTGGCCCCCGCCGGCTGTCAGGCCCGCGCCGGCCACCTCATCGCCCTTCTTCTCCGCTGCGCTCCGCGCTGGCTTCTTACGGAGGCCGCCTCCGCAGGCCACGGCCAGGAGCAGCCCCAGCAGCCCCAGCCCCAGCGCGGCCGGGACCACCAGGGCGAGCCAGGTGGGCAGGCCCTGCGGGTCGAGGCCCAGCTCGAGGCCCAGCTCGGCACGCAGCAGGCCCAGGCCGCCCGACAGGACGTCCCGCACCCGGGCCGCCGCCTCCTCGGCCTGCTGCGCCGCCGTCTCCTGCCAGCTCCCCGCAGCCATCGCGGCCCTCTGCCCCGCAGAGGCCCAAACCGGGCGGGGCGGCGAGGGAGCGCTCAGGCCGAGCGCATCGCGGCCTCAGGAGAGCCGCGCTCGCCTGCCCGAGCCGGAGCCGCCGGGGGTGGGGGGGGGGGGAGGACGGGACAGGAGCGAAGCTGCGGCGGGACGCAGCTGCCTCAGCCCCGGAGGCGCCCGGGTCTCCTCCTCTTCCTCCCCGCCCTCCGCCTCGCGCGCAACGTCACCGCCCCGCCGAGCGCCCGCCGCTGCCGCAACGCACCGCCGCGCGCGGGGCGGACGGTGACGCCTGAAGGGCGGGGGTGGAGCTCCCCGCCTCCCGCCCCACCGCTCCCTCAGCGGCCGCCTGGCGCCCTCCTCCTCCTCTTCCTCCCTCCCGCCTACCTCCTCCTCCTCCTCCTCCCTCCTCCTCCTCCTCCTCCTCCTCTTCCTCCTCCCCTCCGCCCCGCCCCGCCCCGCCCTGCCCTGCCCAGGGCGGTGCCGGCCGCGGGGCTGGCAGAGGGTGGTGCGGGGGGGCGGTGCGGCGAGCAACCTTGACGTGGCAGCCGGCGACCGGGGCCGGGGCGGCGGAGGCCGAAGGGTTGCTTGGCGCCGCCCCGGCGGTGGGGCCGCGTCGCCCCTGCGGCCGGGGCGGGAGACCCCGCGGCGCTTCACACGGGGCCGGGGCGGGCGGCTGCGCCTGGAGATGGCGGCCTGAGGTGGCCGCTTGTCGGCCTCTCCCGCCATTTGGGCGGGCTGTGCTCCTTCCCCTGTGGGCACCCCTCACAGAAACCTGCCCGTGCGGTAATACGTGCAGCGCGGAGCGGAGCGGGCCGCTCCCAGTCTGCCTGACGCGGTGCTTGAAGCAGCGGGTGAGGGACGGCCTCGGCGCTCGTGTCCCTGCCCCAGCAGGGCCTTCCCAAACCCGCGGCAACGTGGGTGCATTTCCAGGGTAACGGTCACTAATCGGCTCTATTTTAGTTCGCGGTTGCCCCACGGAGGCGGCGCAGCTCCGGTGCGGATACGTTAACTGCCGGTTTGTGGGTGCTGTTACCACCGGTGTAACTCCAGGAGCAGCCCTGGGGCCATGCCAGGGGTCTCTGGGACTTGCAGGTAGATGCTCCTTCCTGTCACGCTTCAAAGGCCGGAATCAGGGCCCCTCAGAGGCCATCTCTTCTGCAGAGAAGGCATTTGAAAATGTTCCAAAAAAAAAAATCGATGTGCTTTTAGTTATTTCTAAATACACTAGACAAGGTAATACAACAACATAGATATTTTTTATGAGCCGTATTTTCTAAGATCTTAACTCCCACAAACTGGCTTAATACATCAAATTAAATAGCTTTATGAAAAATACAGCTGTGTGTATCACAGTGGGAGTTGTTTTGTCATTAGGAACTCCAAAACTGCATTTCTCCATGTACTTTAAAAATGAGCCGTAAGCAATTTGCCCTTGATTTTTCAGAAATCTGGTCTCACAGCATCCAGAGTTCCTGCAGAATTTGAGCTGTCAGAACCTCACAGCTGGCATTGTTGAGTGGCTTTACAATGACTAGTTTTCTGCAGTGGTGCGTTCCTGGAAAGTAATGTTGTGTCCCATTCTTTCCATTTGCAATTCTACTTAGGAAAATGTTCCTCTCTCACAGCCTGCTAGAAAAATATCTGGGTTTAGTGCATTGAAATCTGCGTGGGATACTTGACATTTAAAATGTAGTAAAATAAAATTCATTTGAACAGCACAGTGATAGCTTACACTGCTTTCATATACTCATAACTTTGCTTTATTTTGTAAAGTCAATATATCTTTCACATACAAGTATTTATATGTTTTTACTGCTTTCAAGTTTTCTAGTAAAGTACTCCCAAATTGCTTCTAAGTCCTAATTTTTTTTTTATGATACCACCAGGCTGTCAAGTCCTGCTTTTCTAATTGACTTCAGTTGGAACAACGGATATTGCTGGAAGTAGTGGTAGCAACAATCTCAGGCAGAGCATTTTACTGGTAGGCATTTATATACTTTTAGAAGATGATTTTTTTTATTCGAAGTCCTAATACTTTCTTTTTTTTATAAGCCTTTTATGCTTTAGCATAGACCATGCACATTTATCGGAAAATATTAGCTATCATTGTACTGGTTGTTGCACAATTCAGCCACCCTAACATGCCAAATAAATTATTCTGTAAGTAGTTTCTTTGTTTAAGATGTTGCCCTATACAGATAGAGGTGACGGACTAGTGATCATGTAGTTTTAGTTCTAAACACATTAGCTGAAAAAATATGCCTAACAAATTTGAAAGCATCATTCAGCTACAGTGGATGTTTTATTTTTTTTAAACCGAGGCCATAGAACAGTAGATATTGTTCATTTTAAAGAAAACACTGCAAGAACCTGGTGGGGTTGAATTCCACACTACAAGTGATTGACTTTTTAAGACCCGCTGAAGCTTTTTAAATGCAGCACCGTGGCACCACCGAGTGGCAGCATCGTGAATAGCCGAACAGTCGTAGGAAACGGATTTCTGTGGGGGGGAAAAAAAAGGTAGCAGATCCTCACTTGAAAATAGCCACTTTCGGTTTGATTCGGCTGGTGAAGCAAATTAATCTGAAACTAATAAATGTCTTTTTATTGTGAACTAATGAGATACAGCCACAAATAGGCATAAAATTTGTAGCAACTTGAAATATTTTGAAGAAAGTTTGTGTGACTCATTAAAAATGGAGGGAACAAACATACTACTCTGACAGTACTCATCAAATAAAGCAAACATTCTATTCCATACTAATTTCGATACTGATATTAGTCTAGTATTAATCTTCGAATGCCTTAATAGATACCCCAAGGACTCTTTCTGGCAGTGCTGAATATAAAACATCTTTCTCATGCCATTCTCCCAAGGATCACAGCAGGAGATTGAATGACACATTACAAAAGAGAAAATAATGACAAAACCAAAAAGAATGAAGACAAAGCTTAATTTTAGTTTTTTTAATGTAATCTCTCTTGTCCCTGCAAACATTCCTTATTTTACCACAACTGCTGTTAGACATACCCTATATAATACTTTTCCACAACCGTATTTAAAACTCAGCACCTGCCATTTGGCATGGCATGAGGAGAAAGGAACTATTGCTTCATAGATCTCAAAACACCTGTTCCATGTGTTTTTTATGATTATCTCAAACAGTATTGAAGCCATGTGTCTTGCAGCTCTAGATATTCTTTAGACTAGAAGTCAGGTGGCTACAGCAGAAGCAAATTAAGCCTCTCAGCATTTAAATAAGCAGAATCCCAACAAAACGCATTCAAATTTTCTCTTGTGTCAGGAAGTTGAAAAAATCTTGAACTATAGGCAATTATACTATCATCTCACATAGATCATGACTCCAAATTGCTTTAAGGTGAACTCAGTACGTAATTCATTGAAAATACTGAGGCAGATACTCGTTATTTATCCTGAAGGAGGGAACAACAGCAAAAAATCCCCGATCCAACAATCACCATCCTTGGCAATGTTAACAAATAGCCAGGAAAGGGATGAGTAGTCTACAGACAGGGTTTTCCTTGAGAAATTACTCATCTGGGTCATGGCTGGGTGCCTTGGGCTAAGGCTCAGCCCAGGTTGAGGACTGGGGTTAGAGTTAAGGATTGGATTAGGAGAGTCATCACACCTAGAGATGTACTTGGAGTGGAGCTACCAAGGGCAGCCAAAGAGGGGTAGGACATGAACAGAATTCTTTCCTGAGACATTTTTCATCCAGGCCATGGCTGGGCATGTTGGGGGCAGCTCAGCTGATGTCTGGGGTTAGTGTTAACGTTACGTACATGGTTGGGAGAGAGATAAAGCCTAGAGCTACAGTTGGAGTGGGGCAGAAAAGGAGCAGCCAGAGTAAGGGGTAGGCTGCAAAAATAAATCTTTTCTGAGATCTTTTTAACCAGGTTGCTAGCTCAGGGTCTGGAGCTAAGGCTCAACCCATCCTTTGCATTCAGACTAAGTTCGAGTTTTAACAGGGCAGAGCCTAGAGCTCCACTTTGAGTCAACCTGAGGAAGGGTTGCTGAAGGAATTCTCTTCTGAGAACTTGATCATCATGGCTGTGGCTTGGTGTCTTGGGCTAGTCTCTGTTGATACTAGTTGTTAGAGTTGGGGCTACAGTTAGGCTTAGGGACAGGGAACAGGCAAAGTTGGGATCGCTGTTTGGAATGGGGCAGGAAAGGGCCTGCAAAAAGAATTATCCTCTGAGAAGTTTTTTGTCTGGTTGATGGTTACGGGCTTTGGGGTAAGTCTCAGCCCAAACCTACGGTTAGGGATCTGGTTATGTTCAGGTTTGGGAGAAGGGAGAAAGCCTAGACCTCCATTTGGACTGGGATTGGAAAGGGATTACCAAAGGAAGGGACGGGACAAAGATAATTATCCCTTGAGGACATGTTCACCTGGGCTATGGCTGGGGATGTTGGGCTAGAGCTCACTTGACACCCAGGTTTGGGGTAAGGGTGAGAAGAGACAAAGAGTGGAAGCTCCAGTTTAGTGGTCTGGAAAGGGGCTGCCAAAGGGAAGAGTGGGGTGTCAATAGAATTCTCTCCTGAGATCTTTTCCACCTGGGCCATGGCTGAGATCTTGTGCTGAGCTTCAGCTGACATGAGGACATATTTATCTGTGTCACGGCTAGGATATTTTAAGTCTCATCCAACACAATGTCTGGTGTATTTGGGGCTAAGTCTCCACCAACACATAGGTTTGGGGTTGGGAGAGAGACAAAGCACAGAGCTCCATTTGGAGAGAGGCTCAAAGGAGGTTGCTGAAGGAAGGTGTAGGTTGCAAAAAAAAATTGTCCCCTGAGATCTTGTTCATCTGGGCTATGGCTGGGGGACCTGGGCTAACGCTTAGTGACCTCCTGTTCTCAGAGTAGTGAGTGATTTCAGCAAGTCTTTGAACAATTTCAGTTTTTCTGATGGAGTGCTTCAGAAAGGATTTCTTTCCCAACTAAGGGGAGAGGAAGAGGACAGTTCAGTTAGATGAGTAATCCATGTCCTGCTTTGACCTTGGAAGTTCACCTTATTTATTTTTCCTGTTGACATGATCAGCTTTTTGAGCTGACACAGAATCCTAAATCAAAATTCACTGTTAAGGAATAGTGTTCTTCAAAGTCTTTCTTAATTTTACATTATTTTCATTATAGTTCACATTCTTGTGCATAATATATCATTCAAATATAGAAACAGTCTGACAAAAATCATAAACTTAATTCCCTGTAGGAAGGATAACTCTGTTCTCATTAAACCTTTGACATAAATAGTGTTTAGTCATCAAAGCTAAATTTTTGTTATGACTGATAGAGCTCATGAGTGTCTTGGGAGGTGAAGAGCACTTTGGCAGACTGTTCACGTTCAAATTTCTATCAGCCGTAAGCACTGAGAAAAATAAATATGCAAAGACTTGCTACCCAGCTGAGAAAAAAACCCTTCGAATTAATGGAAAGCAAACACCAAATTATAGGCCTATTAGCTCATATCACTAGTTATACAAAATTGTTTTCTGTACTTTTCGAAGTGTACATTAAATATCTCCTGTAATATATCTTCTAACATTTATCTTTGGAGAGTTTTCACAGCTTTATTTTATAGGCAAGACAGTTTTCCTAATACAGCATTTTAATCAAGAGGTGGTTGCTGTTCATACAGATGGCACGAAGTTAACTTGAAACCACATGGTTCATTTATGAGCAGTACAATTACAGAATCCAAGTGTGCAGGCTCATTTATGCATTCAGCCTTTTGCACTGCAGTCTACATTGCTGACTCTCCTGCGCTGTCAGTACCTGAGCTAGCTAGTGACAGAAGCAGCAGGGACATCAGTGTAGAAGTATTCAATCTCTTTTAATTGTTCCTATATGTTCTACTCCAAATAATTTTGTTATAGGCTTGGACTGGTTTCTGTCATTCTGACCTAGAGGTAGGTGGGAATATTCCAAAATACCAAATGTTATCAGAAAACTCCAGTTCCGGGAAATGGCAGTGACAGAGGGAAATGTCTCTGTTTCAGTGAGCTTTTGATGCAGCACACCTGGGGCTCCCACTGGAAGCCTGATCTGGTCCTGTTCTCCTGATGGCTCATATAGCAGAGTGCTGTGAAGCCTGAGCACCCTTGGCTGGGAGGTCTACCACAGAGAAGACCTGTTCTGGGCAGCTGTACTCTTGGAAACCTGGAAAACCCAAACCCTTGCCTGAGCTAGGGTATTATGGTTTTTCAGTCCCTTTTTTTAGTAGATGGAAAGCTGTGTAGTCCCATGGGAGGAGAAAAAAAAAAAGCCAGTCATGAAACTATGAATAATACATAGAACATATGTGAATTCAGTCTGCACTGTCAGTGCTAGAGATGACATTTCCTAACTTTTGAGTACTTGATTTGGCATTCTTAGTTATTCTTAATGTGAGAATTTACATACCAATGAGACTTTTTAGAAAATGAAATAGGAAAAAAAGTCTTCCTGATTTTAAAATCTACTTCAGATTGAAATTACTCCTATACAGAGTAAAAACCTCAGCCTCATTTAAAACTCATTGAAACCTAAGTCCCTGAAAGATCGCACTGTCTATAGTGTGTATGTCTATAGTGCTCAATAACATAATCCCAGGGATTGTTTCAGTTTGTGGCCCTGGGGTGGCACATGCTGGCTTACACCCACGCTGCTTAAGACTCCCCTATAGCTGATGGGCTGTGTCCACGCTGAATAGGTTGTGCCTCTGGGTTTCATTTGGGTACCATGTGATGTTCCTATGACCCTAAGAGATAACTGCTATTTTTTTGTAGGTTTTTTTATGTCAAACTGTCTGAAACAATGTGAGGGCTGTGTTGCAGCTTACCGAAGTGAAGTTTTTATAGAATGAAATTGAGGGTTGTATGCTTTGCTGTGTGCCATAAGGATCTGTGAAGATGTTTCAACACATGAAGACTGTGTAGGTCAGACAAAGCCAAACCTTGTCAACAGTGGTTACAGTAAACTATCCTGAGCATGCTGCCTGAATTTTGGTTGGAAAGTTAGCTGGAGTGGTCCAAAACAAACCCAGGATGCAAACTAATGGTTAAGGACTGTGAATGCTTGCAGTAAATGATTCAAATTTACTCTTTGTCCTCTTTTATTTATATAAGTAGACCTCTCTAAAGTGTCTAACATAGGTACTGAAAAGATGTGTTCGCTTTTGAAAATTTCCTCTTAGACATTAGCCAAGCTCAACCTGAAAGTCTAAAGTAGAGCATGAAAGACCACCTAGATTTCTATGAAGTTTTGTGCATTAGCTGCCAGACCAATGCTTTTTGGTAACCGTAGTTGTTTGTTACTTAATCATTCCATGTATGGTTTTGAGCTAAACCAGAGCACTACTATGCAAAACATTCACATTTAGAATTACAGAGTAAATTAGGTTGGAGTGACCCATCTATTCCCATCCCCTGCACAAAGCAGGGCTAACTTGGAAGTTTGATCAGGGTGCTCAGCCTTGTCCAGTCAGGTTTTGAAAGTCTCCAAGACTGGAGATTTTTCAGGTTCTTTAGTTTCAAGTTTCAGTGCTTGGCCACACTCTTGTGAAAAATATTATCCATATCCAACTGGAATTTCCTGTGACGCGGCTTGCAGCCATTGCCTCTTGTGTTTTTGCTGTGCACATCTGAGAAGAGTCTGGCCCTGTTTTCTCTATAACTCTTCTTTAGTTAGCTGAAGACAGCAATTAATTTCCTCTTAGCCTTCTCTTCTCCAGGCTAACCAAAACCAACTCTCCTATGTCATATGCTCCATCCTTCTAAGCATTGAAAAAATACTGAGAAAACAGTGAATTTTACACTGAGAAGATAGATTGTAGAGCCTGAAAATCAGTATGTAAATAAAAAGAAAGCTGGGAAGTAAACAGATATTTTGGGCTGGAAGCTAAACCAGAACAATGGGGACAATGGCAAAAATTCCTTTCTGAAAAGGCAGAAACAATTTTGGCCAATCAAAATGTGAAACGCCTTTTTTCCTGTTTCATTTAGAGTTATGTCTTTTGCTTAGTTTTTTTCCTTGTTTTAACTTAGGCTATTTTTAAAATAAGAAAATGTTCTTTTGAAACAAAAATTTGTATTTTAAGGCTTTTGGCATTTCTGAACAGAAATATTTTATTGCAAAGAAGTTGAACTGTTTCAACCTATATGGATTTTCCACCCTGTATTCTAGCTAAAACTGCTAGTCAGCAGTTTGACTCAAATTCGTGAACACTTCCCTTTAGTTCCATTTTACCATATTCACTATTAATTGATTCTTCTGTATGTTGAACTTTAAGAAGCATTTTATAGCTTCCAAAAGGTGAACAGGCCTAAGTGTTTCATTAAAAAAATGAAGACCTAAAAAGTCACAGGTGTTTAATTCCACATATTTTTCAAAGCATGTTCATGATCATGAATCAGTATGATGCAAACACTGCAGACTGCACACTGAATTTCTAAGCACCATCCCAGCTTTCTACCTGCAGCTGTCCTGTCTCCGTGCTATCAGCACATCTTACTGGCCTATGGCCTTTGACTTTAAGAAAATTCTGCACGTCACCTTGTCTTTTTTTTTCCATTTTATTTTTAAAGTTCCTCTGAAGTAAAAAAAACCAAACGGTCCTCTAACCTAAGGACTAACTTTTATGATACTTAGGTTTATTACGTGTCGTTTATGGAGACTATTCAACAATTGCTGCTCCACTTTTACTGTGTCTAAAATAGACATTCTATTTCCAGTATTAAAATCATACTCTCAAATCCTCTCATGAAGTGTGGGATATTCTTTGGGGAATTATACTGAACAATAATAAGAAAATATTCTCAGGATATCAGCAGTCTGTGTGCAGTAGGGAAGAAATAACAGATGCTTAAAAGTCTTTACAAGACAATGGACTCCTATTAAAATCCAAGGTGATACAATTATGCAGATGCCAAAGTGCCTCCAACAGTTACATGCAATTCCTAATGCTGATGTCTGGATAATCTTTTAAAGTATTTCTATTTATGGTGACCATTTTCCTAAAGTTCTCTGGGATAAATCCTTCTGAAATACTGCATTTCTTGCAGTAGCATTCAAACAGTAATGAAGAGAGGAGATTTTTTAAAAGGCCAATAGGTGGTTCATTTATTCAACAGGGCACAAATGACATACTGTGTGCTCCAGAGTGGACATTAGGTTTTTTTCCCTTCTTGTTGGCCCTGTTTCTTTTACTGCCATTTCTGCAACCTCATCTCTTTGTCCTCTGACTTACCTTCCTCCTAGCCCTTCCTGTTCCCCTGGATCCTGCCACGTTTTTCAGTCCAGAGGTATGCCTGCACTCTTGCCCTTTCCTAATTCCATGGTCCCTGTAACTCATTCTCTGATTTTTTTTTTTATTAAACATATGCCACTACAATATATAACATAACTGAACAAGAAACAAGAGCTAAAACATAATATAGTTTAAAAGTTTGCTAGCCTTTACTCCAGTTACTCCATGTGTATGTTACATCTTGCTTTTATCCTGTCTGTGTTATAGTGCAAACTGTTCAGGGCAAGACAATACCTTTTTTTGATGCATCATTGTAATTTTTTTGTGGAGTCGGGTACACTGGCGTCCCCCTCATGATGTGCCTTGGGGCACCTCTGCAACGTTGCTTTTAGTTACTGCTGTAAGGACCCAAACACTTGAATGGATCAGTCTGGCTGGGAAAAGTACGAAAGAGACTCCATCTGCTACATGTGTTAGAGAAGAACAACATTCTGAAATAAAGAAAGAGAATTTGACTTAGTGTACTCCATTTTTGGCTCTTCCTTAGAGATCTCGTATCTCTCTTGGCTGCTAGGGAGCACCTGGCACATTTCCAGCCTGGTTAAGTTGTCTGTCTAGGCTGATAACTATCCAAGCCTCAAAAAATTACAGCAGAAATCAAATCTCCGCTAAAGAAGGGCAGAACTAGAGTAGTTTAATTCTCAGGAAAGAGGAGAAGATGCTGTGGTGCTGGAGAAGGGCAGATCAAGGGAATGAAGGGGAGTCAGAGACTTACAGAGTTGGGAAATTGTTTGGGATGACTTAAAAAGAAACCTTTCATACGGTCCCCTGTGCTCCCTTCATCAGCTGTGATAGCAACTGCTTTCAAATCCTAGGGTACAAGGGAAAAGTGAGAGCTGCATTAATAGTAATAATGACAGTAAAAATGGCTTCTTTCCTTGTATTATCAGGATTCCTAATCAGTTATGTGACATTTTAACAAGAATTCGCTGACTAGGAACACTGGATGTGGTTGTTAAGATGCTGCAGTAAAGCATTAGAAAACAGGATTTCCGAACTTGGACCCATTTAATGAATTTTGTCTGCTGTAAGACTGTCAACAGCCTTATCCAGCACTGAAAAATGATGCAGATCACCTAGAAAGCTTTGCACTGTGATGTCAAGTAGAAAAAACAGGCGAGCAGCATCTGCAGAAAAATGCCAAGACCAAAGTGTTGGACAAGCGTAGTTCTCCACGCCTTCATTGCATTAATCCTCACAGCCAGAAGCCACTAAAAAGAATAGCAGGACTTCACACTACTTTCTGCTTTCTGAGGAGCATGCTGATCACGCTTGTGCTTTTACTCAGTATTAACAATTCTGACAGTGTTGAAAACATGTAGTCTTTTCCATTCAGCTTGTCTTTAGATAAAATTCACGTTAGACTTGCACATCTTGAACATTAGGTGTTGCTGAACACTCCTTGCAGGTGCAGAAGTAAAAAAGGAACAAAAAGTGGGCTACGATTTAACTGCTTAAGTGATCCTTGGATCATCCAAGTTCTTCACCTGGTTATTATTTGTATTGTGCAGTGAGTTCCCCTGATGAACCCACTGAGATGTGTAGTGTACAAACAGAACAAAAAGACAGTTCCTGTCCCTGAGACCTTACTTTCTTTATGATGAATCTTGGTAGATATCTCCTATCCCCTCTACTTGGTCCTTGGTCATGTTATCCTTGGTCACCGGCACAGCATGCAGAAAGCTTGAATCCTGTGCACGTGCAGTCAGTCTTCCACACAGGTACTCGGTGCCCTCTTCCAGAAAAGTTTGCCATGCCCTTGCCCCTTTTGTGCCTCTCTCCCAACTTTAGCACTTCTGCAGCTTTGGAAATTTGGCCTTATGATAACAAGTGGGAAGAGTTTAAAACAAAGATGAACTACCCAGAGACCAAGGAATTGAAATGCTTCTTAATGGAGAGGCGTAAAGACTTGCCAAAACCATGAAATCACGTCAAGAAGAAAAGTGTCACAAATGATCCCACTGAGCTCAATATGGGGCTTTGTATTGGCATGTGCCTGTGCATTGAAGCTCAAACATCCAGAAACTGGGCTACAGAGAGGCAGCAGCAAGTTCCAAGTGAGTCTCAAAAGACTTTTTTTTGGCTCTGCCTCAATGTTGCCAGCTAAGAGGAGGAAGGAGAAATTTTGTGCATGGGGAATAAAAATACGTCACTCCACATTTGAAGTGTATTTACATGATTTGGATTCTGTCTTCCTGACACCAGCCCAGGAGAGTGAAATAATTTTTTGATCCTAAAAAAAAAAAAAAGAATATTTTCCAGATGTCATTTTTTTTCTTTCTGATTTCAGTCCTCCTGACACTAATTAGCTGCAGCACGTAAGACAGAGCTGCTATTGCGCAGCACAGCTTTTTCTGGGCACTAGGCAGCAACACCACAGAGCTCTCTTTGCACTCACATGAACCCAAGACAGGAACAGGCAAGGGTGGACTGAGAAAGATGAAAGAAAATAGCTTAGAATTTAGAGGAGGTTGAAAAAACTCTGGTTTTGACCGCTCAGGAAAGGTTTGGTGCCTGGGAACCTTTGCCACCAGAGAGCAATGGAAGCCTTTAAGTACACACATCACCCACTTAGTTAAAAGACTTCCTTGTCTGTCACTGAATAACTTGGGTTGTTCTTTCATATTTGTTCTAAATCCAGTCTAAAGAGACTAAAGATCAGTTGTGGAAGCTTTAGTAAGGCTCTCTTAAAATTATACTCCAGATACACATGAAATATTTAAAATATTTGAATCCTTTTTCCTTTTTTTTTTTTGCTAGTTAGCAAAACACACATTTTTACAGGACATTAGAGATTTTGTATGCAGTTTTTCAGGGAGCAAGGAGTCAGTACCTATTCTAAATCCACTCATCCGTAATGTTACACACATGACTAAGTTTCTTCTAGTCTGATATGTATTTTATGTTTCCTCTTGCTCTCATGGAAATGGGCATTTTCACTACAGTCTTCAGTGGATAGGGGCGAAGCTTCTGTTTGTTTCTGCGTTACTTCCTCCCCCTGCTCCTCAGTCGCATGAGAAAATGGCATCCTGTTTATTGCTGAAGTCACAAAATAACTTCTATTCTAACCATGATTATGAAAATCCAAAAATAATGGATTACTAACTGTCTATCAGTAGAGTGCCCTGAGACCAATGTGGTCTTCAAAGATTATGAGTAAACTGGTGGGGAATTCTTGAGATTAGGTTTCTCAACAAAATTAGTGTATGGCCAGGAACGCAGTGGGATCTTCACATGACCCAGTGCAAGAAATGCAGCAACTTCCAGTCAACTGTTGGTGCTCACTGCCAGCTGCCCATAGCTCTGCCCACGCATCTTGGCCTCTCCAGCCTGTGGTTCTCGATGTGCTGACTCTCTGAACATGAGCTTATGCTTTTCAGCTCTCTTCATACCAGAAGCATGAAAGGTTCATTTTTAAAGCAGCATGCAAGAATGAGGGAGACACCTCTACAATAGGTAGAGGTGTTAGATCACTGTGTCTCCTCCTTCATACCTCCCTCCCACTCTGTGAAGAAAAGGTAACCTAAGAGAAATACACACACACACACACACAACCGTTCTGAGGGAAGTGATAAAACCAAGTAAAAACTTACTGTCTTTGATAGGTGGTATGTTTACTGAAATGAAAGACTTCAGCCACCTCTGTTCACAGCACATCTTGTCCAGCGAACAACACAGTTTCCTTTACTACACTAGTAGTAAATGCGTCATCAGAGCAGATCAGTGAACGAAACAGAAGGAAAAGACAGTGTGTAATGACATCATTTGGGGATGCCCAGCCTACAGCCCATGCCTCGGACATAGTCCACTGAGACATAGGTCCCATATTGCTCAAGGAGTCTTGAAATAAATGATGGCTGGGAATACTCAGTCTGACAGACTTCTCAAGCCAGTACTAATCTCTGATCCAACTAAATCCCAGCTCTGCTCCCACCCTATCTCCTTGACTGGCCACTTTGCATTCCTGAGCTCACGTTTCCATGCTTGCCTTACCCATACTGTCTCTTCTCTCCTAACTCCTCATCTAGTCTTTCTTCCTCAGCTTCCCCATTCACAATGATTTCCAATCTCCTCCTTTAGATTTGTCAGCTGA
Source organism: Gymnogyps californianus (assembly GCF_018139145.2). Taxonomy (NCBI): domain Eukaryota; kingdom Metazoa; phylum Chordata; class Aves; order Accipitriformes; family Cathartidae; genus Gymnogyps; species Gymnogyps californianus. Next base: position 24,731,416 of record NC_059472.1, read on the forward strand.
TCTCAGCTTCTTGTTCTAGTGTCTTTTCCTAGACATTTCCCACCATTTCCACCACATCTGATGATAACTGATTAAACCCGTCTCCCTTTCATACCCCCTTCCTACCAACCTATTTGTTCACTCTCAGACTCCTCTAGATCTTCATCTCAATCCCATCTCAAACTAGATCCTAAGCTACCCACCCTGGCCTTTTCTCTGCTCTTGGTTATTCCCATCCCACTGCTTTCAGCACCTTGGCAGCCCATTCCAGCTTTCCTCTCTCATGCTGCAGCTTCCACACCACACCACACTGCACTGCACCGCACCACACTACACCACACCACGCCACCCATACTTACCACAGCATTCCTGTCCTGACCAGCTCCCTTTTGCTCTCTCCCATACCACCAAGAGCCAGTGTTGTGACTGTTGAAAGTGCATCCTTGCTCTCAGATCACATGCCCAGACTTTATCCAGCAACGACAACAGCTCGGAGCCAGAAACGTGGGGAAAGTCGCGTGCAGCCTGAGGCTGGAGCCTGCTTGGGTGGATGGACTCTGGGAGAGTTTTATTCAAAACTGGAGTCTCTACTGAAAACATCTGTTATGCACAGGCTCTAAGGTCTATAACATGGCCAAACTTTGGTAAAATTTCATGAGGATAGCAAGAAGTTCATCTTTGATAAATAGGCCACCCAGCTTGCACACAGGAAGTCCCTGTACCAAAGGATGAATGTACTAAAGCTGTTTAAAGAAAAGCCTGCCAGAATTTTTTAACATGGTCAAAACAATGTATCTTCTTTCTTAGTTGTGTTTTCAGAAACAGCTGAAAGCTTTCGACTGAAGTTTTTTAGAAAATTGTCCAGAGGCAAACATCCAGCATGGAAAATTCCAGACTGAGCAATTCATGTGTGGCAAAATTATATGCAGCTGATAACAGGGCTGTGGGTTCGGAAGTGATGGATAATTGTCATAATAGCGCTACCAGTCCCACTACAACATACTAATGTATTAACCAAATCAGGTAGCGTACTACTGCTCACCAAAGAGTAGTAAAGGCAGTGTGCAATTTCTTTTAGCTCAGAGGTGATTATAACATTTCACTCCGTTCATTCACATCATGGAAATACGAATTTGAAGCCTAATGGAATACTTTCAAAGGCATTTTGAAGCACAGACAAATAACAGTGTTCTGCCAAAATCGCAAAGATATTTAGTGTGAAAGTCTATCTGTATGCAACATGTATGTGTGTAACAGTAGCCATCTATATCAATAATACCATTACAGGAACACTAGGTTTGATTCCCTTTTTAAAATGTTTTATCATCAAGGTTAACTTAAATGCTTTACTTCTCATGTAAAATAAGAAGAGAAGACCAAGACCCTTTTCTGTTCAAATGTGCAGTATTGCTGTATTCTACGTTTCTGGCAAATAATTGCAGAGTGAATAGAGGAAGATTGTTCTGTTGAAATGCTATGAATACAAAAATGTTTTCGGTGGGGTTTACGAGCTAAAATGGGAGCAGTGTGGGATACTGTACAGAAAAGTGGATTAGGACTTAGATCAAGTCTCTAGTCCCGTTAGGTTGCTCTGTAAATCATTCCTCTTCTGTGACTCATTTCACCACTGGTAAACAGCATGTGAAGGTCTGTATTATGTTGCAGATTAAGTTCTCAACTTCTTCTAGAATGCTATTAGTTCAGTTTTCCTGTATTTGGCCACCTAACCACATAACGCCAGCCTCATCAGTGCTAGAAAATATCCTTCCAGCAGATGGCAGATATTGCTTATCCAATGTAATCCTGTCATTCGGATTGGTACGGCCGCTGTGGGACCTGGAACACCAATAAAAGCAGGAGCTAAAACCTGAATAACCGATCCTCAAGATACCTGTGTTTCAAAAAGATCTTGGGTAGCATGATTAAAGTTTGCCTTATTTCTTATGTATTTAGTTAGTACAGAATTCCTAGATGTATGCTTCTCTTTTGTTATGCTTTCTTTACTAAAGTGTTTTTGGAAAAAATAAATATTTAAGTGAATAATGATAAGTGATCTAGCTGTTCAAAAATAAGGGAGACTGTTCTCATTTGGGCATGTGTTTATGGCGTTTAAGTACTAATATTTCCTGTTACTGAATCACATGAATTGCCACCGATAATGTGAATTAATGAGTCAGAATTCTCTCAGACTTGAAGTAAATTGGGCATTTTGTAACAGGAGCAACTCATACAAGTCTGGCCAATGTATAGCAGATTTAAAGCCCTGATATACTTCATAGTAAATCTTGAAATTGGCTCTATTTTTACTGCCATTCATCCTACTGTACTCATTAGTTCCCTCTATCCTTTATATAAGTTCATAGAGTCAGAGAAGTTACACTAAAGTTCACCTCATGGTGTAAGAAGCATAAAATACTCTAGCTGATGGAGAGCTCTAATTTCACTGCAATGTGCTTCATTCTATTATTATTTGTCTACTGCTTAAGAAAAATGTTCCAACTGGGGAAAGACAAGGCAAAGAAAATAGTAGGAAATAGCTTGATACTTGCAAACAGTCACAATTCAGTGACCTCTCTTGCAGACCCTGAATTATTTTCCAGATCTGAGCTGCAGTATGAAAGACCATCTTCTATATGAATTGTATCAAATTTTCTTTCCATACTAATTTTTCTTTGGCACTTTCTGAATCAAACCTCCCAAGCTCCCACATGGGAGATGTTATAGCATCTAGGCTTTTATTCATTAGCCATTCATCGGAGAAGACCAAAACTACTCTTCCTTGGTACCCTAAAAATGGTGTACAAGGGAAACTAATGAGTTTTGTAACTTTTTTTGCTTGGGAGTTGAGTTTCTTCTTTTCTAGCTGGCTGGGTTATTTTGATTATATGGTACTCTAGGAGGCCATTTCTTTCCAGTATTTTATTTTAAATTTTCTTCAGTCCTGTTTCTGATCTTTTCTTCAGTGAAACACTCTTTAGAGAATGATCAGCTTGTGCCAGGACAGGGATCATTCCCAGGCAGCATCTTCACTCTTAATGGGAAATGTTACATAGCTGCTTAACATGGTTCTGTGAATGTAAATTGAAATGCTCCATGAACACCTAGAAATAAACAGGTCTTTAATTTCTTTATTATGATAGCAAGTCTCTTGGCAAAACTAGATAGTGCCAGATGATGCTTTATTGATATTATTACTATTATTACTATTGATATTATTACTATGTGGGTAGGATTTTTACTCACACTTAATGTTGAAGACATTCCATACAGCAGAAGGTATCACAAAGAGATTGTAAGACCATATTTCCATTGGTTATCCAGCATAAACTTGAGTGACACACCAACTATTTAAGTTGAAGGCAGTTTAATCTGAATAAGAATTTCAGAATTTGTTTCTGAATTAAGGGAATTTCCTATGAGGTGTATGCCAAAGGTTAAGTATTGAAATTGTCCACTAGCAAGTCCTGTGGTCTCCTGCTTCATAACTAACAGGGATAAGTATGTCCAGGAGAAAATGTAACACTTTGCAAAGTCTAGCTTTCATGCCAGTGTGAAATACAGCATGAAGTGTTTAGTAGCACCTACATCAGTATGTAACATTGGACTGTTAGACTTCAAACATGAATAAGAAGAATTCAGTATTTAGAATTTAGAATTTAGTATTTCTAAATTATTTGTGCAGTCAGATGGGGGACCTAAGTGGCAGTGAATGCACTGTACGTCTTCTTGCATGATACAATTTCTTGTATGATACAATTTCTATCAAGAATAGGAAGCAAATGACACTTGGTCGTAAAGAGGTGTCTCAGGAGCATGTATACTTATTTGCAAAATATTATCATTCACTCTTCTAACCGTACTGTGCTGCTGTGTCATTGCCCTGATAAGGATCAGGAGATTTGCCTGGGCTTTAGTCTGGTTTGTTAAGAGCTAACTGTTGTGTGCTCTTTCCCTTTCATGTGTCTGGAAGGAGAGAAAGATGAAAATGGGGAAAAAGATAAAGGCTGACTGACTAAATGCTTCTGCTTATCTTTCCTTCTGCCCTGTTCATTGCTGTAGGTGCTGGGAGGCTGAAATATAAATGTTTTTATGCATCAAGTGAAACAACAATCCTCTCCTTAGAATCTCGACCTTAGGAGATGTAATTTTTCTTTCTTCTTGAATCAAAACATACAAGCCAGATGTGACATAAATAGTGGGGTATCTAGCACATATATCATTTCACCTCTATGCATCTATACAGACCAAAGCATGAAGGAATATAGCAGGAAAATAGCAGTAAGTAAGAGGAATTATTGAGGTTTAAATCTGATTTAGCACTGCTGGCAGTTTCATTGTGGGATTATAATCAGCATTGCTTTACATAAAGGTGTTTATACTATCTGATATATAAAATTAAGTTGGAATTGGGTCATGTCCTGGACAGTTTATTTAGGCATGGCATCTCCAAAGCACCAAGTTCCTATATCCCCACATTGCTGGATCTTAATGTACAGTATTTCCCAGGTTGGGTGTACATGGAAGCAAGGAAGGATGGAGAAAAGACAGTCTGAACCCTCTTACGACTCAACATATAGTATGAACAATGAAATTTGAATCCAGTTGAGTGCTCGCAGGAAGAATGCCACTCTTGTTAGAATACCTGAGGGTGCAAAGAGGCAGGCTCAATTTTCTCAGCCACGCTGCAAAGCACTCTGAGCGTCAGACGCCCACATTCCCTTTCATTGGGAGCTCCCATAGGAGATAGGTACCTCAAAACTTTAAAGGTCTGTCTCTCAGTAACTCAGTTTCTCATGGTACTGAGGAAAACAGCATTTTCTTAATTAATAGGGCTGTGAGTACAACTGTGAAACACTCAGAGTTCACAGTGCAGAAGGTTATTTAAAGAACAGAGATGGATACTTCTCATTCATTATGGTAGTTTTTTTTATAAATCAAAATAGAACAGTTGGAACCAAACTGTGCGAATGAATTTGTACTACAACTGCTATAATTGAAATAAATGCTTAAATCAGCCCTAAATATAAATGCAGAGCATGAAAACAGATTTGTAAAACTTATTCTTGTTGAGTTTCACTGCATGCAAATTTTCTGTGAAAGCACTTCATAACTGAGTTTCTTGTAACACTGCTCTTCCTTCAGCCATCCACTCTGCTGTGGCTGCCTGTTTGCTGCATGCCCCTTAGAAGTGCCCCTTTATCTTTTCTGAATTGATTTGCAAGAAACTACTCCTCTCTTTTACACTCTCTTTGAAGGAGGATCTCAGATATGAAACCTGTGGGACAGCTGGGAATGATACAAATCTGTAGAGTCATGGAACTGCATGAAACACTATTTCTCTCCAAGTAATCTTTCCCAGATTGTCCATACCTTTATAAAGTGTTTCTTCTTAATGTTTAATCTTGTTTGAATCTTTAAGACTTTAGCTGCTTGTAGTTACTATATAAATAATTGCTCTTATTATTTAATGTTTTTCCTTTCTCCCTTTTCATTTGGTCTTCTCCCAAATTGGGTTGTAAGTCTCTTAGGGCAGGGGCAGCATCTAGCTGTGTTTCTGCAGGGCCTGCTACAACCAGATTCATAAATTTCAGTAGCTGTGTATACATGACTCAAGACTCCTTAAGTGTCTGGGCCCAAAACATTTACCCCTGGTGAGCCATTGGTGCCATCACACTTTCTCTCTGCAAAAACTTATAACAAAGAGCAGTTAACTGCACCCCGTGCAGTGAAGAGAGAGGTCCTTCAGAAGGATCCTGGGTCACAAGCACAACAGCAGCATTACTTATCTTATGGTACAACTCAGCTTATCATAGTGTGAAAATGCTTGTGTAGTGAGCCCAAACGTCCTTTTTTTGTCCTGAACCTTCAGGACAGCCACCTTCATAAACGCGGCTTTAATCTTCACTTGACGCGTCAAAGCTCCACGTTTCTGTCACAGCAGAAAATCCTGACACTGCTGCTGGAAAGTCCTTCCTGACCCTGCCCGATTATCTGGGAGAGAACTAGGGCCTCTTCCTATTTCCATATGCCTCTGCATCTTGGAAACTAAGATGTTTCCTTTTACTGCCTGAAAAGCACAAATAGAGGAGGGAGAAAGACTGGAAGCAAGAACTAACAAGACCTGCAGAAGGGCTAGGCAACTGCACAGCACCCAAAAATCTGTGACTCCGTAGCATACTGATGAGGGTTTCTGGTGTGGACTGAGGACACTCCAGGGCTTCCAGTGTAGGAGGAGTTGCTGGTGGGAATGAGCTACCCTCAGTCACCATACAGTTTTGTCTAGTTTTCTCTAGAGTGGAGCTAGTCCTCCTGCCCTTGAGACGTGCTGGCAGATGCATTGGTCTGTATGCAGAGTGAGAGGCTGGAGAAGCAGGGTCCCAGAGTGCTGCAGGTTTCTGTATAGCCTGGTGGCCTGGGGTCACCCCAAGGGATGCAGAGGCTCAGCACCACTGCAGGGGGACGTTCCTTGCCCTCTCAGAGGGAATGGGACCAGGAAGCCAACTTAGCAGAAAACCAGCACTGGAAAATGCAAGTAGCTGGGTGTTGCTTTAGCTCTCCACCCTGGTTCGTTATGGTGTTGTGGAGAATGTCAGTGCAGTGCCAGTGCCAGTGCAAGAGAAGGTATGAAAAACACAGCTCCAGGTATTTGGGAGGTATGAGAGGAGGGTGTTCTTGTCCTGTTTGGCATCAGCTGGCCAGATGTGCTGCACAGATGCTGAGCCTGTGGAGAAACTACAGCACGGTCTGTCACCCTCCAGGGGAGCCCATTTGTCCTGTACAGAGGGATCTTAACTCCCCAGCCTCTCCAGCCTTCCCCTCAAACTGCACAGCATGAATGCTTCCTCTTGGTGCGTACCATATAGACAACACACAGCTTTTATCTCAGATGCGACACATCTTGACAAAAATAGAAGCAAACTGCATTCCCTTGCATCTGCTGTACGTAGCTCTGATTTAAGAATCGCTTGCTCTTAATGTCTGTCTTTGTCATGGGACCAGAGTCAGCTAAAACTGGCATTTGAACTCTCCTCCTAGGTGGGAAAGACATGTGAGTAGCTGTAGCTGATGGGGTGGTGGTGGCTAATACTTCAAGTTATGGCTGTCTTGTGGCTGGAACACTAGTAATTATGGCTAGATCTTCAACCTTCAAACAATAAACATTATGGAAATGGGCATCTCTAGAAATCCATGGTGGGAAGTACAGGCTCCCTGAAGTGAGCTGAGGAAAGATAAAACAATTTGTGCATGAAGAATCACAACATGAAGAAACCTGAATAAACCCAAAATCTGCTGAAACCACGTTTGCTGCTCTCCAACTTGGACTTTTTCTGATGAATACAGAGCCACTTGGAGCCCCACGGTCCTCTCCACTTCTGTGCCACCAGCATCTGGAGGAGCTTTCTAAAGTCCCAGCTCTCTGGAGCTGGTGCTGGAGCTGCTGCCCTCTCATGGTCTCCGACAGCAGCCTGCCTGCACCTTTGGAGCCAGATGCTGCGCTCCTGATGCCTGCAGCTCTGTTTACATTACTGAGGGAATACACAGAACTGCGTTTGGTATTCAGCATTTCTGTACTAAGTTGCCCAGATGGCCACAAATCCATACATCCATACTATTACTGCTTCACCTTCTTAACCTTCTGATGATACTCATTCTCCCATTCGTTTCCAAGATCCTCCCGCTAAAACTCCTGTGTCGTTTATCATCTTCTTGTCCCTCTCTTTCACTTTCTTGATCAGAATACTCCAGCTTCTCCTTATGTAATTGAGAACAAAGTCATAAAATTAAGATATTTGGTTTTATGTAAACTAATCTAAAGATAATATTAATTACATTAGTGCAATAAAAACTTTAATACTGTAAACTGTTAAACCTTTGTAAATACTTCAATGCTTAACATTGAATCCACCTTCATTTAAACTTAGGATATATGTAGGGGGGAGGAAGGGTGTTCTGGTACACAGCATTCGTAATGTAAACAAAGAGAAGCCAACACCAGCAGGACTAGCCCAAACCACATTACAGTCCAAAGCAACTCCACTTTGTACTGCATTTTGTAATCTCTAACTTTTTTATCTTTCATCTTGTTTCTAAATTCACTTATTTGATCTGCAAGCAGTTACAGTTTTCATAGCTTTCCACATGGAAGACATTCCAGGATCCCGTGATCTTAAATACAGTAGGATTGCTCTGTGTTTAAGAGGCCCTGGTCCTTTGAGATGTTACACACGCATACTTAGCATTGGGTATTGCAAGAGATCCCCATGATCTGGGAAAAGTGCAAACTTTTACAGGATCGTGGCCCTAAAATGTAAGAGCTTCAGAATAGGGCACATGTGGTCCATTTGTTTTGAAAATGCTATGGTGTTGTGTAGCTAAATAGACGTGATCTGTGATAGTGGTCATAGCATTGCTATTTGTGAAGTAATCATCACGATCATCTTTTCCTCATAAAGCTATATTTAACCAATATCCCTCATTAAATTATGCCATAATTTCTGGTTATGTTTTAAAAATCTTACCTCACATAAGAAGTGTTCAGTGCCTCTTACTCATTCCTTACAAAGTGGCAATGAATTTGGGCAACAGGCTAAAAGGTAGAACTGATGTCTAGAAAGTGTCAGAAAGCCCAGTGCTACCTACATGAACATGCTGCTACATGAAGGCCCGGGTTGTCTTTGTTCTGCAAGTTATGAGCTCATACGTCAACATGGGAAAACAGATGTTTAGATGAAAAAAATAACGAAAAGGCAGAATGAGGAACATGTCCAAGTTCCTTTGGCTTTTGTTCAGGTGTTCCATGGACTGAGCTAATGGGGATCATGTGGAGTGGCTGATTATCATTGGAATCAGATGGTCTTTTTGTAACTGTAAAAAGGAAAGGAGCAATTTTACTCTGTATATACACGTCTTTGATTTACTGCTGGGCTTAGTTAAAATAGTCTTTCACTGCTTATTATGAGAAGGGTAGAAGTTAATTGACAGAATGCACTTAATCTTCTTCTGTGGAAGAAAAAATTTGTATCATGACATTAGTACAAGATCATCAGATCTCTTCTGTTCCTGTCTGTAACTATCGAGATGAAAGACGTGACTGTCTTGGAATTTGCTCCTCAGGTAGTCATCTGTGCAAAATGACAGCACTTGTTGCACATTTTAGTACAGACGTAAGATTCTGCTCAATGTGCAAAACTCTGGAAAATAATTTCCTATATTGTCCATTCATTAATCCCTTCCATGCCCAGTTCTTACTTAGCCTTGACTGAAGTGCTGCCATGCTCTTTTGCTTTAAGAGATGTGTCCCCTGTCTTTCTTTGCCTTCATTTCCTCCTTATGATGCTGTGGGCTGGCTAGTTACTTCACGGCCTGTAATGTGATTTGCCATGTCTCTGGCTAGGAAACCCAAGGAATAATATTTTTATAGGGATGCTATTTTCTTCTTCCCATGAACTATTTTTCTTTTCTTTTCTATTAGTTGCCTTAAGCTGCTCTCTTGCAGGATGATTCACATACTTGCTTTCTCCGGCTGGAGTGTAACATGCCCCACCTGCTCCAATTGGTTGGATACCAAATATTATTTTTCTTCTCTTGCTCTCAGCTTTGAAGAGTAAGTAGAACTTCCTATCGCAGGGAATCATTTTTATTATGACATTGGGACCCCATTTTTTTCAGTTGCCATAAAGTCTTGAATCCTGGTCCTCCTACACCTCTCCCAAACAACCACTTTCAGATGCTATCTCGGCACAATGTTCCATGGAACATTCTACTAGAAAATTATATTAAAGCAATCAGTTATATCACAGTCTTTAGACTGGAGAGTTTCATGCAGCAAACCTTGCTGAGTTTTTTGAAAGATATGAATCCGCAGCCTACAAGGAACTGCAGAGTGCCTGTGCTATCTGAAAGTTTATGCTGAGGAATGGCTTAGGTATATTTATAAAAAGTAATTATAGAATAATCTGATCTAAGGCCTCTCTTGCTGGACTGGTTGCCAAAAGATGTGTTTATAGTATTACTTTAACATTCTTTCATTTTATTGATTTCATTATTAAGTCATTTTTGCCCAAGACAATTCATACTGACCTTAAAATGAAATGGAAACAAATGGTGTCAGAAGTAAAAGTCAACAAGGGAAGGATGATACATGGCTGTCATCCATTTACCCAGAGAAACAAGATTAAGGGCTAGGTTGTCAGCTGCGCTAAGGCAGTGCTCGGCCCAGCTGGGAGGGTGGGGGAGCATGGCTGTGAGCTGACTTGATTGTTCTTGTTCCTGGGAAAAAATGGTTTCCAGATTAGCTGGGACTTAACATCTGTTAGACCAGCCCTGCACCTCCCTGCACCACCATGCTGCTTCCTTGGCCTCTGAGGATCATGTTCTCCTGCTCAAATTGGTTTCAAGAGAAGGAGAGAACAGTCTCTCCACTTCTTACCTGAAGTTTGCCGGATTTTCCTTCTCTTGCTGCTCTCTCTGTTGGACCAGCTGGGATAACTCACTAGTCTTCTGAAATTTCTTATTTCTAGTTCCTGGTTTTTATCCCCATCTCAAAAGCATCCTTTTCCCTTTTGCCACCACCTCCTGACCCCAGCTGGCCCCAGCTCCTGGCAATTGTCAGTGTCAAGACGGTATGTCTCCACGGGACCTGGGGCAGAAGGCCAGAAGCCAGCAAAGACATACTTGGTCTAAAATGAGTGTAACAATATCTGATTTGTCACCAACTACACCCAAAATGTCTTCAGGCCCATCTCCACATGTTGCCTTTATTTCTCTGACTGCCCAAAGCCTCCTAGAGTAGTTGGCTCCAGCCAGTATACAACTGTTTTAAAACTGAGTACTTGTTTCCTTGAGCATTTGATGCTTGCCAGTCAGCATTCATGACAAATAGCCCAATGCCACCACCCAGAAAGCAGCTGAAGCCGCATTTGGAAAGGCGGCAGCATTAGAAACCCAGCCAGTGATTGACAGTCTGGCCAGTCTTGGGATGTGTGCTGGGGGGAAGTTTCCTTTCGGTTCAAACCTGGAGCGTGGTTGCTTCAGGGCATCAGGAATGGCAAAACTATTAGAGGCCAAAGCTGCAAGAAATCTTTGCTTCACCTTCCTACCAGGGAGTAAAGTCCAGCCAACAGGGTGCTCCAGCCTGCCAGGAGAGCAGTTCTTCCTCTCCCACTGCCATAGATAATCCAGCACACAAAACTGTGTATTGAGGATAGGATTAGTTCTTAAGTGCTCAAAGATGTAAAGCACTGAAAAGCTACTCAAATGCCAGTGTGAAAGGATTTATATTCCCAGATGGCAGAGAATGAATACATAAAGTGCTAGTCATTATCTAAGGATGAAATCCATCGTATCTCAAGAAGAAAGAGTAAAGAGCTTCGGTGGGGGAAACGTCTAAGATTAAACCTTTCCCCTCCTACCCGAAGGGCAGCTGTGTACTGATTTACAGCATAGTCAGAGCACATGCTTATAGAAAATGCCTTCATGTGACATGGCTATAGGATTCGAAAGGCAGCTATGGATTTCTCTATGCTACCTCACTGTGCTTCAGCTCCTCCCTTTCCAAAGTGGAATTGTACAATTTCTGCTACTCCTGGAGACAATCTGGCCGCAGGATGAATGCGGGTTGTGTTTCAAACTAAATGATCTCATATAATAAACTACTAAAAGCTGGTTTTAATAAAGGAATTAGAGAGAATGAGACTGCTGACAGACAACTTGATGAACCTTCTCAAATTCCTTCTACGATATTGATTAGATTCCAGTTTCTCATTTACAGCATTTGCTTGTATACATAAACTATTTCTGCAACAGTTGAAGTCGTCCAGTGAGCCACGCACAATCCAAATGTAAATTCCAGAGCTCTGTTTTCAACAGGACCATTGTCTTGGATGGAAACCCCAGTGATGTCAGAGATTTAGTATGTCAAAGCAGGGACAGCACACAGACATAAAACTGGAAGAACTTTGGAGAGACTCTGTTTAGTAATACCGCCAAAGCAGTCAGCCCTGCACAGGAAAGTGAAGCAGTCAATGATTACCTGCTATTGGCACTAGATTATTGGCACTAGGATTATACATCACCTATGAGTATAAATACAAAGAACTGGTTAGTCCAAAGCTAGGCATCCTGTCCGCAACAGATGGAGGAGTTCTTTAAAGAACATATAAGAAAGGATAAGCACGAGATGTTTTTTTCCTTGGTAGGGAAGATATTTTCCTTCCAATCTTTGGCAATCAAGATTTGAATCAACTGCAGTGTAAAAGTGGCAAAGGCATCTGAGGGAGTCTCTCTAACAGGTGGGGATATCACTAAAGGAGCATATGGCTGTTCTTTCTATGGAACATTTAATTTTGAAAACTGAGATTTGTGGGTAAAAAATAGAGAAAATACAAACTAGTTTCAGCTTTCAAGGGTAATATTTATTTTTAATTAACAAATAGTATTTCTTAAAGTATCTGGTAATGGAATTCTGATTGATAATAAAAATGGAATATTGACTGGAAAAACGAGAAAGGCATCTGTGCATAAACCAGTTTGTAGCTAGAGCTTAATTATGACTGGACTTCGTGTGATAATCTTCTTGTGTTATACTGTAGTGCTAAAATAGAATATTATTTCCCAAACATGGGAGTTAAAGATGTGTCTTAAGGAACATTTTAAATAGGGTAATAGAGAGCTGCAAATGAAATTAGCAATGTTCCTACATAATCACATTCAATGATAACTTAGAGATTTCAAGGAAGACACATGAAGACTGTTTCATTATTTTATCAGTGTTAATTGACCTTTTATTTGCTTAGAAAACTAAATGAAAAACATTGACTTAAGATAAAAGATCAAATTAACTACTCCTCTGAGAAAGATTTTTCCTTAAGAAACTCTATTAAGCCTAGAAATAAAGGCATTTTTGGGAAATTAATGACCAAAAAGACACACATAGACAGTTCCTGAGGCACAGGAGCATGGAGAGCTGACATGCTAGAGGACCACTGTGGTATTGTATTGGTATCAACAGTATTTTAATCTGAGAGATTCACCAATATTAAAAATTAATAACAAGACTTCTTTTTTTTTTTTTTTTCAAAGATATTATCTCTCCCTTCAAGAAAATACTTCAGTATCTTAATCAAATCATAGAGGTAATTTAAAGGTATTAAGATTTGGAAACCAAATACTGAGCTGCTAACTACTGTGCATTAAGGAGATTGATCAATAGAAGTTTTTTCAAAAGAAGTTAAGAGCCCCCCATACTGTCTAAACAAATTGCGGTGCTTATGTTTCTTTAGATGGCAGTAGCAGCAGTTAACTAACAAACTATCATCATTGCTGAAGTATTTCTGCAGAAACAACAGCCATTCATTTCATGGATTTTACAACATCCTATGAGCCAACTTCATTTTACATAAATCTACTGGGGTTCCACCAGGAATGGAGCTTGGCCTTGTGTTTTCCACTTTTTCTGTTGGCTGCAGAGCAGCAGGTAGCAGCCAGTAAACCCTGCAGAATAGACCCTTTTGTAATGCGCGAGTCCTGGGGCCAATCCAACAGTCAGTGCACACGCAGCACTCCCACTGTTGTTGCTAGACACCTGACCTGAGTAAGGAATGGAAGACTGTGTTATTGCACAGCTAAACCTCTCCCATCTACATAAGAGGAATTTTAGCTTTAAATCATCTTGGAAAGAAGAAAAAAAATCCGACCTAAGAAGGGTAGGAAAAGAAAATGAGGAGCAGTTGCTGGAAAAGAGGAATCATATGTCCATAAGACACCAAGCAAGCTGTTGTATCTACATAGCATAGCACAAAGCCATGAAAAGATACTTTTTTTGGGTGCTGAAAGCAGGGCAGACATGTTAGTGTGGCATTATACTTGTGCCAGTTTGTTAATACAACTATCGTACCTCTGGCTCCAAGCTACGTCACTGCCGTTGGCCCATGGCATCACACTCTATGGACCAGAGTAGATGTAAACCTGAGAGCTCAGAAATACAACCAGCAGAACTGTTGGCCAGATTTTCATGACCATAGGCTGATGCTCAGGAAAGCACCCTAAAGCAAACTTCAGGTTCAGTTTCAGCAAGGTTGGAGGCAAATATTTTGCCTTGCCCCAAGAGATGTCTCAGACACACAGTCATAAAGCCTTTGCTGCTCCATGTAGGAAAAAAACAAACAAAGAGGGAATCAGTATAGTGAACTGATAAAAACAAACCCAAACAAATTGCAGCTTCACATTTTGGGTTTATTTTGAGCCCTACATTTTTTTCCTTGGTTTCATACGTCAGTTAGATGAGGGTTAGGAGGTTCTTACTGGAACTGCTGAATATCTTGTGTTACAGCTCTGGAAATGTTCCTTGGCTGTTTGCCACTCTTTCCAGTACAATGTTATGGTGTGACAGACAGATTCAATAACAGTGGCTAGCAATCAAGAGATGTGAACCACAAGGTGTGGGGGAGTTAACTGTCACCATGACTTGTGAGAGACTATGCTGTCCTACATGTCAATACCTGTTTTCATGGGGAAGGAAGTGGTCACCTGGCTGAAAAGGTGCAGCACTGTGTTTTTTCTGGCCTCACTGTTCTTGGGAGTAACTCATCTTTTCAGTCCCCTCAAGTGCTGGAGCATGGTAATAGGTTCACGGCTACTCCAGGGTAGCATCTCCTTGTCACCACTAACCTCAGCAAGTGGGGAGAAGGACAAAAAGGTGAGATGCGGCTTTCTGCTGCTGGAGGGGCCCCATCCACTCTGCAAGCTGAATTTGCCTAATGCTCTCCCTAACCGTCATTGTTGATGTCTGTCATCCTGGGTCTGACCTCCTACGTATGCTTCTGGCTGCGTTTAGGCTCTTGTCTTCCCTGGCTGGAAGCATGTATCTGTGTGGTGGTCTGTCAGCCCATGCATGCTCTCTTCTTCTGAGTGCCAGTGCAATATCCTGAGGGTCTTCTGCTCCAGCCTGAACAGCAAAAGAAGTCACATCTTCAGGACTGTACCTGAGTGAACGATGACTATCAACGAGCATTTTCATAGCACTGTGGGACAGACTTGCTCTGTGCGGCTGCAGTGGTAAAACAGCAGTGAGGCAAGAGAACAGCAAAGGCTCTCCAGCTGGCTTTCGTTCTGTGCTCCTGAGTCACTGTGGACCCAAAACGAGAGGCTGTTTTTAAGCCATTTGCCCCTAAATATCAAGTTGCTGTTTTAATAAACCAGGATCGATTTACTGAACTCTCATGTACTTTCTGTGCAGGACATGATCAAGAAATGTGTTTTCATCTATCAATCACCTACATTTTCTTACCAGAAAGGGCATTTTAATTCTTCAGCTTCATTCTGTGTCACCTGAACTAGCTGTTACCACCTCTGCAGTGTGCAGCCCGCAGGAGCAGAACTAAAAGAACATTTATTTTCTTTAGAAAGAAAGTAGCCGCTGAGGCTACTTTAAAGAAAATAGTCTCTGAAGTTGTGGAAGCAAAAGGTCAACGTCTAATTTATAGGGACTTGTGATGTATATAGAAGCCTGTCTCTGTTCCATGGTCTTTTATATTAGGCCAAATTTGATGCCGCTACATGGACTCTGCAAAAACACTCTTGTGATTTGTTGTTGTTGAAATGCTGACTATAGAACAGTTCCTTGTGACTTTGACGTGAACAAGCAAATATTTCAGCTAGCACAGCAAACGCTCTGTTTAAGGCTGATCTGCTCTGTGTTGTGCTGCTGCATGTTATGGGATGTGATTACTGTAAAACTGCAGGACCACTGAGAACCAATTCACTGTAATCTAGGAGTAATAAAAGTGGTCTTAGACCCTTATAGCAAAGGTACAAAGACATTTCAGGATTTGCTAATCAATTCCTCCTATTCCACAGTCTACTTAAGCTAGAGGATAGCATACCTTCAGCAATCAGCTCTCTCTTTTAAGTGAGTTGTCTATATAGTTATCTGTATCTATAGATATAGATAACATATACCAGGGGTACAGGTACCTTGGCTGGCTCCTTGCCATGTGAAGCCATAGAGGTAGTAAGGATGGCAACATGTATCTCTCATGCTTGCTCTTCTAAGTGCTGGTGAGTGTCTTACAGACGTTGAAGCCAGCTCAGGCTGAGCAGCCTAGACTCAGAGTGAGCTGTGCTGGACCCGGCAATGCCCAGAGCCACCCATGTGGTTCTGCTCCAGGCTTCCTCTCATGGCAGGTTCCAGGAGGACTTGTCATCTCAGAGACAGCGCTGGACCCTGGCTGGCTCCTCGCATTCCCATGGCATTGCCTCCTGCATCCTGGCATGTTCAGAGAAGAAGCCAGGATTGGCATCAATATTTCTCATATTTTCTAAGGTTATAAGGAGCATCCCAGTCCTTCATTATGCGACATCAATGGGAAGTGGAGCTGTAAGTTTCTCAGATGTCTCCCTGACTAGCCCTTTGGTTTCAGGCTGTTTTCGTCATCTGTAACCAACCTTCAGCTTCTCAAATGCCAAAGCAGCCCGATCCTGCAAATTGCTAAGCAGCTTTGCAAGCTGTACCTTGGACTGCAATGAGAATGGAGTATGTCATCGTGCAAAAGAAACCCTGCTGGAGGGTGTCTCTAGTAGCTCAACCAAGCCATTAAAGAGTATCTATCAAGAGCACTATTCTAAGGAATCTAGAAATTTGGGGTGGGGTGGGGGTGTGTGTGCCTGGTGGCACTGCATATGCAAAGCAGAGCTGCTGTCTCCATGGCACGCTCAGTGTGTGAGGCTTTGATGGACGCACACAGATCAAAAGCACAGTGTGCCTGTAGATGTGACATTTATGGCCTAGGAGGTAGTCTTGTGGATTCCTGCCATAAAGCAATAGTATTTACTTTTTTCCTTGTCTTTTGGCGTTTGATCTTCACAACAGAAATTAATATTTCTCTTTCTCTCACAGGAACATGAGAAAACGATGATATTAGTATCAACTCTTATATACCCATATTCTTTAGAGGAGATGAAAGAAGATTTGTATTATTTGGAAGGAGGCTAAACTGGACATCAGCTCAGGATAGCTGCCCAGCACATGTTGAGAATCAAGTACTGAAGGAATCCAAAGACGCAAAGGTTTCTGTGTCCGTAGAAGGTATATAGAAGGTATATGCATCTCCAGAAGCAAGCAAATAGCTTATGAAAAAAACACAAGAGGCCAAGTCATATAAGGAGGACTCAGGTGTACTTCCCCAGTTTAACCTAGTCTCTTGTGCTTGGAGAAGACATGAAAGGTGAATGAGCTATGCTGCTACACTAAATTGGACTTTCCGAAGCTAGAGATGTATTTTTTAATTTAGAAAATTTTGGGGCTACATTTACTAGATGAACACATTAAAGTCACCATTTCCTCAACTTTCCTGTCCATGGCTCTTTCCTGAAAGCAGTGCCACCTTTATTCATTAGTTGGCTCACCAAGGATGGTGTGGCCGTAGCTGGCTGGTTGCTTCTTTCCATTGCCACAGCCTCTTTTCCTGGCAGACTTTTTGCTACAAAAGCCTGAATTTACCCTGGAAGAAACTGGCAAAAAGCTAGCATGAATTTAAATTTGTATTCCTTGAATTGCAGTGAAACGACTCACAACAAATTAAAAGCACTTTCAAATAAGCTGTAACAATATCAGCTGCTGGCATTCCAGAGCCCTTTACTTCTGGAGTCAAAGGTGTCTGCTTAAATTGCTAATTAGCTTTCTCTTGTTATAATTTTTCTGACTTAAATACTCTGCTTGAAAGCATTTTTCATACCTGCTTTAGTTACCATAGCATCCATCACTGCACAGTTCGGCTCCTTTTCTGCCTTGTTTCATTATCAACTATAACTATAATTTCTTGAGAAAAAAAATTGTTTTTTAACAAAACGTAGAATACAAAGTAAGAAGGCCCTAATAATGGCTCAAATAAATTCCTTATCTGGCAACATACTGAAAATATCTTGATTCCTGGCACAGCAAATATGCTGTGGAGTTCACTCTTCATTAAAAAGCACAGGCAACCACAGTACCAGGATGTGGGTAGTCTTAAAGACTAATGTGTACATTTATGCAGATACAGTCTTCTGGGAACCAGCTTGTTTTAATCGTAAAAGAACCCTTCAAGTAAATTTAATGAGGAGTTAGTTGAGGAATTTATTCTGAAACTTTAAACTATGTGTAAATTCCTGAGGATCAAATTAAGTTGAAGGTAAATAATGTTCAGAATGGTGTTTCAGTCAAGGCTGCCTAAAAGCTGGAGACACAAAGATCCTCCTTAGAGAACATTTCTTTTCCAGCTAGAGACTTCTTTAAGGAGCCCAGACAGATGCCATATGTTGATGATAAAACAACATCTTTCACAATGTGACATTTGGAGCCTACTCAAAAGATCAGTCATTTTTGTCTTTTCTAAGGTTGCCACCTTTAAAATAAATGCCAAACAGTTATGAACTGGAAAAAGAGTAATTGCGAGTAGTTATAGGTGTCATCAGTGATGAAACATCCATAAGCAGATGTTTTGCTTTACATGCAGGGAAGTTCTGTATAAAAGAAACACTGTGACAAGGACAGCTGTGTCAAGGGTGCTTTAAAAAAACAGATTGTCATCATTTGCCCTCTTAAAATGGGAAAACCTTGCTTTGAGCTCTTCCTCTCTCAGTAAGAGGATGTCTGGTCTACATTCTTCATACACTCGAAAAAATTGGTGCACTTGAAGATATTTTGTTTAATGATTTACCTTTTGAGTAATTTTATTTATTTGATGTTCTGAAGTCTAGTCAGAGGTACAGTGATGGACAAACATACACACACACACAAGTGCACATGAACACAACACCCTCTGTTTCCCTCTCTCATTTTCATAGAATAGAAGCATAAAATGGTTTGGGTTGGAAGGGACCTTTGAAGGTCATCTAGTCCAACCCTCTGCAATGAGCAGGGACATCTTCAACTACATCAGGTTGCTCAGAGCCCCGTCCAACCTGACCTTGAATGTTTCCAGGGATGGGGCATCCCCAATCTCTCTGGGCAACCTGTGCCAGTGTTTCACCACCCTCATTGTAAAAAATTTCTTCCTTATATCTAGTCCAAATCTACCCTCTTTTAGTTTAAAATCATTACCCCTTGTCCTATCGCTACAGGCCCTATTAAAAAGTCTGTCCCCATCTTTCTTGTAAGCCCCCTTTAAGTGTTGAAAGGCTGCAATAAGGTCTCCCCAGAACCCTCTCTTCTCCAGGCTGAACAACCTCAACTCTCTCAGCCTGTCCTCACAGGAAATTTTTTCTGCGTGTGGTTGATCATCCACTGGATGGTGTTAGCAATATACATTGCCTGGTGTTTCCTAGCTGGACATTGTAATTTAATGCATAATTCTTAAACAAAGAAATATTTTCTAATAGTGTCAGATATGCGGATGAAGCAAAGAAAGCACCTAAAGGCTAAGCAAGTTGGCTTCATAAGGTGCAGCTTGGTCACGTAAGTGCTCACTGGTGTATCCCGCAGATCTGCCATTTTGTATTAAATTTCTCCAGTATTAATGTGGAATAAATAAGATCTTATTTTACCTTCCTGGGCAGTGTTGTAGGGTGGAAAATCTCAGTGAGACAGAGAGAATGAAGAAACAGATGCATTCAAAAGATATCGCTTATGCATATCCTTAATGTGTTTTCCTCTAGAGCATACAGAGTTTAGGCATATTTGGTTTGAAAATATGTGGAGCTTGTATGGCTTGTGTCCTGGTCTTGTCCCTTCATCAGTATTTTTACAGTGTTCAGAAACTTCTCTAGCATGTTAGAGGACAAAAAAGGAAAGATGCATCCAAGCTGACAGAAGTGTATCCCCCTGTCCTGCAGATGCACTGAAATAACTCATACAAGAAGTCCCACAGAACTCATAAGCCAACCTGCATGGGGAGAAAGCCCTAACTTCAGAGTAGGTGTAATGAGATGGTGGCAGACGGGGAAGGAAGAAACATGGAAGGAGGAAGAGTCGGCTTAAGCAGATGGTCATTTTGTGGTTCTGCTGCAAATAATCCAAATAATTATATTTCCTTTATTTAGGCCAGAATCTTGCAAACTCTTGTACAGGTGAGCAACTTTATACACATGAGTGGTCCCATTCAATTCAAGACACAAACTCGTTACTGAATGATACATACAGACTTGTCTACAAGATTACAGCCTTAAACTGAGAGTGAGCTTGTTTCTGGTTTGTATGCCACTTCACATGCTGGTGATTGTTAATAAATATCCATGAAGGATACACATGAGGGAAATCACATCATTTGATTTGGGAGGGCGAAGTAATCCAGGAGACACCATTCTAATAGGAGGGAGAGCCTTGCAGACATGTACGGCTGAAAGGAACAATGAGGCAGCACTGCCTTGCAAAAAGCAGAAAAGTTGGATTCAGAGGGTAACAAATGTTTGAGCTACATAAAAGGTTCTTGTTATGGAAGTTTCTGACATGGATCTCAGCACTGGAATGAGAACAACGAGACAAGCATCATGGCACTGAGAACTCCTATAGTAAAAAGCAGTCAAAAGGAAGATAATTTAAAGTGCCACAGACATACTTATGGGACAAAAGGGTTTAAAGAATATACTACATTTCCAGGGAAGGCAGTAATCAGATAATCAGATCTGGTTATAAAATGCAGAGAACTTACCCCCCAGAGAGCTTCGAGTTTTTGTGAAAAAATCAAATAGCCTGGATAAAAAGGCTTACAGCTGAATGTTGCTGCTTTTCCAACAGAAATAATGGTTTTTTTTAAAAAGAAAAAGGTTCCATCTCCAAACATTTTAACTTAGTTGAAACACCATTTTCTTGCAGGAAGAATATTTAATCAGCCTCAAGGATAGCTGAAACCCACGGGAAGTGCAGGTGACAACCATGTCAGAAAAATCAGATCCTAAATGGCTGCAGCACGCTACATGATTACTAGAAGCTTTAATTCACAAAAAAGGACTGCAGAGCTTGGCGTAGCGATGATGAGGTTCCTGTTCCCAGTTGGCCTCCTACTGCAAGCGCAGGGAAGGCTGAAACCCTGATGGTTAGCTAACAAGAATAACCTCCCAAGCAATGACGCCCCTCAACCCACAAGGAGCACTAAGATGGCAGACAATAACTTTCCCTAGTATTTGTTCCCACTTGAGGAGCGATAATGCCAGCTATGAAAGCCTGGCTTACAGAGTTTGCTTTGCAACAAGAGTGACTGCCTTTGGGGCAGCTATGGTGGTGCTGTCCCCAGCTACCTGTCCCACCTCACTCCCTGGATGAATCTACAGCTCATGTAGTGGTTGCTGGATTGCTACCACTGCTACCCTGAGACATTAAGTAAAATAAAAATTGAATGTCAGTTTATATTAACACATCGTATTGTAAACAACTGGAGTTCACCTGCTGCTTCACCAAGAGCTGACCTTTCCCTGCATCAGAAATGAGAGTTCCTAAGAGATGGGCTGGTAGGAGAGCTCATGGCTGAACCACCACAGCATCTCTAGGCAAAGCGTCCCCATTCAGTAATCTGAACTCATAGTCTTGATTCTCATCGTGGATAGCTTTTAAATCTTACAGGGTCTCTTTCCATGATCATTTCTCTTTCACAAGGTATCGTCAGAATTAGTTATTTAGTAGAAGTGCAATGTTCAGAATGTGTTATTATTTCAGTCTTTGTGGTAATTCAGACCTTCTCCATACTGGGATTTTTCAGTGGAATTGTATTTGTTATGGCGGTTTTGTGGCATGGAAGTCTGTTTACTACAGCTTGAATTGGGACCAACAGAAACAGTGAATACTTGAGCAAAAAATGTAGTTGGGGAAACTCTCACTCTTTAAAACAAAGCATTAGAATAATGATAATTTTTCTTTTTGGATGTACGTCTTTCTAGAACAGCTTGCTTGCTTGCCTGTTTCCTGGCAGGCAGAAATGCATCTCCCCACACCACCATTAGCAATGCCTGGAGTGGTAAGGAGCAGTTGCAGTCGTTCTGTGAGGTCCTTAGAACTAGACTATCCTCTCCTTTTGCCACAGCCTCTGGAGAAAGCCCTGACAGCCCAACGCAGGACCATCATTGAGGGACCTTCCAGACCCACAGGCTGTGAAGATCACACTGGTTTGTGGACTGCATCCCTGGCAGGGGGGTAGAATGCCTCCACAGACCCATATCTTGAGGGTGAATTTCATCCGTGAGTAGAGAGCCTCCACAAAACTTATACACTACTTAACTGCCACAGTGAGGTCTTCTTAATGTTCAGATCTTTGCATAATAAATAACTACTGAATGTGAATGAAGGCAATTAACTCTATAGCTACAATGCAGGAGACTTTCTAATGTTGACTTAAGCTATGCTGGAGGCAGAATGAATACTCTGCAGTAACCCTACAAGCTAGGAGATAGAAAACAATTGACTTGCAGCATTTTCTAAATGTTCTGATTCCTCCTAAATGAGCTCCATTAACACTGTGACACAGAGATCAGTTAATTGTGGTTGTTGAGATGTTGCAAATGATCCTTCCTATGGTTGCTTTAATTAAAACACCTGCTTTCTAGTTTGTCATGTCAATATTGCACCTGTTTATTCCGTGCAAATACAAAGTAATGGTTATGAAAGAAAACTTTTTCTTTCTTTGAACCATTCCAAGTCAGCAAGATTAAATTGCAAAACCATATCTGGAGTTTCTGAGTCTGCATCTGTTCATTAACATGTGCATGCCTAGAATATCCAAATTCTGTTGTAAGATGTGCCTCTTTGCAGGTAGATAAGAAAAGATTTCCTACTGCTAAGCAGTTCTTTGATACCAGCAGATTCCATCAATCAAATCTATCTCTGATTTTAAAAGCAAACAAATGGGAGGGGATTGTTGCTTCTTTCAATTCAAACTTTTCAAACATCAGCTTTACTATTTAGTCTATAATAATGCTGTTCTACTACGTAACTTAATATTTACTTGCCTTCTAGACAGAGAGGATTTCTTTCACAGTGTGCTTTGGATTATGTTTCTATGATGTAAAGAAATTATTTTTCTTGGCTCAGCACCAGTTTCTTTCAGTTTTGCTCAATATTGCTTTCCAGAAGCACCTCTAAGAGACTTCTCATGACTGCCTTGCAAGCTCTGCAATCAATGATACCAGAGGGATTTTCAATTTTGTTGATTTGGGATAACTTTCAGGTTTTGTGCTAGTTTGCGATTAGAGATACCCTTGAGTCGTGGAGTATCCATCAACATCTCTGCCTTGTATAATGATCACCGGTTTGTTCCTTCCCACAGCTCGGCACTTGGCAGTGCAGTCTGGCAGAAAGCACTCTCAGTTCCACCTCTCTCCTCAGAATTTCTCTGGATAGGGGTTAGTGAGGCTGCTTTGGGTCCACTGCCTCTGGGGAGACTGCATTTTTTTTGTTCACCTTGCTTTCAGCACTAGACAAGCTCAATAGTAGAACAAAGATAAGCTGTGTTAGCTAGACCTAAGATCAGACTTTAGATTGGAAACAAAGATCACAGATGCAGAAAACAACATCATTTAATTATAGCAAATAGTATTTACTCATCATCTCTTACCTAGGATCCTAAGATTTTGGCGTGTTGTCACATGTAGGTAGGCCTTCAGTGTTGAGAGCAACATCTGCATACTTTTAGGGTTACCCTTGATTTGAAACGTAAACCTTACCTGGTATCCTGTCCACCAGGATGGGGCCATGCCTTCCTAGGAAGCCCCGCCACCTTCTGAATCCTGTTTTCTTTGCTGTCCTCATTCTTGATACTTTTAGGAGCCAAGTTTTGGGATTCAAGTATAAATGTTGCTGATGATTTCATCCAGAGCCACTGTGGAAACTTATGGAAACTCTTTTACTCTTGCTTATCCTGGTGGTAGGTGAATTTTTTGAGATGCTGTTGGCTCCTCCCTAAGGCAGATGCAAAAACTACTTCGTAATACTACTGCCTGGAAGCTCACAACCCTTTGGCAGTAGTAATACACTCACATTAAATATATAAATCATTGATTGTATACACATTCTACAAAACTTCTGGCATGTTACATGTTTAGACAGCATACAAAGACATTACTAATGTAGACGTCAAGCTTGGGAAGTAGTTACTCTTTATGGATAAATCCGTGAGTGCAAGTCTCTGTATACACTTTTTACTGAATTTCTGTGACTTGAGTTTCTTTAACTTCGGGCTATGGAGATTTTGAGCAATAAATACTTACTTTATTCTCACCTGCACACTGAACACATCAGATAACAATAATTCAGAAATACTTACTTGAAGTAGCTGGTGTGTATCAGTTGCTAACAGAGAGTGGACTGATATTTAGTCAGTTTGTGAGTACACCAGGCTTGGGTGGGAGAGCCACTAGACTACAGATTTATTATGAGTCATGAGAGTATGGATTTATTTTCCTAAGCTTGGTTGCACATCCTTAGTCTTTGACTTGCAGTGTGAGTTGCAGTTCTCCGTAACAGATGTCACAGCTGCTTATCCCAGTGAGAAGTGAAGAACAGGTGGCGGTCCCAAATAGCCACAACTCCAATAGCCTTGATAGACCAGCTGGAGGATCTGAGAAAAACCTCAGCCAGAGCTATCCACTACATCTCATTCAGACAAGAAAGGAAGGATGATTATACTTGATACTCATGAAAATCTGGACACATAATCGCTATAGGCTTGACTGCACAGACACAACCTGTCAGTCAGAGGGGATCATTTTACCTCTGCGAAAGTGTCTAACTCACCATTCCACAAGTATTGCAAATACCTCTCTTTCCACCTATCATTTTTAGACACTTTTTAGATTTTTTAAAAATTTGTTTTGTCGCACTGTTCTGAAGCTATTTGAATTGAATTTGCTATACTCACAGTTGTTATATTTGGACTGTCTCAAGCTCATTCAAGTTCATTTCTATAGCAGTGACTAGAAGTCAAGAAGAACTTTTCTACAATCCTAGAGAAAAAAAATCCATTAATTTCAGCAGTGCAATATTCTACTTTTGGACTGCTAGTTTTTCTACTATGTCTTTAACAACTTTAATTGCTGCTTGAATTTCAGGCTCTGTGGACTATGATTTAGAAATACTGTCCTTGATGTCAGCTTCTGGGAAGCTGACAAATGTGTCTTTTCCCATTCTATTGTGTATTAGCTGCTCACTCTGAGTCAGTGTCAGTCTTGGAAATGAATGTCTCCTCATGTCTCTTGGGAGAAGAGATTTTAATATTGGAAGAACCTCTTGAGAAGTACTTGTTTCTTTAATATATAGCGATTTTTCTGGTCTACTTGTTTATTTTCCTTTTTTTTTTCAAGTAAGGGTTGATGAAGACAGTCTTCAAAGAAACGAACGTGTCCTCTGTTGTACTCAATTTCTCTCCACATCCTCAAAACAGTAACATTTTATTCCCAATTGAACTGGATTGGATACAAGCAGTTTAGACAAAGGAAGGTATTTTTTGTTTTATGTGTTCAAGTAGTCAAGTGGAAGAAGACAAACAGCAATTTTCAAAGCTATTCTAAACAGCTTTCTTCTTTCTTGGCCCTTCTTTCTTATCATAGAATCATAGAATGCTTTGGGTTGGAAGGGACCTTTAAAGGTCATCTAGTCCAACCCCTCTGCAATGAGCAGGGACATCTTCAACTACATCAGGTTGCTCAGAGCCCCGTCCAACCTGACCTTGAATGTTTCCAGGGATGGGGCATCCCCAATCTCTCTGGGCAACCTGTGCCAGTGTTTCATCACCCTCATTGTAAAAAATTTCTTCCTTATATCTAGTCTGAATCTACCCTCTTTTAGTTTAAAATCATTACCCCTTGTCCTATCGCTACAGGCCCTATTAAAAAGTCTGTCCCCATCTTTCTTATAAGCCCCCTTTAAGTGTTGAAAGGCCACAATAAGGTCTCCCCAGAACCTTCTCTTCTCCAGGCTGAACAACCTCAACTCTCTCAGCCTTTCCTCATAGAAGAGATGTTCCATTCCTTTGATAATTTTTGTGGCCTTCGTCTGGACCTGCTCCAACAGGTCCATGTCTTTCTCGTACTGAGGACTCCAGAGCTGGAGGCAGTACTCCGGGTGGGATCTCACCAGAGCCGAGTAGAGGGGCAGAATTACTTCCCTTGACCTGCTGGCCATGCTTCTTTTCATGCAGCCCAGGGTACGGTTGGCTTTGTGGGCTGCGAGCGCACATTGCCGACTCTTCCTCATGTATTTTTCCTCAAGAGTTGCATATTTTTTTACTTAACTCCACTAGTCCTTCTCTCTACTTTGTGGTCATTTGCATAAATGGACAGGTCAGGGAATGGATAAATATTTTGCTAAAACACAGGAGACAGAAGGGAGCAATAAATGGCCAGCTCTTGTGACAGACGGAAGTCACCAGTGGAGGGGTCTGTACTGGAATCTGTGCTGTTCAACTTGTTCATACGTGATTTGGAAAAGCGGGTTAACAGCAAAGTGAGAAAGGTTGCCAATGATGCACGGTTATTTAAGATATTAAGGAGAGAGCCTGGTGAGCTGCAGAAAGACTACAACCCAAGGGAACTGGGCAATAAAATGCCAGATGAAACTCAACATGTATATATATAATGTGATTTGCATGGGGAAGAAAACAATTCTAGCTTCATACAAGGGCTCTAAACATTGCTTTTCAGGAGCAGCTAGATTTTGGTGTTATGATGGACAGTTGCATGAAAACATCAGTTCAGTGCTTTACAGTAGTTAAGAAAACATAAATCAAATATTCACGTCAAAAGAAAGGACTTATGAGAACTGGAAAGGGTAAGAGGAGGGCAACAAATACAATCAAAGGTATGGAAAACTCCCATAAAAGCAACAATTGACTTAGTTGAAACTTCAATATGAAGAAATGACAACTTACAGGGAAAATATGTTTAAGGTTTACCAAATCACCACAGGGAAAAAGTTTTGACTGTTCACTGCCTCTTTACGTGCTAGCAATAAGGCTCAAAAATGCAGCTTATGGGAGCCAGGTTCAGAGCAAGCAATAGGACCTGACTGTTCGTACAACAAGTAGAAGCACATCTGTGGGACTCCTTGCTAGGGATGTTGTGGATGTATACATGTAAGGGAAGACTTGACAAATATTTGAAAAGTAGACTGACCAGCTGGATGTTTCTAAATATATAAATAAAAACAGTTAGGAAAATCCCCTGAGCTGAAAATTGTTGCCAATGAGGAAAGTATTAGTGGGAAGGTATCATATATGTTTGCTCTGCTGTTACTGTTACCAAAGCATTTGCTTATGAACTGTGTTTCTGCTGGTCTTTCCTTTTAAAGATAAACATTAGTCTCTCCCTAACAAAATCTAAGCTTTTCTTCAGAGGGGAGGGGTTAGAGAAAAAGAGAGCAGGGAAAACACCAAATTATTCTAAGAATGAATAATGAGTGTAAAAGAGGAGGGGAGCAGAGGATCTAAGGGTCACAAACATAGAAGTTGGGACAGCAAGCAGAGTACTCCTAACAATGCCAACCATTCCCAGAAGGTGCCTAAGAAGCTCTGCCCAGTGATGCAGCAGGATGAGGACCTATTTCCAACTAATTCACCAGGATCTCCCACGAACCCTCTGAGAAAGGGCAGTTTGGCCAGGGCCGAAGGGAGGATAATAGTAGCTTGGTACGCTTAATACTGCATAACTGTTTCTCTCCTGTTGCAGAAGCAGCATGAGTCAGACCAAGAACATGCCTTTCTCTACCCCTCCATAGAAGATTTTCCAAATTAGGTGACCACTGGGCCATAAAAATAGCTCAGAGAACAGGATGGCCCATCAGGGTTCTTTGTCGTCTTTTGGTGGCAAGTGCCAACTTAAGCAAATGGTTGACCAGATGTGGAGAATATCTGTAAAGGCAGTACCAGGACTGTTTGGAGGTTGTGCTAGACCACTGGACTTTCAACCTTAATTCCTTCCCAGTGGAAGCAGTGTGGGAGTGGAGGGAAGGGAATTTTGCAATATTTCCCCTTCTCCCAGGACAAATTGTTTGAAGACACAGTGCTGTCAATTCAGGTATAGGATCATGAGCTAATTTGTCCTCTTACATCAGCTTAAGGAAAGAATCAAGCTAAAGTTACTGTACTTGTATCAAGAAAAAGTGATTGCTGTTCGTTGCATGAGGTATTTGAGTGTTTCATCCAACTTTTCAGCTCTGAGGTTTCCTTTGTTAATATTCTTCTGTTATGTATAGCCAGGTACATTAATGCGGGATGAAACTGCCCGACAATCAGCAGCCATTCCCTCTGTTGATTTCTGATTCATGAAATGACAATCTAGATAGTTACACGCTTTTTATTCATTCTCACTTAATTAAATACTCTGATATCAGTGGTAAGAGAAAACATTCAAAACCTTTTTGGATCACCTCGTGTCATGTATATTCTGCTAAGAATATTGCCCCAGTGATACTGCTGGCTTCCACATGCTCCACTTTTGCTTTCTCAGCTCTTAGTGTCAGTGCTCTTTCGCTTTTCCTCTTATTTCTATTAAACATGAAACACCATCCATTGCAATCACAGAATGATAGAATGGTTTGGGTTGGAAGGGACCTTTAAAGATCATCTAGTCCAAGCCCCCTGCTATGGGCAGGGACATCTTTCGCTAGATCAGGTTGCTCGAAGCCCCATCCAACCTTACCTTAAACACTTCCAATGATGGGGCATCCACAACTTCTCTGGACAACCTGTTCCAGTGTCTCACCACCCTCATCGTGAAAACTTTCTTCCGTATGTCCAATCTAAATCTACCCTCTTTCAGTTTAAAACCGTTGCCCCTTTAACATTACAGATGTTACTAGATATTTCCATTAAAAAGATTAGGATTTTGAAGCATGGACATGCAAGGAAAATAAAACAAGTACATAGCATTTTATACCTAAACACACAGCGCATAGTTGTGTAATTACTATTACTCATCACAATCATAAAAAAACCCCACCTTAGGATATATAATTAATTAATAATATGATAGCCATTTAATTTCTGCAGTACTCTACTGAATGAATCAGTGCAGTACTGAGCTAACATCAGTGTGGCATTTACAGTAGATTTTCTGTTCATAGGCTGAAAATATTCCCTGAGGAAGACTTGTGATTTGGATTATCAATGAGTGTTAGCAGCTCTAAAGCACATTTCTTCTTTCATTCTGGCAGCAGGCAAGCTGCTTAAAGACCCAGGTTTATCTATATAAATTACCAAGTTCCAAACAAACTTCACACTAATAATTTTCATCTTCTCCCATAGGTCTGTAAAACGCTGTTGTTCATAAATGTCAGTTGGAGGCATCTTATGTGAGATCTTAATTCACCAAGCTGCAGCACCACTGTTCCAAACATGAGAAGATGCCAGCCTACTGGGCCGCAGCATGGCTGTAACAAGAAATCTCGCCATGACATTTTACCACTGAGAATGCAAGGAAATTTCATGCCCAGAGGACACGTCTGGGAAATGCCCCTCACAACCCCTATTTAATCAATTCACCAAATGTCTCCCAGAGACTTTTCAATAACCATCAGTCAATAAAATTACTTTCAATCTATGCATCAATATGAGTGACATGAGGGACCAGGAACAAAAAAAGCTAATGCAATCTCAAGTCTCTGAATGTTGTTACAATACTAGTTCCCAATGTAAATCATAAACACGAATAAACTGGGGCATCACTGTTTTCTGACATAACCTCGGGTACCCACTGCTGGCTGGTTGCTGCTGCGCTGCACATCTGGCCCCTCTGAGCTGATGGTGGCAGAAGAGAGGGCGCCTGGCACCCTCTGCTCCAGCAATACGGTCACCAGCCCCTGAGGGCAAAGGAAAACCTGCCAGCTATTAACAGGGCAGAGAGCATTAACAGGACAGACACGTAATCGAGTGTGCCTGCTTCTATACAAAAAGGGAGAACTTGGTATCTCTAGCTACCCTAGCAACCGTATTCATTAAACTATTATTTTCCTCATTTTAAGGATAAAAGCCAAGAACTCCTATTGATTTCAATGCCAACTAAGTAACTTGGTGCTGTTGAAAGTCTTTAGGTGCCAGAAAGGCTTTAAATGTCTGTCTCCAAAGCTCAGATCTTTAAGTGTATTTAAACACCAAGTTCTCGGGTGATAGATACCTAAATGCATTTTAAAGTCTGTTCCTAAAAGACTTGCTTGTAGAAAGTCTGGGGAAGAGGAGAGATGAGACCCATGGGTTGTGACATGCCCAGAAGACTTTCTCACCCAAAGCCGCTCTACGTGTGTTACTGCAGTGGCTGGCAGCTCGCAGCATTTGCTGACGATCAGAGTAGTCATTACTGGTTATGAGCAATCTTCTCCCCCTGCTTCTGTAAATAAGTATTTCCCATAGGATGCCTTTTGACTATACAGTTGTTTTTCTCTTGATCTTTCTATATTTCCCCTATTTTTTTTTCTTCTCTCCTTTTCCCGTTGTCCTGTGAGTGCCTTGTAGAAGCCCTGCAGTTCCT
The DNA here is from genome assembly GCF_018139145.2 of Gymnogyps californianus. Classification (NCBI taxonomy): domain Eukaryota; kingdom Metazoa; phylum Chordata; class Aves; order Accipitriformes; family Cathartidae; genus Gymnogyps; species Gymnogyps californianus. Next base: position 24,761,812 of record NC_059472.1, read on the forward strand.
CCTGCTGTGCTCCCATTGCACCATGGCAGAGACTTACCCCAGGATTCCCTCTCCAGGTTCTTTTTTTTGTACAGCAATCGCTAAGAGAGCAGAAAAGTCGCTTGTGCTCCCAAGAGGCCACATTGCAAAGTCCACAGGGTGCACTCTGGCCAGCTTTTCTGACAGAACGGACATAGATCAGACACAAGACAGCCACGAGCTTTTCCCCTACAAGGCAATCCACTGTTAGTCACACGATGATGGACTCGGCACCAAGAATGAGATGAAGGCGTTGTTACAGGAAGAATGTGCACTATCCCATAGGTCTCCATACCACAGCAGTAAACCACCAAATGTCCACAGTTGATATAACATCAGACTTGGCTCCCTATGAGCTTTTCAATGAGGTAATTGGAGTTTATTCTTTGCGTGGTGTTAAAGTGAAAAACAGAAACGGCCATGAAGGGCCATTGTGGTCAGGGCTTATTTTAACATCTGCATCACTGTCATACTTGAACTGTCTTAAAAGTTATTATTCTGTTGTCCTGTGACCACTTTACATCAGACACTTTGGCCTAAAATTGTAGAGTAAGGACTGAAAATTGGGTTCCTGAACTCTGCCTATGCCAACTGTGGCTCTTAGCCAATTTAAAGACTTAGCATGTATCAAGAGCTTTGAGATTTGGAGCTGAAAAATCCTCCAGAATAATGAGTAGACTGAGTAAAAATAGGTCAATAAATAAATAGAAAAGGAAACACTGCAGAATAAAGAAAAATACGCTCAGTGGACTTTTTTTAAGTGCCAGTGAATGAGGGAGTCGGTTGTTGAACAGAAGGGCATGAGCTAGAGGGAGCCAGGGGACAAAGTGAGGCTGGGCTGAGCCGGCAGCACAGAGCAAACAGGCAAAACCAACCCTCTTTGCAAGACTTCGGATCACAGAGTAGGTTAATAGCATTAGTCCCCTGTTCAGTTGTTCCTAGAAATGAAGGCATCTTCTGAAGTTACAACTCTCATGTGAGAGTAGAAGAATATTCTTACATAAGATTTTTACATTTACCTTATAGCAAGGGTAGAAAATGAAGGTTTGCACTTGAAATGATGAATTCAAGGAATGGAAATAGTTACTTTTTTTCTCTATGTTGCCAGTTCAAGGCAGTCAGATCAGCCTAAATTTAAAACAGTCAAAGGTTGTTGGGGTTTTTTAATGTGAACAAAGTAGTAAAAAATATCCTTTCAGATGGAATGAAGTATTTTATTCACTATGATTGAGAATGTTTTCTTTCAATGCTGTGAGTATTTTATAAACAAAAATAAAATGGTTTGATGTTCCAAAACAAAAGTTAATTTCCAAATGAGAGGCTGAATTAACTATTCTTCCAGGACTTTTTCCATTCTTGGCCTTCCCATACACTGAAAAATTTGATAAAACCTGAATGAATTTGCAAAGCATTTTAAGGTTACAAGTACCTCTTGTTTTTCCATAAAGAAATGTGGGCAAAATTCATCTAGCTTTAATACTGAGAAGCCCAAACTAATCTACGGATTTATAGCAGGATGGCACTTAACAGAAACATAAATCTTTTCTTTCAGGTCTTAACCTTTTGTTACATAAATAGAAAGGTCCTCAGTGTTGTTACAATCCCTGTGACTGACAACGTGTCAGAGAGAAAATGTGACCTCTACAAAGCATTCCTCTTGAATTAGGACAAGAAAATCTCATGTAATATTAGTGTCTGGAAAACGAGACCTGATGATTCAGCTACTAGAGGAACTGTGCCTTAGAACAGTGTGAATTTTATCTCTGCCTTTCATGTCAATCTTCCTTTGCTGTAACATTGTCAATCAGTCAGATCACTCTCATACTTCATTATGTTTCCATGGTGATCCTTTCCTCCAAAGTTAAAAATAATCCTGTTCTGATGTTGAAACTTGTAGAGAAGACCATATGTAATTGCCTACCTGCAGTTATCTGCCTCCTATGTGTGGAGGTAGGTACCCCAAAAGGATATCCATTCACTTTGTTCTGATTTTTGTAGTTGAGATAGTACAGTAGCAACTGGGCTAAGCCCGTTTTCCCAGTTATTGTCAGTAAATCAAGTCATGCTGCATTAGTGAGCTTTTAAACTGTACCACAATTTGCTGTATCTCCAAAATGATCCTAATAAACAATCCCAAAGCAACATGCTAACACTTATACATATGTACTCAATAGCGATTTCTATGCTTAATGTTTTCTTGCTTTTACTCTTACAGCTTTTCAGAGAAAAAGAGAGATATTAGCTGATGGATTGACTTCACTGATGCAGGATGATATTTGTGACAATTAGATGTTTACCTGGGCAAGCATGTAGAGGAACAGCATGTTTTGTACCAGTGACCTTTTGGGAAATCAAGGCAATGGGCATGACAAATCTGTAAAAATGCTCACTTATCTGCACTCCTTGGCTTTCTTCTTAACTTGCTGCTGCAGCCTCTAAGTCCAAGGTGCATGGTTCCCACTTACTTTGATTATTTCGCATAACAGAGGCTTGTAACCATGTTCATTTATCAAGTGCCAAATCATGAGACATTTTAGAAAAATGCAGTATAGTGTTTGTTAGGATTCTAAAGTGTATTTTGTAAAATGCAGAATAATTTTATGCTGGTTTTATCATTACGGCTTCTGGAGTTTTATAATGGGTATCCAAAAATGAGGACCAGGCAATCCATAAACCCATAAGTAGAATGCTGCAGCAAAGACAGGTACAGAACCCAGTTCTCCAAGGCAGCGTTCAGCTTTACGCACCCTACAGCAGTCACTTCTCCTGGAGCTCCCCCGGGTCGTTCACTGCCTGGCGACTTCTGCAAAGAGGAGTGGGGATCCTACAGATAAGAACCTGCTTCTCTGCACAGCCCTGCTCAGCCCACTGCACCCTGTCCTCCCTGTGCACTGAATCATGCAAAAGTTGCGTTAAAAAAACAATATGGAATTTTCCACTTGCTACTATTTCCTTTCTTCCTGCTTTTCATTCACCTCCCATTCTTCCCCCCAGGGAAGCTGGTCCGGATGGCAATCTCTCCTCTTCAATACTACCTTGATTACCTCTGAGCTCTGAGGGCACAGGAGAGTCTCCTTGATCTGAGTCACCTCAAGTGCTACTGACAAATAGCATGGTGAATACAGCTGTCAAAATTTAGCATGGCTACCATGCCCATGCTAACGGACTTTGTTCCAGAAGCTCATCATTTGGCTTTATTTAGCCATCTTTTTCTAATAGAACAGCAAAATGGATTCTTAGCAGTAGGGCTGCTTTCAGTAAACTTCAAATACCTGTGCTGGACTGAAACTTTACACCAAGCGGACTGCTGATTTTTTTTTTTTTTTTTTTTTTTTTAATGAGGGGAAGAAAACAGGAAAAATATAATGCAAAAAGGCAGCCTGGATGGTTTAAATTTGTTCATGTTAAAGCAACTAAAGTCAGGATCTTAAAACGGGATTCATCAAGTGAGCTAAATTATATATGGCACTTTCAACTTTTCCTGGCATGAAATAGCATGCCTGACTAAGAATGAAAGGATACAGCCCTCTGGAAGCCAGTGAGGCTGTCCCTGCTCCCATCTTACTGAGAGGGAAAAGAAAATGCTCTCTTTCTGGCTGTAGCAGGATTAGTTTCTTATATGGTGCCTATGTTTAATTCTCTGGATTCACAGAAAGAAAGCACAGCAATCGTTCACTTATCCAGAGGAATGTGTAGCAGGCTCTGACATTTATTCATAAAGGATTAAAAGTATTTCTGAAAGCACAGCTGTAATTCTAATAACTCACAGTTAAAAACTGCAGTAAGAGCTTTTAATTTTTTTTACCCCCAAAATCTCAGTAGAAATTTTAGCATTACTGTAAAAAAAAAATGTGAGAAGAGGCAAGGTTGCACTTTCCTGACAGGGAACAGAAGACTCTAAAAGAGAATCCATGTCCTTGTTGCTGTGTTACTCCTTTCTGATCTGAGACAATAGCTCTGTGCTCACAGAATTTGCAGGCAAGAAGAAATCTTATTAGGTCCGCTTGACAGAGATTCACACACACAAAAAAATGTGTCTGTAGAGGAAATAGCTCAACTACTGTATGAAGTAACTGACATGTTGATAGAGCTCACCTCTTCAGGTTGACACCGGCTAATGGTATTTTATTTTCAAGTGATTTTATTACAGTGAGAGAAACACTTTTCTTTTTCCTGATGGCGTACGAGTAGAAGAGACAGAGCAAAATGATTCTAAACAAAACGAACAAAATGAGAAGCCTCAGCCGAACAAAAAAAGGGGCAGAAACACGACACATAAGCTCCCACCCTCCCTTTACACCTTCAGAGGGAAGAGCTAGGCAGTAGCGGTTGAACTTGCTGTCTGTTCACTCTGAGTCAAAGACTGCTTTGTTCCAGGCTGGGGAAACATATAATAAGTGCAAGCCACTTTCCCGAAGAATTTACAATCCAAAAGGACAAGGCAAACAGAGAAAAATGACAGTCTGAGTTGTCATCATCAGTCCCTGAAGGTGCAAGGCTGTAACCTTGTCTGTTGTGTAATCAAGAAACTGCTGGGTCCTGCCATGGCCACGATCAGGAGCGGGATCTGAATTGGCGCCAAGCACGTCAGCTCACAGCAATGTAGACTTAACAGGCTGTATACTGCTGTCAGCGTAAGGCAGGACATTTACAGTCTTCTTTTGTGTACAGTGAGAAAAGGATTTATAGACACAAGTGAATTTCAATAGTAGGTTGAGATGCTCACCTTCATTCTCTCCATTCAGAAGAATGGAGAAGGGTATATTAATAACTTCACAAAATCATCTTGGCTAGCTTTTCACTTCTCAACTTCCCAGCTGGCTATCCCAGCAGAGCTCTTTGTGGGGCTCTTTATTTTTCTGAAACTGGCTTCATAGATGCTTCTCCTTCCTTTTACTTCTTATGACCTTCAGCCTTGGTGCAATAATAGATCTTTATTGGAAGACATAACATCAGTCACAGTCTCACCATTCTCATTCCTCATTCTTTTCCAGCATCCAAAAGGTGAATGCATCCAAAACAGAATTGAGATTTCTTTCCCAGTTGGATCTTACAACAGTAATAAATGAGTTACCATCTGCATTTCTAATTAAAAATCCAATTGGTATAATGTAATGAGGTTTCTGGATGCAATTAGCAACTACTGGGGGTCTCTTTATAGAACCAGCACTACAATTATGAGGCAAATAGATTCTATCATATGCAATGAAGAGCTTTTTCGAAGTTTTTCTGTCCTTAGCTGGATGGAGTCGCAACAGGGAGTTAGGCAGTTTTAGATACTGTAATCTACTGAAATGCACAATTCAGGTTACTACTTGGGCTTCCTGTACATTTCAGGGCAGAACTAAATGCCTAATAGGATCCATTGAGCCTTCAAAATCATGCCTAACTTCTGGAGTTTTACATTTACTGCAGAATCTAAGTCCCTATGTTTATGTTTGGATCACAAGCACTGCATTAAGAATAAATAGTGGAGACATTTATTTTTTCTTAGAAGTAGAGCTGATAAAAATGGTGAAACTTTCTGGGGATTTTTCAGGGGAAAAAAAAAAGTTTTACCTGGTTTTTAACGGTCAGTAAAAATTTCAAAGCCACAAATTAGTCTTGAAGATATTCATGGATCACTTCTTCTAGATCAAAATTTCATAACTTTGTTATAGCAATGACTTAAGAGTTCAACGATCCTTTACAAATTAGACTTTATAAAGAGAAGAGTGAGAATAACAGAATATATTTAAAAGCCTCTTTCTCCACCTCTCTTATCTCCATGTGTATGTACACACATAGCTACATTCAAAGGCTTGCATAAGTGTCTTCTACCAGACTATTGCCATGTGGCTGAAGTGTTACCATTTTTCAGACTCAAACGGTGATGTTTATAAAAGAAAGACACTCAGCAGGCAATGCCACTCTTAGCCTAGCTAAATCATCAGCAGCACTGTCTTATTCACTAGCTTCAGTATAGTTAAAGAAAACAAAGATCATCAGTATCACCCAAAGTCCCAGGTTGCCTGGATTTCAGGTTTCTTGGGGGCAGGCCTGAGAGATGTTCTCAGGTTCTTTCAGCCCGTTTAGTGATCTGTCTGTCTGAGCACGTGGAGGCACCTCCTGCCCTCTTTCCAGGGCCACCACGTCATCAGGATCTTGCAAAGCAGGAGAGTGCCTGTGTGGGATGGGCCTCCACCCAGACCTGTGAGCCCCTGAGATCAGTGCTTCCTAATTCCTGTTTGATCCTTAGAGGAAAGAGAAGCTAAAGGACACAAATGGCTTAAAGAGCATGTAAGATGCCGTTGCTTCCTCACAACGAAATCAGAATGGTTCCTGCTCTAATGATACAGTAACAGAAGCAACAGAGCCAACTCTACAAAATGCATTTTTTAATGCAAATTTCTGTGTATTCTTTGTCAGAAAACATAGAACATTTGATAAAAGTGTTTCTGGCTCACTAAGTATGAAAATAGCCAGACTTCAGTAAAAAAAAAAAAATCATTCTATTTGGTTTGTACTCAACTTTTTCCTAGTTTGAGTCAAGAAACTCTGGTAGCTGACCCAAAGACATTTATTCCAAAATCAGATTAGACCACAGATTTATTGCCTTTACTAGAGATCTTAGCAGTAGCAAAGGGACCAGGGTGCAAACTGAGGCAGTCTGAACATTCATATACTGTGCCTCCAGCTCACGATTGGTGTTTATAAAATGCTATTGCCGTGCTAATGTTTGTCCTGTGGTGAAGCTCTTGGCTTAATTTTCATTTCTTAAATAATTTTATATAATTTGTAATACATGGCTGCCGTTGAAACTGTCTGAATCAAGCAGAAGGTGAATTTAGGAAGCAATGAGTGAGTGAGAGAAAGCAGCAGCATGACGGGCAGTACCCAAACTAGTCAGAGCAACACTGCTTAACCTGCTTCGCCACAATTTGATGAGTATAAGAAGAGTTTTGTATCTTCCTTGTAGGTCAATTACAATCAATTAAGCTTACACTTGTAGTTCAAGGAATTTCTCTGGAGTTCAGCAGTGAGATGAAAAGAAGAGGTTCCTGGAAGTGTCATTTTATATCTCCTGTGCGCCAAAAGGATAGCAATGCGTACAGTGGTTTAACAAGATAAGAGCTAGGCTTCCTTTTGAGAACGGGGCTTGTGAGCTGCCCAGCCTGCATAATTGCATGGCAAGCCCATGCCTGGACCGACATGCTCGCAGGGCCACAGACTACCTGATGCCTCTTCACTGAGGCTGGAGCCGCTCCTTGCTTCAGCAGTCCAGCCTTGAAGAGGAGACACGGGGAGGAGGCAGGCAGTATGAATCTCCAGGTAGTGATTTTTTGCTTTATTTTTGCTACTCTGTTTCTAAACATATTTACCTTGACTTTGATAGACTATGTCAAGCTTTCTACCCGTCTTCTATCTTTCTCTGATAATCACACAACCTCTGCTGTCGCTGACACATCTAAATCACTCCGGGTGCCACAAATCATACTGTTGGAATACCTCCCAGTCAGCACAACTTGCAGAAGTATCTTGAGCCACAGGCAAACTACTGCGAGGAGGAGTTTGGAAAGTGGGGATAAGTTTCCTGTGGCAGGAATACCCACTGGTCGGCAGGAGGGGCCATCACGGCTGCCACCTGTGAAACCAGTTGTCAGCTGGGATCTGGCCCTAATTGTACAGCGCTGAATAATAGTCCTACAAAACCAAATCGCATGTTGACAGGTAATAGCCAAGGTGGTAAGAGCAGTTACAGCAAACATGCCTGAAGAGGCTCCTGCACTGTTTTCCTTCAAGTCTCAGCAGAAAAAATAGGCAAGATAATAATCAGGAGATCTGATTATCTACTGATTCTTCACTGTCATGATAGGCTGCCTTGCTTTACAGGGCCAGAAGTGTCCTAGTGTGATAGTATGGTAATTTTTTGGTTTTGTTTTTAGGAAGAAGCCTAGATATACATGTCAAAGACTGCCAAGAAAAAAAAAAATAGAGGGAAAAGAAAATCCAATTTTTCTGACCTTTGGGGCATACACAGCAGTATGGTTAAGTCAGTGAGCAGAGTTCGCCATTAATATTTAAAAGATTGCACTGTCTAAGTTACCATTATTGAAATTCAGATGACTCGGTGCTTTTCTGCCTAATCTTGCACTCTTGATTCTACTTTGATTCAATTCACTGGGGGGGAAGTTTGGGCTCTCGGTCACTAACATAAAGTCAGATACAATACATTGTTTCATATTTTTTTTCTTTTGCCCATTCTTCTTGAGTAAAGAACTCTAATAATGTAGAGCTGACATTTGGGGAAAATCTAGAAAATGAATTCCTTTTTATCTCCGGGCTAAGCTGCACCAGTGAATAGAGTAATATAATAAAACCTATTTGTATGCCTGTCATACAAAGACAAACCTTTTCCAAAGGAAATGGATTTGAGTATTTGCAAGAAATGATAAACAGTCAGACAAAAAGGTACTGAATTTCACTTTGAGATGCATGGGAGAAATAGGTTTAGCTTCTCTTGTCAGGGAGGAGGAATTCATATGAAAGCCATGTCAGCTGAGTCTCAGAAATGAGATCTTATCCAGATCTTTGTGGAAAGAAGTGACTTGGAAATACCTTGAAGGGAGTGGTTTAGAGTTATGAACAAAATGTCAGCTTGCATTTTTATCAGAAATAAATCAAAAGAGGCTTATCCACTTCTGATAAAAAGAATTACCCGAATTTCATTTGTGCAAAATCCTTGTGCAAAGCTGTGTTAAAATCTAGTCCTCTCTCTGATGTGTATAACTGAATTATGGTGAATAGGTGCTTATACAAGACAGCGTGCTGAAATCAAGCCTAATTCCAAAGCGCTGCCACTCTCCTGACTCTCCCATGAAGCCAAAGGATATATTTTACTGACAAAACAGCCACACAGCCAGAGTCGGGGGGTCCCTGGCCACCTCAGGCAGCCTGGGTGACACACAGCCCCACAGCCCCGCTGTTGTGCCCTCTCTAGTGAGCATGGCAGGCTGCCAGCTGCCGTCTTGCCCCTGGGATGAAACTCCACCAAGAAAAAGGTGGCTGGTGGCACCGGTCTGCCGTGGAAGCTGAAGCATCTCATCATGTTTGAAGGTATTTTTGGAGTGGTTACAAGGGAGAAGTTTGTCTCAGAGCAGCCTTTTCCACAGAGAGTCACGGAATTCATTGATGTAAGCAATCAAGTAACATCTGAGCCACTTGAAAAGGCATGTCCTACACTAAGGAAAGGCAGGTGGAGGCACGTGAAGGCAGACGTATGCGGTTAGCTGGGGAGTTTGAGCCTGCCTTACACAGAGGAGATACGTGGGTTCAGCGGCTGCATGTTTGTTCAGGGCTTTTGTGATATTCAGAGGTCTTTTAGAGATTTCAACTAATCACTGTAATTCCAGCTGCAATTAATATATTTTCCAAAACAATTTAATTATTGGCTAAATGTAGTTGAAGGATACTGTCATGTTTAAGTCTAGAACGGAGTAGCTAAGACAACTACTGCCTGAAAAATGTCATGGTGGGTTAATGCATAATGATGGTAATTATACTAAATGAAGAATGTTCGAGTGCTTACCAAGCTTAATTAAACTTCGCAGCACTCCTAAGACAGAAATATTGTTATGGTAATTTTAACAGGTAGGTAAATTGCTCATCCTGGCACATGAAGGTTGGGTAATTTACTCAAGGTCACACATCAAGCCTGCAGTATAGCCAAAGTAGAGCCTATGACCTTGACTCCTAAGCTGACTTCCAGCTGCAGTCTTCAAATAATTCCCTCTCTCCTAACAGTTTAGCTTTTCTTCTGAAATAGAAGCTGGCTTTCGTTCATAGACCTGATTGTTGATAAATTCCTCTATCCTCAAAGGGCATATATCTCCAATCTTTCCCCAGTAATTCATGCCAATGTGGCAATTTGCTAGAAAGTGAAGGATGTGAGGGCAAAGAAGAGGACAACATGAAGAAAGAAATAGAGGCAAAAGCTAATAAAAGAGAGCGGAATGAAAGGAACTAGAGGCAGAAGAAAATCATGGCATACAAGTGAAAGACAAAGGAGTCAAGGGGGAATGAAGGGTCAAAAGAAAAGTGAAAGAAATAGGAGAAAATAATGAAGTGAGAAAGGACACCATCAGGAATTAGCAGACAGGAAATTGTGAGAGAAATCAAAATGCTCTAACAATTGAGATGCATTTAGTGGAAATGTATTAAAGTAAAAATCTACTGTCTCCACTACAGTATTCTGTTTACATGCCAGGAAATTCCTTACATCCTCAATCTATTAAGTGGTACTGTACATAGGGACAGAAAAAAACTGCTGCCTCTGAGTAAAGATGAAAAACACAGCAAAACTCCTGCAGAGTAACCCTAAAATGGTAACACGAGCAGACTGTGGAAGGAATCCCTACTGAGATCTTTTGATTAACCTTGCTATGATGTAAGTGGGGAGCCTAGATTAAACCAGCCATTTCTTCCTTTTTTTCCTCTCCTTTTATGTTACAGTAATGCAAATAACTAGTAGAAATACATATATGAAGGTGGTGGTTGTTGTTTTTTAACTCTCAGTCTTGCTTCCTTAAATTGGCAAGTAACTTATTTTTTCCATTGAAAGCAAAAGTAGTTCAAGATACTGTTAAAAAGGAGTAGATGGGAAATTCAAAGACAAAACCCCACACCTTAGCTGACAGATGTGGCCTTCCTAACCCAATTAGGAAATCAAAGCATTGAATGCTTTGAGAGCAGACCAACAGTTCTTGATCCCAAACTTTCTCCTACTATATACAATGTGCAGCTGACTAGACCCATGATGGGATGCTCTCCTCTTCCCAGTGCTGTTGGTCATTCTTACACATTGTTTAGCTAGCGTGCAAAAAGTATTGAGGTGGTCTGAATGTAAACCTCTGCTTAGATTAATGTTTTTAATCTATAAGAACAGTCTTATACCTATCTCTGTGGTTCCTTCCATGCAGACTACTCCTTCCCAGAGATGCTGAGAAGCATCTTCCCCTCTCTGTAGCCGAATCTTTTAAGAAGCTTTGGCCCTACCAGGATTTCTATCAGAAATAGCTGATTAGCAGCAGAACAGAAGATCATTTCTATTCTCTCATCAATAGCATCTTCTGCTGCTTCATTGGTCGCCTTGCTCAGACTTCCCGGCACGGTTTGCCCATGGAGGTCATATGCATGGACACAGTGGTGACACAGTACAGTTGGGATTGGTTTGCTGAGCACTGTTTCCAGACAGACAAACTCTCCGTAACTTGTCGTACACAAAATTTACTGAAGTTTCCATATCATGACATACCATACCAGTTGATTAGTTTTCACCAAATCTTTGGTCAGATAGAATGATACCTTTACAAAGATGACTGCTTGTTGTCTATGTGATGACACTTACTTTCAAGTTTAACATTCATGTTAGGTGTCCCTAAAACGCAGTGGCTAGAGCACACATGTGAGTGGGAGGAAACGGCAGAAATGCAGCCACAGTGGATTTACCTCTTATCTGAGTGAATATTTACACAAGGGGTTTTGTTTTCAGCTCACCGAAGCACAACCAGCCCTCATGATTCAGTTCATCAACCAACAGTTAATGGCTTGAGGTTAAGAGCGGGTTTCTTTTCTTAATCTCCTGACTGCATGTCCTGGCCACTAAAGAATGTATAGATGCAGTCACATGGCACAGGGTCTGATTTAAAAGTTCTCCAAAGAAATTTAATAATGTACTATTCATTGACCCATTTTGAATTTGCTACAGTCTTCACTTGGGAATGTGAAATCTCTGGAGTGGTAGCTCTGTTTTGTGAATTGCCTGTTCTGGCACAGCCAGGTAATCAGAAATGTCGTTGCCAGTGGCTATTCACCACATTTTCTAACTTTTGATTAAATATATCTCATTGTTTTCACTCAATATTAGTTATTATTTCCATGACTTTGAAATGAGAATTGCAAATGCTTTGATAAAGGGATTGAAAGTCTGTAACTTGAGGAAAGGAATTCTTGCAGAGTCCTGTTTTGTAGCTTTCTCTTGCTGTGGCTACTGAATCTCAATAGTTATTGTCTTTTCAACAGCAAGGACAATGACTGATGCAGGAAGTACAGGTAGATAATTTAAGTCCAACTCAAGCCAGGCTGTTCTTCTAGTGGCCAGATGCAAAACAAAGTGCAGTGAATTAATCCAGCTCCTGGTCCTCAGGATCAGAGAATCCATTCCTTCAGCATCTTCCTTGATGGTCCACACACCTGAAATGTAGATGGCAAACCTGGATTTGCCATCTTCATGGACCAGACAGTACAGCTGACCAGCAACAGCCTAGGCACATGCTGCAGCCCTCAAAAGACGACTGATTTGAGCAATCCCTCTGCTCCCAGTGTTTGGACAAGAAAATCCTTCCAGATTTCCTGCTACAGTTCCTCTTTGCTACTCAGAAAAGGAGTCTGGGTTAAGTGTTACACCTCCGCCTGTAGACAAACATCCTGACCTATAAAATTAAGCAAATTTAACACTTGTGGAAATTCTGTACTCTTCATGGCCAAACGCTCTCAGTTCTCATGGAGGAAGCTGGAATCTGTAGTGTGTCACCTGAAAAAAACCTGCTCACTCCAGTCAGGCTTGTATGCCACTTTCCTTAGGCTGCTGTAAAGCCAGTTGAAGGTGTCTCATGCCAAAATCTCTGAATCTGCTGCATAATTCCTTCTTCGCATCATGATACACCATCATCACAAAAAGACATAGCAAAACTAGTAGTGGAGCAGAGGCATAACATTAACTGTTTTATCTGTGGTCACAGACAAGAGTAAGGGGGGAAAGAAGACAGGGCGGGTATTGTCTTTTAGAATTATTTGTTAAAGAAATATTTTGATCAAACTAAGATACCCACATTTAATAGGAAACTCTGCCAGAATGAAAAAACTTTATTCCAAATCAGGAAAAAATGTCCTGAGAAATTTCTAAATTCCCTGTGGAACAAGTGTTTCAGATGCTCATTGTTCTGGAAACATTTGGTCCATGTTTCATTAAGGAAATGGAGATGTCTTCCTCCTAAGGATTCCTGGTCTGCGTCCCCATTTCCAAGGGCTCTCCTGCTGTTCCCCAGGAGTTTGGGTCAGTTGAGGGAGCTCCATCCAATCCAGGTCAGTCACTGGCAGCTTGAGTTTGTTCTCCCAGAGCTTTTTGGACTGCTGATTCCTTGCCACAAGGATGGCTAGATACCACACAGAGAGTGCAATAGTTTCTGTGGCTCCCTGCTGTTTTGGGTAGATCTTTTTGCCACTGCAAGAACTATGGCTTGCAGAGATTTTGCCGTCTCAGTTTCGTACCTTAGAGGCTAGAAAGTATGTCTCCATTTTTTGAGGAAGTCAGCAATGCTGAGATGTCCTGCAGCTACGGCTCCTGGATGATGTAAGGTTTCCAGACAGTTGACCCGGTCTGGAAAGGATCACAGTAAGGTGAAAGTAGGGTGACCCAGAGGCCAATGGCTCTAGGGTGCCCTGAGGTCCCGTAAAACAAGTGCAGGGACATGCAGTGAGGCTGCAGATAATGAAAGGCCACACACCACAGCAGTCTGCACCTGCCATTCTTCTGGCATACTTCACTGAAAATGAGACATTTTCAGAGATAAAGTAGCATGTTCCTGACCTCACAGTATAGCATAATTTTCTCTGATGTGATTTTAGTAAGTCTTATTAGTAAGTCTTATTATTACATTATCTTCAGTCCCACGATCATGCACAGATTAAATAATTCTTAACAGTTTTATAAAGCACAGAACAAACAAACACGACAGAACTTGATTCAAAGTATTTCCTCTGAAAGCCATTTTAGATAAAAAAATAAAGGCCTGTAAAAATAAAACCTTGGCTCTGGTTTCAGCATGTGTCTATAAATCCAGAATAAGTACACCAAAGGCAAAGGAGTTATTTAGATTTTTTTACCACTAATGATTAGTGTTATACAGTATTTCTGTTCTCTCACCGGATCCTTCCCAAATCAAGAGAGACATTTTAAGGCAGCGACTTTAATATTCTGAGGGCAAAAGTTTTTGTATAAATCCACATTCACTTGAATGTTTACAACATTTTTTCTTTTTACAAGCATTCTGGTAAACACAAGTGTTTGTGGAATGCAGCTGAGTGGCTTAATGAATAGCAATAAAGCCAGTCTTCAGTTTTTATTCAAAGGAATAGTCTTCTTACATTCTCATTAAAATATTCTTGAACATTGGTTACTGCGTTTAACAACTTTTGGGGATAAATGGATAAGAAATAGTTAGAACTTGTATATTTTTCAAGAATATAAAAAAATTGCTTTTCAAACAGCTATGTGAAAGATCAAAAATTTCAACATTTCAGATGCTTATTGGCAAAATAGCACCAAAACCACTGGGTACCTTTGGTGAAAATCTGAAGCTGGAGATCGGTTTGTATACAACTGCTAGAGTTACACCTCTTCTCACATAAGCAAAAGAGAAAATCATGCCCTACCCCACATGGCTGGTTTAAAGTCCCAAACTCCGTATTGCAGCGCTGTCATGAGTGACCCCCGTAGGACAAGGGAGCAGGCGCTTTGCTGGATAACGCGCGCCAGTGTATAAGGACCTGGCACCGGTTGCTGGGGTAGCTGTGGTCTGTGATGTGACATGTGCTGTGTGTGTAAATGAACCAGGTCAGCAATGGCAACCACAGGAGCACTTGCATCTGCAGTGTCTCCTAATTGGCAGACTTTTCTTGTACTGTAATGCCTGTCTGATGTTTGTGGAGGAGGAAGAGCTGTATGGCAAAGGGGCACCTACACCACAGATGATACATTTTAAAGGGAGCATTTGTGGTCTTCCTATTCAGCCATAGGTCTGCCTGAAGGAGCCTCCTCCAGCATATTCTGTGAGAGCAGAATGTCCACAGGCACCTGGGGGCAACTGAAGCTGTTGCTTTGTCTGCTTAGAAAGGTAAGGAAGAGAAAAACTCTGTGGGAGAGAGCTGAGGATATACCCTTACGGATCTATCCTATAAACACCTTGGACAGAAATGCAGGAGACGCTCTGCCATGAGCCTGCGTGGGTCAGGTCTTACTGCAAGCAGTGGCTGCTTTGCATGATCCTTTCCAAATAGCACAGCAAAGGTTCTCCGTGGACCAGGATAGTTTGTGAATGGGAAAGGTCTTGTTTAGCAATCTCCATGGGATTGCTCCCTGCCCTCTTTCCACACACAGGGATGTATGACTCGTGTCCCAGCCTTCGGTTTGTTCCAACGTGGTGTCATTCATGTTTTGGACTGAGGCTCCTGGGAGCTACACTGAGCACCAAAGTGGCCCCAAAGATGCCATGAAGATCAACGTACAGACTTGGCGGTAAACAGCCATTCCTGAATCCCCGAGGGAGTTGCATCTCCTGATTACTGGAGCTTGCACAGTCTTTAAGCTGGGGTCACTGAGCAACCTGAGACAGAATTATTTTATAGAAGAAATAATTTAAAATGAAAACTGTGAAATAGTCACACACAAATGCAATGTTGACTTCTAAGAATGAGTGTTCACACCAGAAACTAGGCTCTGTGGGACTTTCATACATCCAGAAAATAGAAATAGCTTTTGTATAAAATTAAAATGAACAAAACCACCTTGACTCTTAAACACTGAGCAGTCACAATAAGCTGCTTGTCCACAGCCTGATGTATTTACTAAAAGCACATTCAAGAGAAACAGGAGCTACTCAGAAGCAATTTAAAAACAGGAAAACAGAGGAAATTGGCTGGGTAATTTATTCTCCAGGAAGTATTTGCATGGTTGTATAAGCAAGGCACCCTAGCAGAAAGGCACTGTCATGTCTTACCTGTTCATGACTTAAATATCAGTGTCTTTCAGCATATTCGTTGTGTTAGTGCTGGGTGCTTGCTAATGCAACTTAAAAATTGCAGTTTTAAGTGCCAAGTAAAGATTTAAATTCAGGATTTGTTTTTCCTCATGAAAGAAGACTGAAAACCCATTAAAAGCCAAACAATTACTATTTTGCTTCCTGGCGACTGAAACTTCATACACACGCACAAACACATATATAGAGCTGAGCTGCTTATAGTAGCATGTGGGATGTTGGGACACTGAGACCAGATACAAAGTTTTCATCTTTGTGTAAGTGTCCAAACCTTATCCCTCTTTATATTCCTGTTTCTCCCTCTCATTCACTGCCCCCTCACTGAGAACCTGCTATGCCCAGGGCTGTTTTGTTCTTTGCTCATATTTTGCCAAGATCTTCTTCTTAACACTATGCCTGGCCATTTAAATGGAAATTAGTCAGAAGGACACATCTTTCTTGCCCATCCAGCAGCAACCCGCACTGAACTGTGCCTGCAACACTTTACTTGAAGATGTGAAGTAGGAGATAAAGCAGAACTGAAAAGTTGTGGGGCAAAGCTAGATCATCCTCTGAATCTCCCACCTTTCAGGTGTACTCTTTTTCTGCATCTTTATCACTCATAACAGGAATAGAGATTGACTGCAACTGTGATCTGAATGGTCCGGTCTCTGTTTAGAGCCAGGTCTCTGGACTTCTCACTTTCCAGGACAAACAAGGGCACAAAGGAGTTGAACTGCAACAATATCTAGTGAGCAGAAACCCCAGCCGGATTTGATCCTTTAACTTTCTGCTTTTAATAGCAATATATTTATCAGTAACCAATGACACTGTCCTGGGAGCCTGAGAAGTGGAGACTTGCTCCAGCTGAAGGAGCAGGGGCAAGGGAGGGAACAGAAATCAGCTCACCCAGTGAGAGGTTTTCTGCTCCAGCTACTCAACCACACTCTTGTTACATGTTAGTCTTAAAACATGACTCAGAAGTAATTGTTCAGCACTGCAGAAGAATGGCTGTGTACCCCACCATTAATGATTAGCTTCATTTTGCATGAATTAGTTGACTTCCTGCAATTACTCCTGCTCTTCCCCACCAGGTGACCGCGGCGTTCTGCTTTCCAAAGGCAGCGAGTCGGCAGCTTGCTGACCCTGAATGCCTGTGAGCTACAAGGTGCTCATTCCATTTTCTGCACCAGTCACTAGGCTGAGGCATCCAAATTCCAGCAGACACAAGATGGTTTATGGTTTGCTGTCTGCACGAGATGCTTAGCAGGAGGGACAAAGCGAAGGGAGAGTGTGGGGAGAGGAATGCGTCCACCTTGCCAAGCTGACAGTCACCCGTAAAGGAGTCTGTGTGGTTGTGGTCAGAAAAGTGACCCCATTAAGAAAAACAACTTGGTATTTTGTATTTATTCCCCTTCCATGCTCTTTACCTCCAGAGTACTCCATCTGACCAGGCAAAGCGCTTTGCTAAATGCCAATTCATCCCTGCATCTGAAAAATTACATAAAGCACTCCTTGCTTTGCACTTCATTGATAAGAGCGAAACATCTGCGGCTGGAGCTCACCTTTTGCTTTTGTTGATATGTGAGGCAGTGCCGAACACAGTGCGCTGTGCTGCAGCCATCCTGCCTCTTCTGGCTTGACTCCTGTTGGTGCTTTTCATTTCCATTTAAGCAGAGTGCTGTGACTCAGAAGGCAGGCAGGAAAAATGTGAAAGCAGCAAGGTACCGTGTCCATAGCCGTGGCTGTATTTTGCTTTTCTGCTCCATGTGCTGCCACTTTGCAGTGTAATCTGCGACCTGTGGGACTGACTATTGTAGAGCAAGCATTTTGTGCTTGGACACAGCTGAAACTGCAGTCTGACATTGCAAAATACGGAAGATGAGCACTCTGGAATAAAGGTTTAGACTTAGCAAGGCCCACTGGTCCCAGCTCTGGCATGGTCAGCAGTGCCAGTTCACACCTCAGAGCCGCTAGGCAGGGGACAGAAATACTCAAAAAGCACAGACGGGCTTGCTACTTCCACAGAAAATCCCATGTCAGGAGAATATACCCAAAGCCGATGCCTAGAAAGAGGATGCTGGACCACGAAAGGAAAGATGCCTGCAGGAATACTGGGAACCTGCAGAAGGGAGGCTACCAGGTGATGACGTGTTCATGGAAGAAAGTCAAGAAGGTAAATAACTGCGCAGGGAGGAGCCATGACAGAAAGCTATCATCCTCTCTAGAGTGGAGAACTGGGCTTTTGACTCTGGACCTGGTCCCAAGGAGAGGGGAGAAGGGGATCGTTCATGTGCCTGTTTCTTCAAGGGAGGAGTTTTCTGTGACATTTTCCTACAGCGTATTAATTTCTGTTTGAAATTACACACGGAACATGGGGTTCCAGATGCTCTTGATTATGCACTTCATTAGACTCAGCAGGTCTTTGGTAACATAATCTTCTGTCTCCAGCTCCCACCAGTTATGGAGTAAGGTGAAGGCATCCCATACGCCATGTGCCAAAGAATACAGCCATCATAAACGCACTGGGCAAGGGACTTTGGGAACAGAGCAGTGCTACTTCTTATGGTCTTTGCACTCCTCAGGTGAGCTCCTGAAGAGCCGTGGCAGCTGTCTACCAGAGCAGGAGCCTCCAAAGAGAGTGTATATTTGCAGTGAAGTTGCTTGTGCTGGCATGGCTTGCTTGATCCTCTACACTGCTGTTGATGTTATCAGTTCTGCATCCTTTTCTGCACTGTCTGTACTGAAGTGAGCCTTCTGTCCTGGGAAGAGGTGGGGGAGTCCACAGGGGCTGCAAATCCCAGAGAACAGAAACAAAAGCCACCCTGAAACACATCCTGCCTCCTCCAGGCTCTTCAGGCCACCTCCAGAAAGGCCTCAGTAGGTGCTTACCTACCTCTGACATCCCAGACACCTGGAGGGGGCTGATCCACATGCACCAGTTTTCCATTATTTACTGGCCTTCACTGACTGCTGCTGTGAATGCACAGATACCTTTGCAAGCTGAATACAATCAAATGAGATGGTAAAGCTGGATTTTTGATTGCTCTGACAGGCTGAAAGGAGGAAGGCTCCAAAAGATATGTACAAAGGGAAGAGGAATGCACGTCTACTTCTTTAGGGCGTATCTACAAGCGTAATCTTGCAGAACCCCAGCGCTGCACTGACTAAACCTTGAATGGACACGGAGCACACCAAAGCACAAGACTGGGAAGAAAATGCAATTTTGGCTCTCCAAAGCAGTATAGCTGTATATTAAGCACTGAACCTGAAATAATAGACTCTGTGCCACAGCTTTGGCACAGCGCTGGGGTCCCAACAATTTGGAGTACCATGGTCTGTCGCCTGGCAAAGAAGGACAAGTGCTGAGATCCATAGGCCCAGATTCAAGAGCTTCACTTGATGACTTTTAACTGATTTTGGAGGTGAGCTCCTGGGGGCTGCCTCTGCAGCCAGTGCGAACAGGCGGCTGCATGAGGACATTCAGCCCTGAGGTGTGCAGGACCTCCCGCTGCTCTGCTCTTGGCAGACACAGCCCAAGGAGCTCGGCTCCTAACTCAGATCCACCAGCGAAACAGGTGGTAGTGAAAGTGCAGGTGAGTTTTAGGAGTGATTATTGCTCACGAGTGAAAATGATTGCTGTGAAGTGGGGGTGCTCAAAAACTTTCTTAATGCAGGTCGTGTTGTCGTATCTCTACGAGTAACTCACCTTCTGCTGGCACTGGGGAAAAATCCTTCTGCCATTAAAATAAATAGCTACAGAAGAAAAGGACTATTAATGAAAACTCCATGATAATAGTGAAAACTCCAGCATAAGTGATCATGAAAACTTACTGAGTTAGTGAAAAAATGCACTCTGCTGGAGGCTGTGCTGTTTTAACCCTGGAGACCCATCACTTGTGCTTGCCCCCACTGATACCTCCTGTCCTGGCCCCTTTGGCACAGACACAGGTCAGAGAGGCTGAGGGGAGCCTTTTCCCTGCACCAGCCTTGTGCTAGCATTGCCCGGCCCTGACCCCAGAATTTGCCAATGTCCAGCCAGCCAGCGACACCCCAAAGCACCCCAAAGAGAAAAGTATGCTGCTTCTCTGCTTCCTGCCTGCTCTCCATCAGCAAATGTTCCCAAGATTTATGGGGTGACAACTGAAAAAAATTTAGCTGTAAATAACTCTGAAGCTCAACATACCTTTGAGTGTGCAGTATTTCCTACATATATTGCTCAATTTTATATGCATGTATAACTGTACTATTACATTTGCATTTTGGTATGTGCATGGAGGAAATGGATTTCAAAGGCTCATCTAAGAATATACACCAAATATGAAATCTCTCAAAAAAATCTTCATGCAGAAATACTTACATACTTATATGAGCAGGAAAGAGGCTCAGTACAGTACGATTTATCGGACTTTATTTGAAAATTCAAAATATTGAGCATGCTGAGAGAAGTCCATTTATAGAATTAAAAAGTGAGAAAGGCACACACTAAATGCTTGAAGACATTGAATGAATTTGAGAAAATGAAATCCTATTAACAGAAATATTGTGTTCACTAGAGATAATAATGAAATTACTGAGCTCTCGTGATTACAATTATTTTAAAAATATATAATACACATAACAAATAGAAATCCAGCTTTAATTCAGTTGTACTGGATGTATGATCCAGAAAATATATCAGATCATTACATATGTTACTATAGCTAGTCTTAAAAATATATGATAATTACAGAACTATAGGAACATTGAACTTAGCCCATCCTCAACACTGCACAGCTTCACAGCACTGTTTTTCATTTGAGGCCATTCATCTGTTTGTAATGCAGTTCAAAATCTGAGTATTTTCATTATGAACCACTGCCTATTTCTGACAATCCCATAAACATCAAATCCTACTTAAAGCAGCCCGTCAACTTATTGGCTCCCCTGTGTACCTTCACAGTCATACTTGTGAAAAATTGCACAGAGAAAAAGCTACACTCAGGGTAATACATTTCAAATATCTACTGCCATCTTTCCTTCTCATTTTTTCTTTGCTGTGGTATCAGAACAAGGGAATGTGATAGGTATAAAGGAGTTTTGGGTTAAAAACAGTTACTGTCTGTTTAAGAACACAACTCGTTTGTAGTGCAGTTAGTCTCATTTAAGACACTAAGCTCCCTAAATGGAAAGAAATATGCAAATACCATGTAGACACATGCATATATAAAATAATATCCATGCCTGTCTTAATTCCCTGGTTTCTGTGACTTCATACATGCCAATGGCGGTCGAGGCTGCATTACACCATTATCGAGGAAACGATGCAGGTCTCTGCACCCAGCTGCATCTCTGTGGACAGAGCTGCCAAGACCCTGTTGTGCTGGGACAACGGCTGGCAGCAACGTTACGCCTAATCTCACCCCCGAGACGGCCACGACTGCTCATGGGCAGCGAGGCTGCGTACCGGTGCTCTACAGCTGAGACCTCCCCACAAGCAGCTCCGTCCCTCGCAGCATTGTCACCTAAGTGCTTGCAGAGAAAGGGTCCCTCCCGATGAGGCTGGCGAGTGCGTGTGACAGAGGCGTGTGATGGATTAGCCCCGGCTGTAGAAATCAGACCACCTTCTCTGCGTGTGCACCCCTCTGAACCATATACGTTGCCTCAGCCCTGACTTCAGCAAAAGTAACATGAGCATGCTAATGTACTCCGGAGTCTGGAGGAAAGGAGAGATGCAGGACACAGATATTAAACACCTACTTTCCTCTTTGCAGAACGGAAAGAACAGAGCGGAGTGACGGCTCTTAGATAAGCAGGTCTCCTTGCTGAATTCATTACCAGGAGAGGTGTCAGATACTACAGTGCAAGAGACCCTCGGAGACGAAAAGCTGGCAGAGAGCAACATGAATGACCAGCCATTCGCTTCAGGACTTACTGGGCAAAATTTAGTCTGAAAAAGGGAAGCATGAGGGGAGCTTGCTAATAGTCTCTAGATACATTAAAAGTTGATTTGAAGAGTGAGAGAATTAATTGGGAGTGGAAAGAGAGCAATGTGACTGAGTTACCACAAAGGTGACTTAGGAAAACCTGCTTTGCAGTAAGCCAGTTGTGAAATCTCCATCCCTGACCTTCCTTACACAGGGTCTAGAGAAGCACTTAGTCAAAATAATATAGACAAAGGTGGTTCTGCTTTGGGAAGAAATCAACTGCATTACCTCCCAGGGTCCTTCCCAGGCCTATGCTCTTCTGCCCATTTAATATTTTAATTACTTGGGAGTTTTGCTCTAATTCTTACTGGCTAAGTAAGGCTGAACATTGTGCAGCTGAATGCTGGGAGGAGGGGGCTGTTGTAAGTAGCTGGGGCTGGCAAGGTCCTTGGAGATTCATGGCTAGTCTGGAAGTGAGTCTTAATGGCTGTTCATTAAAAAAAATTGGTGACAAAATGCTTTTAGTTATCTTTTTCATAACTAACAAGCTTGCTTTTATTTTATCCTCCAGAGCCTGGTGTTTCAACTAAAAAATATATTTCGGAAGCATGCAGCTATCACTGTTTCTTATCTTCTTTTTACCTGGGCATCGTTGAGAAAGCAGAGTGTTCTCCATTCATCTACTTCTGCAGCTGTTAACAAGCATCAGGAATAATTAAGCTATTTTACCCAGCAGAAAATCATTAAACATTCTTTGAAAAACATGCTTAATTGAAAGGAACATCTTCATTTTTCCCCCTATCTGTTATGCCAAAACCTCATTTTCTCTGCTTCATGATGTAACACCCGTGCACCTCTGTAGGTATGTTTTGCCAGCTGTCTCAGCATTGGAAGGCTTGGGTCCTCCAAGCAGCATCATAGGGAAAAAAAAATGGGCTCAGTAGAAAATATTTATAAAATATGCTTTTAATTCTGGTATGCCTGGAAAACTAAGAGCATAACATAAGTGGATTAGGTGACTCAAGCTGCTTGCAGGGATGTTCTACCCCGATGGTTATAAATGAATTCCTGAAAAAAATCTGCAATATATCAGGCTCTTGCTTGACAGCAGCATGGCTGAGGATCGGGGAGAGTCTCTCATCTTCACTCCCTGACAGCTCATTCCTCCCCCTATTCTCTGTACATGCTCTGCTATTCTGCTTTTGCTAATAGTGGTCAGAAATGAAGTGAGCCTTATAAAATAGATATTGCAGTTGCCACTCAAAATAGACATCAGGAAAATGAAGTAAACAGCATGATAATAATTGTTTTCATCTAGTCAAGAGAGAAGCTCAATATACCTTAATGGCAATCACTAACCAGGAATGGTCACGGGGGCGAGTTTAGGCCTACAAGTCACTCCCTTTTCCTTGTTATTTATTAGGATGGAGAGAGCAACAGGCATGAATGACACAGAATGATGAGCACAAAGCCAGCCTTATGATCGAAGAGCCTCAAGCAAAAATAAAATCTTATCTCCGACTGCAGGAGGAAGAAATCCCACTGCAGCAATAAATCCAAAGGAACAGGACCAGGCTCTTAGTTACATCCTTTGATTCAGCTGTAGGATGGGAGCAAGCAGCCTGTGCAGAGGCAGAAGACCAAAAGATGAATCAGCTGGGGTTTTTTGTTTTTGTCTAATATAGGGACAGCTTCTTCTTCTACAATTACCCGCCTGCCCAGGTGATCCCGGTTCTGTCCTGAAGGGTCTTTGAAGCCTTGTCTGCTTGCAGTGCATGATCTGAAACCATTGCTCCCTTGCTTACAGCATTATCATTATGATTTGCTATTTGTGCTCCTCTATGGACCCTGCAATTACAGTTGACTGTCCTAAGTTTCCCCAAAACAGTGATGGTTTGTGTTGTTGTTACTAAAATAATAGTTTCCAGAGGCCATTCCGCACCACACAATAAGCATTTGAAAGCAACATTGTGTTTGGAGGCAACCTAATTCCCCTGCGGCTCTTTCCAAGCCCGGGGGACCGCTGTATTACTGAGGATGCTTTCTCCCTCCTCCCAACCTTGAAATGCCAAATATATCCTGACTACAGATGTTGCAGATGATATAATGACATCGGATTGTAATTCAGATGATGATTTTGCTGCCAAGTCAAATCTTAGCAGTGACTACAAACCTAGCAATGTTCTCCAGTGAGAAAGCAATATTTACAGTAGGATTTCAGCCACAGTAGCTCCATGGTGCATTCAAGCATCTGTTTACAAAAAGTTCAAAGAGGCTGAATTGGCTACTGCAAGAAGCGACCAATATACCACCTTATTATGACATACCTCTGTACATACTACCACCAAATATTACCTTCACTTAAATATTAGGATAGATTTTACAGACATAAACAGAGAAATAACTGCTTATATAACTTTGAAGTTATGGCACAAACTTTCATGGTAGAAAGAAACATCAAAGGGAAGTCCATTGTTGGGCGACCATCTTTGACGTAGTCAGGGTTGTGCTCTGCAATGTGTTGAGCGACCAAGACCTAAGCTGAGATGGAGGCTTTAGCACTGTCCTAACTTTTAACTTCCTGACACACACTGGTTTGTATCACAGCCTTCATGTTTTTTAAACAGAGCAATTCCTCTATGTTTAATATGGAAGCTGCTATTTGCTGTGAAGTTTCCAAAATTTATATGCCTGCAGGATACTTTAAAATATTTCCAAATCAGCCTATCGAGGCAGGTTTTTATCCTGTCAGGAGTGTTTACGTAATAAAAACAAAGATCTCAACAAATGCCTGCCTTGTAACTTTGCCTGTATACAGAGCGTGAGGTTTGTGTAAAGCAGGTGTCAGTTATATGTGTGTTTCCCTGCACTGCTAAACATCTACTCCACTCCCTAAATTACTAGCTGCATATGCAAACATAGCAGGTTTGCAGAAAAATCCATTGCAACTGGCAACATTCAGATTTAATCTACCAAAAAATAAGGTTGCAAAACTACAGGGTAATATATCCCTTTAATATTATCCACTTCAGGGCTACTAAACATATTGTAACCACCTTTTCCAGCAGGATAGGTGGACCCTACTAGGAGGAAGGGAGGCCTTATGGCAGGATGGGGTTTACGGTGATTTTATTTTGTTTTTTCATGGGGCACATGCGAGGCAGAAGCCACAAGGAAGAAAATATTTAGAGCTCCCCACAGTATAGTGCAACACTGCGTACAGCTGTGGTTTGATGGACAGGAGGTCTGGCAGCAGAAGGGGATGGAGCAGCCACTGAGCTCCGTCCCCAGCACTGCTCCCAGGCAGAACCAATCCTACAGCACCCAATTCTACCACTGCCTGACACAAGCCAGGAGACAAAGTACGCACGTTTTAATGCAGGTGCACTCCCTGCTTTGAGATGACCCCGTAGCGATCCCTCGATCGGGGGCTGCAAGTAGATGGCACACAGCAGCACCACACAGAAGTGCATCGCAGGCCATGTATGGCCATGACTGGCCCCAGCACTGGGCTTGACCCAGCACAGAGCCAGCACTGCCTGGTGACACCCCTTTCCTGCATGGATGGTGAAGGCGATGTTGGGTCTTTCCCAGTCGCAGAAGGAGGCATCGGGTGCCCTTGTTCCCCTCTGCTGTTCCCAAGCTCCAGGCCCTCTCGTCCCACACCTCAGGGGTCCTTCAGCCACTGTTGGGATGTTTCTAGATCTCTGACATTTTGCTGCCATTCTGTGCTCCCCTTAGTGCTTCTTAACGCAATATTCAGCGAAGTTAGCGACTTCTTCCTGCTGGCATTTTAGCCTTTTTTGTCTTCTACAGCAGCTTTCCCTAGCAGATATTCTCCAACTGCAGCCTGAGATAATCCCCAACTTGCTGTGGGGGTTTATAAAGCCCACGGCCGTCTCTGTGCTGCCCCTGCTCTGGAGGTCTCTTCTCCTGCAGCCGCTTGGGTACTCGCCCTGCTTTCCTCCAGAGATGCAGCTGAGAGCCCATTGCCCCACCACGATGGCACAAAGGGTTGTGACATGAAAGCGAAGCAGACTCACCTTTTCCCAACTACAATCAGCTTGTCTGTATGCAAAGAGGAACAAAAAATGGTAACAATATTATTCAGTAACTCAATAACTATTCAGAATGGACAAAGACACAAGGCAAGGCAAGGAAAAGAAAAGACTGTGAGTATGGGCAGCTTTAGAAAAATATGCTCACATGAAATTTTCTTCCTTACTGGGGGAAGTTAGAAAAAAAAATGCTCTCAGAAGAAACTGTAGTAGTTCCCTTCAGGAAGCTCTATTTCGGGATAACATAAACTATGTGCTGGTTAGATTAATATTTAACATGGCTGAAAAATAATATCGCCCTATTACAAGTTCCTCCCCAAAATGGGCACAAGCCAAATTCTGTTCTAAAGTAATACCTATAGAAATATAAGCAACTCATAGGAGGAAGATACTGTCATAAGTCAAATAAATGTTTAAAAATTATGCTTATAATTAAGAAAATAAAATTAAGAAGTTAATGGCAGAAGAAAAAAATACAGATGTCTGCATCTTGATATTCTGTTGAATCACCTTTATTTATGTGGTTGATAAATAATCTGTTGATTCAGAATTGTAAAAAATGAGGATTCTTTTCAAGATCTGGAATTTGCTTGGGAAAAGACGTGCAATAATTCATGCCAAACTACACAGACACACACGTGTATTTTAAAAGCACTTTATTAGGATAGAATCAAGCTCTTTTTTCACCAGTGTTTTGAATCTTCCTAGGAAGAATGGAGTATTTTTCAACTTTATTAAACATATCTGTTTTTTCTAGATATCTCAAGTACTCTCTTATTACCTCTGACAGTGAAATACCAGCCCTTTGGAGCCTGGTTCAAAGAGGTCCTACATCTTCCTTTTCTATTAGTTCTGAATGTTTTCTGTGGCTAAGATTCATGGCTGTACAGATGGTCTATTCATCATGTTAGGCTCAATTACCTCTCAAAATATATGGGGGAAAGCATGTTTCCATTGAAGTCAGTGTTAAAATTCCTATTATTGCAATGGGGCTATGATTTCACTCATAGGGTTTAAATGGCACACTGACCTTTGGGAGGTCCTCTGGATGGGTGTGAAATTCATACAGTGTGTGTATTGCTATGTTTGATAGCAATGTTTCCAGAATATACTGTTTCTGTAGCATATATTATTGCAAAAAGTGGTCATGCCATTTGCCAAAGCTATTTTTCAAAGCTGAATTGTTCGATGTTTTTTATAATTAATGGCATTATAGAGACTCTTAATTTAATTATTCAACAGTGTATTCTCTCTTTTGATGGATGTCATTGGTCATTAATCTTCTTGCTTCTTTTTCAATTAGCCTAGATAGATTTTTGCCCTTACTGGTTAACCCTTAACATGCATCCAGCAGAGAGGGTGCAGCCCTAATCTGACGCATGGCATGAGACAAGGATATACATGTTGCACTCTGTCAGCAGTGCTAATGCTCACACACACAATTTACAATAACTTATTGACCTAGAAATGTCTTTGTCAGCTTCTTAATTTTCCTTCTCTAAAAATGGGTTTAAAATCAGATCTAAAATTCTAATATTCTGTCTTTGTGTCATTCTATCCTGAATTCAAACCACCTAACAAAATGCCAATTCTCTTATTCATTAAATATACTTCTTGCAGAACTTCAAAACAGTGTAGTACACTCCAGTCTTGTCTTAGTATGTATTCAGGATTTCAAAGCAGACCCTTCTCAAAGCAGAAATACTGAAAGATCACTCTATATGTTTTGTTAAAGATTTAAACAGTCTGGCGTTTCTTTTGTGTAAAGACTTGAGGACTAGGAGCCTGTGTGGTAAGTAAGTGCACAAAGAATGTCCTCATTTTTAAATTGCACTTAAAAACCAAAACTGTTAATAACAGATCAAGGCCTTAAAAGGATAGAGCAATTTACTGCTTATATAATAATAATACGTGTGGCAAAAAGGTGTAGAAAGCTTTGGATAGCAAAATTGTTTGCAGATGGCAAAGCCATAAGTGAGTATACAAATCATGACAATGAGAACTGTATCAGGAAAATTAATTTCAAAGGTAAAGTGCAGGAAAGAAGTATAAAAGACTATGTGAAAAGTCTACTAAAATGTTTGCCTTTTCCCAGGAATAGTGCAAGTTCCCTGAACACCATCTTACCTGACAGATGTTTCCTCACACTCACTGCCAAGAAAACACCTGTGAGAGCCACAGAAGAAATCATATTAATGCAC
The DNA here is from genome assembly GCF_018139145.2 of Gymnogyps californianus. NCBI lineage: Eukaryota > Metazoa > Chordata > Aves > Accipitriformes > Cathartidae > Gymnogyps > Gymnogyps californianus. Next base: position 24,789,828 of record NC_059472.1, read on the forward strand.
TTTTCACTGACTCCTTCCTCTCTGAATCTGCATTTTTGGTGTCTAGCATCCCAAATGTGTATCTCGGGGGGACACGTTTTGTGCCCCGCGATGAGGGCTCAGCTGACGAGTGTGGGTGCGGTGGTGGCTGGGTGGCTGCTGCAGCACGTGGGGGCTGCCTCTCTGTGGGCAGCCTCAGGGTGATCATGCAGACCCATGGTAAGGAAGGGGGAACGTGTGGTACCCACTGTGATCAGGCCAACTCAGATCTCTTCACAAAGACATCTTCTCTTTCCCAGCAGTCGGGTTTTGTTGTCCCATCACCTTGTCCTGAGATCTAGATGGGCCAATGGTCGATACTTTCTTATGTACTTGGTCATGTCTAAAAAGTGAAAGATATTCTCTGAGTCTTCATTTCCTTCAGAGAAAATCTTTCCCTGGTTCACCTTCCCTTCGAGGAGCTCCTCTCCGAGCAGCCCAACATGGCTCTCTCGGCATTCCCCAGGAGATAAACCATGCAGCACGGCTCAAGAAAAGACTGACACAAACTACTGAAAGCAAATTCAGCCTCCCCTTTTCAATCAGATAAGGTGCCTATTTGTAGTGTCAGCTGGGCCAGACCTCAAACATCACATAACGGAGAAAATAACACTTGGAGGACAGATGCCAGGAATCTGGCTGCCCTTTGTCTGTCCTTGTGCTGTCCTTCATCCTAGAAGCGGTGACATGAGACCTGCATATTGAAAGCAAATCTGTGGCAGAGTGATTTCCAGGTGGTGTATAAAACTTGGGAGCTTTGAACTGTGCCCTTCTGAATTCCCACATAGGAGAGAAGAAGCATGACCTGGACATCCCAAAGCCTCAGAGAGCTCTGCCTGGCATGACCTCTGGGAGCATACAAAACTGACTGGCATTTAGAGAAACCCAGAGGTTTCTCTAAAACGTGTCAAACCTCAGCATTAACTCAAGGAATATGCAGATATTAAGATGATTTAAGGGAAAGATGTTTTATCCATCCCATCAGATATTCTGGACTCGCAGCTGAGGCTCTTGCCTGCAGAATTCCAAATCAGGGCAGTCAGCCCACCTTCAGTGATTTATACCACTAAGGCAGCATATGTGCGATTAATAAAAACACCTTATTTACCTTTCATTGGAGCTACTGAGCTGCTGTAAAGCACCTCTTTTACCAGATGCAGCAATCGTCCTAGATTTCTGATCTCTCTTCTCCAGTTTATGGGAAAACGTGGATTATAGGTGACTTTCTGTTTTACAGAGAACTAAATCCTGGAGAAAAATCTGTATGTTTGCTGTAAGTGTGGAGAGAAAAGAAACACTTAGATTTCTTCCAAACTTTAACCCAGCTCTCCCCTTTGGAGTCCTCACTTCTTGTTCCATCTGGAAGCAATGTGAGGGCTATGTACTTAGGAGGTCGTAAGGAACTTACTTCTCGTAGGGCACAACTTTAGGAAGGCTAATCAAACATACTTCATAACGACTGCAGCATGAGAAGAAGCATCACAAGAACATGTGAAATAGAAAAAAAGAAAGACAGGCTCATTTAAGAGAGCTTGATGCTAGAGTATGAAACTACTTGTTTAATAGTCTTGCTAGTACCTAGTCCTTTCTTTTCTGTCTTAAAAGTATTTACCATTTATTTTCCAAGATCACTGTCATTTAACAGTCCAATTTTTTCCTGATTGCTTTTCTTCTGTTTACAAGAAGTTCCAATAAGAATGAATGTATTTATATAGTCATATGATGCATCAGAAAAAAATAGTGTTCCTTTGGTCCACTGCTCACTCTGTGAAAAAAGTTGCCTCCCCTCCTACCAGGAACTGGCCTGGCTGTAACAGAAACTCACCAGAATCTTTATTTATTTTATATGTTTGTTCTTGGTGAAGCTAAGTAAATGTTATATCCCCATTGGTAAACATTATATCTCCATTGATGAGCAAAGCTTGAAAGGGTTGAATGTCTAGCTTGGATAAACACTGAAGTGTTTAGCATTTGTCCAATATTAAACTCCCAGAAAACAAAAAAAAGGAAGAGAAGCATCTAAAGGGTGATACCTTCTGTCCTTCCCCTGCTAGTCATGGGCTTCACCAGTAACACTGCCATAGAGCACATGCTCCTCTCCCTCTGGCCTTTTTACCTCTGCTAAGGGGAGGGCTTTACAGGGTGGGAGGATCTGTTTAGAACTCAGGGCTGGACTTAGACATGCTTGTCAGCAGCTCCGAAACCACACAGCCTTGAGTACCCCCTTGCCTTGCCTTGCCTTGCCTTGCCTTGCCTTGCCTTGCCTTGCCTTGCCTTGCCTTGCCTTGCCTTGCCAAGGTTTGCAAGGAAGGAGCAGGGAGCTTGGCAGAGGACAGGTCTTTCATGCTGCTAATGGGTAGACTGCAGAGGAGAAAATCTTGGAAGCTCCTATTTGTCCCGATTTCACATTTTTTCTCTTAAACCATTCTCTCTGTCTTACTGCTCTCCAGATAAAAGTCTATTTACTCCTCTAGTTCTGCACCATGGGACCCTGACACGTGTGCTGAAGCTCAGCTTCACCAAAAAAAAGGCATGTGTGATGCCTTTTCTCCAGCCTCCACACAAGGAGTCAGCTGTGGGAATGGGTCCGGCTCAGAAAATACCTGAGAGAGAAGATGTGCTTTGAGCTAGATCAGCTCCGGCTGTGCAGACCCTAGTGCAGGCAGAGGGGAGGAGGTGGAAAGAACTGGCTTGCTGTAGAGGACCAGACAACATGACTCACTTCTTTGGATAGCAGCTCACATGAAAATAATCGAGAAACTGCAGCCACATTTTGATCAGACTCTGTGTGTAGTGTAGGGGATGCGTCTACATCCGAAATGATGCATATGACCCCTTCTGTGCTGCATATTCAAAGAAAAAAATATCTGATCATTTGCTACTTCTCTTCCACAATGGCTGTTTTTATAGATGCTATTTCTTTTTATAGCTGAATCATTCTTTTTCAAACTTGGCTTCTTTGCACACATGAAATGTTTTTGATCAGATTATATTTACGGTGAAGGCAAATGCTAATTTAATATCTGTCACAAGATCTTGCAAGATTTCCCACGAGGTCTCATGATGGTGTATCAGCATGTAATTAAATAAGAGGGCCAAGTCAGTCTCTGGTGTAAGTTCTGGGAAGGCAATGATACCACATCAAGGAAGTGTTTTATCCTACTGCAGTCAACTCTAGCTTGCCTGACATCTTGTTATTTTAAATTTCTTTAGCTTTCTTTTTTTTTTCTTTTTTTCCCACCAGTTCTCATTCATTTGTACTTCAATTCCGACTTTCATTTTTCTTTTTCCCATTTTCAATCATCCATGTGAAAGTGTGTCACTTTCTATGGTTTTTTCCATTGAAAATTTTCAGCCAGAAGTGAATAGGAGAGTGAGTGTGGTCTTGAAAATCAAGATTCCAGATCTGCTGAAAAAAGAGAGCATCTGTGTGGTCAAACCACAGTTTTCTATGTAAAAATATGCCAGCGAATGCTAGATCCTCTCACCAAGTCATTTAGCCTGTCCCGTGCTTCAGTCCCTTCTCAGGAAAATGGAGGGACTTCTACACCCCACAGGAAGGAGCTGTAGCCACAGCCTCCAAACATCTTTCACCCCCCCAAGCCCTCTGGAGCCCTCTTGGCTATTCTCTCCCCCTGCACTCATCTCCACCCTGGCAGTCCCCAGAGCCCCACCTGCCCCATTCTCCCTCCCTCTGCCCCCAAGCCCATCACACTCGCCCCCAGCTCTCTACCTCACCCACCCCTCTCCTTTCCCAATTCACTGCCCTGCCTCCACAAAGCCAAATTTTGCTCATCCCACCTTTCGTAATCTTGGTTGCTTCATACAATCCCACCTTTGTCCAGTGCGGGTGCTTTCCTTTTATACTAGATCTGCTCTAATACAAACCTCAGTACATGTCCAGTTGCTGACTGCCAAAATCAGTTCCTATAGCACAGACCTTTCCAACCAGCAGTCTGGCTGTCCTCCAGGCTGTCTGCAGGACAGATATTCGAGGGAGAAGCCGAGGGAAGGAAGGCCTGGCACAGGATTTAGGTTTTTCTCCTTTATTTAAAGCTGCAAAGAGCAGCAGTAATAAGTCTGGTGTTCGGGATCCCCACAGACATTGTTAATGGGAAGAGAACTGGAAGCATCTGTTGAAAAGTTTGAGAGGACTGTTAGAGAAATTAAGAGCAAGGCAGTGATTTGCATGGTGTATTTATTTTCTAAAATGGAAATTAAGGTACTAATTGAGCATTTTATGTAATTAAAATCTTTTACGTGGAAAAATGAAGTCTCTGCTACAGAGGTAATAGGAAGTACAAAAATACTTTGGACGTGCTAAAGATAGTGCAGATAATTAAATGTTCTCCATGCTTCGGTTCTCTCTCCAACCAGATCAGGTAATTAATGTTTGCTTGTGCCAGATGCTGGATTACTCCCGGATCCTGCTGTGCGCAATATGATTCTTCCACAAATTCCCACTTGTGATGAGGTGAGCTGAGATAACCTCACTGCTGTTATGAATCCCTGTACTTTTTATTCTGTAAGATGTATCCCTCGGAGAGGTTGAGAGTCCCACTGTACTGGGTGCTGTGCAAATGAAGAGCAGGTACCGGCTTGAGAGCATTTGTCAGCAGAGCACTTTGTAGCCTGTTGGATATTTGGGGAGTGGGGATGAGAAAAGGGATCGGGCAGAGCCCTAACGCTTATCCTGGTGCCAGTAATTGTGCCTAGTGTGAAACAAGCAAGTCTTCCAGACAATATGGGGAGCAGAAAAAGATGCCTTTGCAGCAGGATGTTTTTCATGGTGCTGGCCAGTGAGAAAACACTGTGAGATGAGAGAGAACACGAGAACCTCAGGAGGAATTTCCAGATACTCCTTCCATTTTGTCCAGCAATTTAGGTTTGCTTTAGATTCAAACATGAGCATGTCTACTTTGTCTTAACTGCAGCTTTGCATTTCCAGCATGATCCCAAAATAACTGTTTACTGGAAGCTCTTGGTTTCCCAGCTCTGTGTGGGTTCTCTGGAGGCAGGAGGGACTTGCACCTGTGTGAGAAACAAAAACCTTACCTGTTCATGAGAGCATTTTATTCTGGGATGTAAAAAATTCTCTCTTTTCTTCCCCCTATGTTTCTTGAGCTCATAGCAAATCAGCTACTGTCAGCCAAGCAAAAAAGTGAAAAAATCTCTTTGAGGAGCAATGTTTGGTGCCCTCACCTTTAGGATATAGAGTTTCAGTTATTTTTGTTCCTTGTGTGCTTAAACATCCCTGTGTAATTTCCATTTCTTTACACTATGCCTTTCTTTATTTCACATATACAAATGCGCATGACCATTGCAGAGGCAACGGGACAAACAAGGCGGTCCTTACTCAGTCAGAATCTCCATTGATTTCAATAAGCAATTCGATTAAGTGGAGACTACAGGATTTGAGTCAGACAATTTCACCCAGATTAAGGGGAAAACACGCCTGAAATTGATTGATATGGAAGCAGCAAGCCCATGTCCGTTGGGCGCTCACAGCCTGTAGGCATCATGCATGCTGTATCAACAGTAATATAAATTCGATAAGAGTACATGGTCCAGAAGCAGGTTTGTCTCTGATAGATATTTAAAAGCTGCACAAGGAAGTTCTGCCTCTGAGAGCATCGCAATCTTTCTTGTCAGCAGGATGCCGGCTCAGCCAGGTAATCAATACCACGCTCTCACCCAGCTCACTGCTGGGTTAGGATAACCCTAAATAAGCAGCCCTTCCGTGACAGTTCTTCCCTTTTATCAGCGCACAAACTTCACGCTGCTGCTGTCAATAGCTCTATCACAAATTTGAATGATGTAGGGAAAGGCAGGACCTATGAAGGTGAGACACCTCCTGAATTAGCGTTCAATCCCATTTTGTTGAAGGCATCGTGCCACCTAATCCTGTTCATAAATGTGTCAAAAACTGTCTTATATAGCATGGAACAGCTCTGTTCAGCTGCCTTCCTCTTTGAAAGCTGATTCAAAGGAGAAATCCTAATATGATGCTAACGCATAATCTTCCTTTGAAGCCTATGGAGCCAACCACCTCCTTACAGTCAGCGCTTCCGTACTGTTGCTTACTTTAATATCTGTTGTCAACAGGGCACTAAGCTTTGGTGATTGCCAGTTTGCATTCCTCTTGCACAGGGTCTCTGTGGAATACACCTCACACAGCCTGTCTAACCTCCTGGCTGGAGATGAGCCCGCGCCATGGGCTGCTACGCCGTGTAGCTCAGGAGCATCTTCCCCGTAAATCTTTTCCCTCACCCTCACACTCGTTGGCCAACGAATGAGCAATGCAACTGCTCCCTTTAAAACAAGTCCACAGACAAGCAGCTGAGTGAAACGGTTGTGCCTGGCTCATGTTGTAAAGGCTTTACAGAAAGGGAGAGAAAGATTTCAATGAAAAATCCTCTCAGTTGGAAAGGCAGTTCTTATCTGCACTCCAGCAATTTCCAGCAAAATTTACAGTTTCTTTTATGTATCAAATCCTCTGTAAAAATGATTATATATACAAACATTGAAAATTTCCAGGTCCCAGAACACATAATAATATTTGCCACTTATAAAGCCCTTTTCATCTTCAAAGCACTCCGCAAGGACCAGCTAATGAATCCTCAAGTTATTCCTTTGAGGTTAAGTGATGTGCTCAAGGTCAAAGCTTGAATCAGTCTCAGAGCCAGGATTAGATATGAGCAGATTTTTGCCTCTGCGTTCCCTACTTAACCCATGACCTTCATACAAACAATCACTTGCTGTACTTTAACAGAAATTCAGATATAGAAGGATAACAAATTCTTTAAGGGGAAAAAAAAAAGTTGGATGTTTCAGAAGTCATTTCTCACCTTTCCTCCAAATTATAACTACCCTCTGTGCTTTAAAAATAGCAGCCCGCTGTGTTTTGCAGTCTGGCAAGAACGCTTGCCCACCTGCTTTGCAAGATGAGTCGCTTTGTTTCTCAACAGCCTCTGTCTTTTTCTTCAGTCAAGCCATCCCCAGGCCTACTTCCAGATGACGACCCAGTCACCTTCCTAGCCAGCTGCCAGCCCTATTCCAACATCAGCCCCTGCCCTGTTTTCCCCAGCATTCAGTGTGTTCACTTGCCCCCTGAACTAGATGTAAAGAAGAAAGTCTTATCAGAGAGATCCAAGCATGATATAATTGTATCACTGAGCACGTTTTGTTTGGGTCATGCAGAGAGTTAATTCAGAAAATCAGTGCAGTGTGCTTATCAGTACAAATTTAACAGAATACTTTCTTATCAGTACAAATCTTATCAAGGTAGTTTTTTTTTTTTTTTTTAGCATTAAAGCAAGGGGGGTGTAAATCAGTGTAAACCTTAGAGAGGTTTAATTCCCTCAACACCTGGAACTCATTGAAAAATAGGTCCAGTTGCACACTGATCTTTAAGCATGTGGGCTTGCGCAGATTACGCAGTGCAATTTGAGTTACAGAAAGTCCTTAGGAAGCCCAAACGTGGCATGACTGGGGTGCCTGCCTCCCTCGGGCTGCCCAGCGGGACGGTGTCCCTGGGACCCCCGGTCCTGCTGGGGCAGCCCTACAGGGCTGCACACAGCCCCTCCTGCCTTCTTCCATCTGCCTCCAACTCTGCTTCAGATGCACAGCACATGGAAACCCAGCACCCATAGGAAAATCTATCCCAACAGCTCAGCAGTGCATGACTCAGCCTAAATGAAAAACAAGATGTTTTTTCGTCATAGCCGGTTCAGAGTCACTCTGATAACATGTGATTGTAATTTAGGTGGGTGGGGAGCAGGGGGGAGAGCAGGGGACATCTTGCAGACAGCTTGAAATGTCCTAAAAGTTTCTGAAATCAAGCCTGCAGTCTCTCTTTGGCTCTTGTAAATGTTAGTCAGAGCCCAGCATGTATTTATGATCTGAGGCTTACATTGCCCAGTTAAGTCATGTCTTCCAGATAGTGAACCACAGCTACCTCGCAGTCTTCCCGTGGTGCCCTCCACTGGCAGCTTCAAGCTGCTTAACAGATAATGAAATGAGTATTTTTGAAAACTTCTAAGTCCAATAAAAGTCTTTTATCAGCCATGGTAGAACTGTCCCAGAATACTAATAAAAATTTTGTAGCCATCACTGGTACTCAGTAACAGTAAAAAGACTGTGTGGTACAAAAGACAGGAACAATCCTGGGAAGGAGCAACCAGGTATTGGGATTCTCCCCATCTGCCCACCTAGTAGGATGTACTCATGCACCTTCTCACTTTTTCTCTGATTTAGTGAGTCTGAAATGCCCTTCTGCATAATCAACCTCCTTCAAGAAAGGGATTCACCTTTTCTTGGCACATGGGACATTCAGATTTCAGTCCCGTCCTACCCAGCAAAAAAGCATCAGGGTCCTCCACATCCCATGATGTTATCATCAAAGCACTATATCAAAGATGGCACAGACTAGCCCTATCCCTCTGATAATTTTAAAGTTAAGTGGCAGCTGCTACTCTCTTTTGTGTGGGACCTGGTCCCCTGCCTTGCCTTAGGCATGCTTCAAAAATGGTTTTTGCAGCAGGCCCCTGGGGGATACCGGCTCAAATCTGGACTGGGGTGGGAGGCAGCACCGTGCTGCTGGGACCGACACAGCCCCGGAGGACATGGAGACCCTGTCCTAGGTCTCAGCGTGCTTGGCATTATGTAATCCAGGTGCTTCTAGCATCCGCAGTAGTCGGCTGGGATTTTTTGGATGTATTTCTGGATTTAAGCAGTTCAAGTCCTCCTAAGTCCTTTTTTAGACACTAAGTCCTTTACTGGATCTAACCCAAAGCATATAAGTAGGAAAAATGTGAAGTTTCTGCTCTCTCCATAAAGATGTCTAGCTGTCTTTTAAATTCATTCCTGTTATTTGCTTCAATAGCTTCACCTAGCAATAATTTATTCCACATGCTTATTACTTTTTGATTGAAATAGCTGTGCCTGAATTCCCCTTTCACTCTTAATTTCCTAGTTTTTAGACTGAGTCTCTTGTTTTTCCAGACTTCTCATCAGACTGAAGAGTTTATCTCATTCCAGTTGATCAAACCTTTTTACAACTTTAATATTTCTTCAGGTCTTCTTTTCTCTGATTTTTCTGACAAGAATAAATGCTTTTCTTTTGAACAAATGGAGATTAAGTCTGCTTATGCTTCCATCTCCAGAAAGGCAGAAAGCTATGTGAGAAAGTAACCACGTCAAAAGCCTGTATTTCAATCTTATGAGTACCGTATTTACTAATAGCAACAGTGTTTTAGGAGTGAGAAATCAAACGTCCTATATGCCAATTCCCATCTTCCATTACTTTGACAGCTGTAGACTTTTTGAGCTGGCAGAGCAAGGTGTAGCTTCTTTCATGGCTGAAAGTGTACAAATAACTTCATGAATGACAGGGAATGATTTGGGAGTAGTTTTTTACTCATTACATTTTTTTATATATATATATTTATTTCACAATGCTGCAAAAAGACGCAGCATACAGGAAAAAATACAAGGTTGTACACAGATGTGTGTGCAGGAGTGTGTGTTTCACTGATTTCAGAAAAGCCAGCTATAGTAACCATAGTTTTTAATGACTTATCTATGAAGATGTGTAATCAGCTCAGAACAACAACTCAATGAATTTCTTTTGTTATATTAGTTTTTGCCTCTCACTGTGTTTTCCTTTTTCAGCAAGATACGTATTGCAATCTCAATGAAGGTTTTGGGCTAATGTCCCTTGACACTTACAGGGCAGTTCCCAAGTCTTGAAGTTATTATTTTAGCATCCTTGTGGAGCGTGGCACGTTGCCCTGCATCAGTACATTTTCTGAAGGTTTTTTCTTGCGGCCAGAATGGTCCAAGGCATTGTTTGGGACCGGTAGCTTGGTTTGGGGGACACATGCCTTGAAAAGGAGAAGATTCCCCAGTGAACTGCAAAGCTGTGGATGGAGACGTGGCTCCTGCCTGGCAGTCATTGAACAGCTGAGTTCTACCTAGCCCTTGGGCTGGGAACAAGAAAACCAGTGGGGGAAAAAACCTGCATTTCAAACTGGTTTTGAGTGTGATGTTCTTCTCCTTTGGTGACTCAAATCTCTGCTTGCAAGCCTGAACTGAATCTGCTCTGCAGAGACTGAAATCTGTCCCCATCAAATTTGTGCTTGATAAGTATGATGGGCCTCCTCTCCTCCTCCCATAGCCTGACCACGGTGTCCGGCACACCCAGCAGGACTCTGGGGAGGCGCCTGGCCCTGCAACAGTGTCAGACATCACCACGGGTACCCAGGGGACAAAGAAGGGGAGAGACGAGACAGGGGAATTGTGGGTCTGTAAAGATTGCCCTGCTGCAGGCCAAAGGATAGTAAACTGGTAATTTTGTTCTGTTGGACTGTCTCAAGACGATATTGCACGCACACTGCCTTCTCCAGATGTTCACAGGCAACCTAACAAATGACATAATTTTACATCTTCACATGTCTACTTTTCCTTACAAAAAGTGACAGAGCTGGTGGAAGGGGAAACAAGCTGCCGAAGGAACGGAGGTAGCAGGTAACGAGGAAAGGAGGGCGGAAACATGCGCAACTGTCCTCGCCAGTAGTGCCAGTCTTTGCAAAAGAAGAAGAAGACGGCCAGAGGGAAACACACCAGCAAGCCTGACCCTGTGGCTCTGAAAGTTTGTCCATGTTTTAGAGAGGGAGGCTGGAACTGTCCTCGAGTAGTTTTCAGTTGTATTCCTTCTGCTAGCAGTACATATTATACTGTATTTTTTCTATGGTGTCCAGAGCTAAAGATACTAATATTAGCAACAGAGAAAAAATGAGCATGATTTTCAATAAATATCTTATTCATTGTTTCCCATTAGTATCACTACACATGGTAAGTCAGAGCAGTGTTTCTTTAAACATCCAACATCCCCTTCAGTGGTACAGGAAGACCAGTGAAAGGTTCAGAGTACTGAGCTATTTTAATTAAATTTCCAGGGCTTGAGGATATAGATAAATTAAAAGGGGAGAAAGGATTTAAGTAGGGAGTGGTTTGGGATCCAAAACACTGTGTTTTTTGTCACGGAATGACTCTCCAGAATATAATTCTGTTTATCTTGACTATTTATCAGTGTATCAGGGAGAGGAAAATAAGGTATTGTCACTGCCAGATACGGAAATGAGAGTCTGGTGACTGAGTTTGCATCTCAACACATTCCTAGTTTGTCCTTCAAAAGGGGAGCCACAACACAGAGAATTCAGTACATCCTGAAAGGACACTAAGTTTGGAAACTGTTTTTGTAAGATGCTTTTCCAGGAGCACAGAAATCCTTGAAAAATGTCAGATATATTGGAATATATATATATATATATATATGGGCTTAGCAAGAAAGAAAATCTTTTCCTTCTTTCTTCTTGGCTTTTTCTAGTTCCTTCTTTATTTTTATAATGAAGAAAGGACTCTTCTCCTGTTGAAAGGAATCCTGTAGCCTCCAGAAATATTTTCTTAACTGGTTGCCGTCAGTAGATTGGAAAAAGAGTGAACCACCAATATACAACTGCATAGGGATGTCCATTCCAGTTCAGATATGAATATCTGACTACAAAAAAACAGAAGATCAAAAAGAGGGGTTTTTCTGAAAGAAGAAAGTAAAGCAAGCATGGACTAATAAGCATTAAAAAGAAGAGAGTTAAGACACAGTAAATAAAATAAAATGCCCAGAGACAAGTATTCCCTTTGAAAAGGAACATCAGAAGGAAAGAAATTAGTGTTCAAAACATGTCTGACAATACCCCGGTGACAGCAGGGAGGTGGTGATGGAGAGTTGCCTGGTGCACCAGCAGCCAGTTACCGCTTAAAACAGAACTTCATTCCTGTGCAGAACAGGCGAGATGTAGGAGCAGATTTTTCTGTTCCTTAGTGGCAGTAGTTTTGTCTAGTATTTTCATTTGTTCTGATTAGCACTCTGGGAAACGTACACGAAAAGCAGTGCTAATCACAAAAAGCAGTACACTGAACATTTTGTGGGAAAACATGATGGGCTCAGTGCAAGATTTTGGCACTGGAAGAAAGGTTTCTAACACCTACCAGGGAATTAATACTAGCAGATGCAGAAAAAAAAACTTAAAGGAAAAGACTTTCTGTACCAAGATGCTTGGTACAGGGATGCTATATGTATATCAATCAGAGATGCTACATATATATCAGAGATGATATATAAAAAAATTAGTAGTGAATATACCAAAAATGGAATATCAGTCAAACTCACAGTGATTCTGATTTTGGGTTGAGTTAGTTTGGTGAAAGGTTTTTAAGCCAAGAAGTCTTAGGGAGGGAATAAAGCTGTCAATGCAGAACTATTTTGACATGAAGTGGTTACTTTTGGAACTGCTATAATGTTACACACAGCTGTTTTCCTAATGAAACTTTTCAGCTTGTATTATGAAATATGAAAAGAAACTAACCTAAGTTAAAAGATTGAGCAAAATTAGAAAATTTGGTAACATAAGCAAATATTTCAGTTTCACCAGTCGTCCCCCAAAACATTGTTTTGATTCAACTCAAGTACAATATTTGTCCTGTTTTTCTTATTTCTAGCACGAAACTAAAAAACCATAATATTCATATAGCTTTAGCTGAATGTTCCTACTAGATTTTTAAATATGTAACTTGAAGAAGAAGAGCCAGTGAATATAATCTCTAAGAACTGCTTGCCTGTGAAATTGCTAGTTCACTGTGAAGCCAGATCACTATCATAAAGCCATTCAGTAGTAGGGTCAGGCTGTCAACAGAGGGAAAAATGTACATTAAAAGCTACAAAAGACAAGGTGAAAATGAAATATAATAGACTAATAGAAGATGCGGGTGCAGATACATCGCTGTGAATTTACATGCAATGCTAGTAAGAGGCTTTGTGTTGATCCAAGACACTTTCAGATGTCTAATACAAGAAAAAAGAACACAAGAGCAACAAGAGAAAAGATTAATCCTAAAACCAGAAATTAATTACCCAACTGAGGAAACTCATGTACTATCCTGACCTACACAACCTTGCAAGCCTTACTCTGGGAAATGTACATTCCTGAAATCCAAAAAAGGCCCTGGTAGAAACCCAGACAAGAGCTGCAGACCACCATGCAGCCAGCGACGAGCTCTCCTACCACACAGGCATGGGATGAGAAAGCAATTAACACTGGCACTCAGCATATGCTAATGAATAGGGGACTGTAGATGGGAATAATACAGCCACATAATGTACTCAAAACCTGGCAAGGATGGCCATTTTATTTGGCCAAGAGAGTGTCTGGTCAACCTCTGGGGACAGACGTAGTCCCAGTTGTGTGAGCGTGCCAGAGATGGATTGACGTGACCTGTCAAAACGGTCATGTGAAAATTGCCCCAAAGCCATGGGCCTAAAATGCTCGGTGCTTCCGACAGTCACTCTGATTTTGCAAGTCTGCATTTTTGCAGGATGCTCTCAGGCTGTGAAGTACCAGCCGTGTCCCGCGCCAGCCAGAGGTTGCTCTCAGCAGCCTCTGGAGGGGAGCGCAGGCGACGGTCCCAGCCCTCCGCTGAGCCCTCTTCCAAGCTCTTCAGCCACCTGCCTGTTCAGAGGTAACATGCTCCCTCTGAAGCCAAGTTCAGGGATGGGGAGGGCTTTGTGCTGACAGTCTTGAGAGGATAGGAAGGAAACAAGTCTCAGGAAAACCTGAGGTTTGTTATCCAGAATTAGGTCGCCCGTGTTTCACGCAGCCCAAGTACTAACCTATCTATCCTATTAAAAAAACCCACCCAAAACACTACACGAAAAAAATAGTGATACTTTAAAAGACTATTCAGCCAGTATCATTATACTGGACTTTGTAAATAAACAAAGTAGAATTCTAGAGAAATTTAGAAATAGGGACCTCTCCCTTCTTAATAAAAACAGTGTATCAGTAAGTCATCTTTAACAGATTAAACTGAAAGCACAATGAAATGCTTGACAACATTTTCCGTTATGTACTAATTCTAAAGCCACATTGTCCTTAAAAAGCAACAAATGGGCTGCAACAACAGCATGAAAAGCCCAAGAAACAAACAAACAAACTTACAAAGCCAGATGGGCTGAAGACATGTTTTCAAATAAGCACAAGCAAATTCAGACTGAGAGGCACTGGCCCATTGCTCGGTGACTTCAGGTTTTGTTCTTCTTCAATAGTTTAACTAGCTGCAAACTGTGCTCCAAAACCCAAGCTTTCACTAGAAAGCCATAGTTCAGCTTGTGAAACAAATGCAGACCCATGCAATGTGGACCACCTCTGCAAACAGTCAGCATCTGGAAGAAGCATCACCAATGTAAAACCAGCCCTGAAATTTCTAGATGGCTCTGAGCTGAACTCTAGCACTATCAAAGTCACAGATTTTTGTATCTGGGCTTTTATTCATTTGTTTAGACTTAACTGTACTAAGTAAAACTATTTTTGCTGTCACTATGTCGGGATTCACAGAGAAAAAAATAATCATCTGTTAATGTCTAAGAGTAGTTTACATGAAAAATATTTAGGATTTGACTGAAGAAGTTCTACTCCCTAAAATTAGTTGCTTGGCAAATCAAAACCCTTCTTGGCTTTTGTGATGACAGCACTGAATCCCACTGAGATCTTTGCCAAGCCACCTGTGTACATAATAGTCAAGGTTAGGACCCTCCGGCACAGGGCAGGTGCCCCAGTGCTGCATGGAGCACATGGTGTGCAACATCTCCTCTGCAGCTTTTTGCAACCTCGGGCATTTCTAGCACTCGTCAGCCCCATGCATTCTCCATACAGCTCTGAAGCACGCCTGGCCCTCACTGTGACAACGTGCTCCCTTCCACCATGCCCTTGCTCCCGCTGCTGCCTGTCCCCTGGCTCCCATGGTGCCCATCACCAGGCCAGCCTCCTCCTCTGGGCTGTGGACAGGACATCTGGTAGGCTGATCTTCCCAGTCTGGAGGAGATTATGCTCCCACCTGTGCCCAGCAGACCAGCAGCTGAGCAACTGTCAAATGACTGAGGGTGTCCACGTTCACTCACACTGGTTCAAGGTGTAACCTGCCATCCAGGGCCAGCATGCTGCCTTCTGGGTACCTCTACCCACCAAGAGGGAGGTGTTCATGACCCTTTCAACTCAGCAGCCCCCAACCATTTTGGACAAATGATTTACTATGGGGCAGTAGACAGTGATGCCATCTTGCAGGTCCCCTGCACAGCTGTCATACTAACCCCCTGAGGGGATCAGAGGCAATTCCCTTGCTAGGAAGTGTTGACTGACAGGATTCACATCCCCACATTTTGTTTACATGGCTTTTACGGCTATATCACCTCCATCATCTTGCAGACCCTTGTTGATCTCCATAAAACATTCATGGATAGAATGACCAGCCTAGTGGTCACATACACTGCCCAGATCTTCTGTAACTCCTTGCTCTTCTTCCAGAGCTTCCACAAAGTCCTAATCCCAGCATGATGCTACTCATGCCCTGTTAGTCTGGGTCATGTGGTTAGACTCCTAACATGTACTTCAGCTTTGCCATGACTGTCTACAGGAGCAAGGCAGCGTGAGCGTGCAGACAGCTGACTACATAAGGGGGACTCTAAAAAGCAGACTAAAAGCTAGCAGCTCCACCATGGCCCATCATGGTCTGCAGTGCCATGCTTGACCTGCAGTGCCTGGCAAAACTGCAGCAGAACCATGCCTTCCATGTCATGTGTGCCCAGCGTCGCACTGCTCCTACCAGCCATGGGAGGGAAGGGTCCAGTGGTGGGCTCCCTTCACCCTTGTTTCGTTGTTTATGAGGTCTCTCTTGTCCACATCACCCTGCATCCTCTGCTTGTTAGCCTGGTCCACCTCCTCCTCACTTGGCTGTGGGTCATCATCTCCCTCCCTGTTGCTCCTAGTTTAAAGCAGTCCTCATTGGGTTGGCCAGCCTGTTGACTGATCCTCAAAGTCGCTGATTCTCAAAGAGCTTGTAGAAATTAAATTCATGTGGTCAACATCAGCTGTGCAACCAGTTGCTGACCCACAGGATCTGTCTGCTCCTCCTCAACACAGCTCCCAGCTCCTCTGTTAGCAGGGACTGAGCTACCCTGTGGCTACAGACCTGCACATGGAGCAGGAGAGTCCTCCTGGTGCCAGGAGTCAGAGCTGCTCTCTTTCAGTGAATCCTGGGTAATGAAATACTTACACCATTTGTGATGGGGAACTCAGGTTTGGATTCCCCCAGGGAGGGCCCAATCCATCTGAAGGGGGTCCATAAAAACCATGGTGCTGAGTCAGTAGTAACCACGATGCTGCAGTAAGATCAAATGGACATAGACAGCACCGCAAGGAGACATCTTCTCCACTCTGGACTTGCCCTCTGCATCCTCTCCTGAGAGTGGTTACCCCAGGCCTTTCTTTGAGAAAGTGAGCAGGGTCGCTTTCAAAACAGCTCTGGGGAAGAGGGAGCTGAGTGGTTGGGAAGCCAGGATTTGCCTCCAGCCTTCTGTGGGATATTTTGTTTTGTTTGGATTAACACAGCTTCAGAAATTCCTGCAGATTTGTTTTATGGTATGTATTTCCTGCATTGCCCAGGCCATACGATTTCTTTCAGTTAATTCTTAATAACACAACTGAACCTGATAACTTGATGTATAACCCACTGCGTCTGTAGAGCAGCTAATGTCCAGTCCTTCATGGGGCTTCAAGAAATGACTATAGTAAAAGTTATAACTGCTGATGGCACCATTAGTAATACATAGACAAAGCAGAGAACACACTGCAGCAGGGCAAGCAAACGCTCCTGGTTTGCTGACATGGGCACGCTCAACATGGTTTGCTTGATCTAACTCTGACGCTCCCAAAATATCATGTTCTTAGCCTCAGGCTTTAGGTTTCTTCTCCATGCACAAAACCGAGCACTTGCCTTTAGCCTAACCTGAATCAAGGTAATAAGGGCGTAGGGCTAAATAAGGGATAAATGAGAGCATAGCAGAAATGCAGGTGAGGGTGTGTGCAAGGGGGCTGCCTCAGCAGTTGGCACGACAGTCTGAGTGGGAAGGGGAACTCCTCGGAGACAGAAGAATTGGTTTGGTCTTCCTTAGGTAGAAGGCAAAATCACACTTGGCTTTTCTTGGCTCTGGAGCCATCTGTCCCCCCCATGCTCCATGTAAGGGACAGAGGCGCCAAACATGGCTCTCTTCACTCCACACCCCTACGTCTGTGGTGCAGGAAGCTTGCAGAGACAGTCCTTAGGTTCTTCTGCCCAAAATCTTTTAAGGATTTTGCCAAAATATCCTATTTCTTAACTGTAAAATGGAAACAGAGTGTTGTTAGGGTAAATAAAATAAATGCTAGGAAATACTCAAGCATCACTATGAGGCATGCAGAAAATGAAATGGCATCTGTTCTGGCACAATAAAAGGCTTCTTAAACATACAAGACTACAGTAAAGCATCTGTAGCATCACCTACCTCCACTGCAGATTAGCCCTATTTCATACATAGGCAACAGACCCAAAGCTGCCCAAGTGGGTATATTTTGATCTAGAAACCTGGGTTTGCTCCATTACTACATTTTTGATTTATGCAATGAGAAATCAAAATTAATGTGTACCAGGGAAAGGAAGTCTGGCAAACAAGAGAGGAAAAAAGTAAGTGAAAAAATGTTTCCTCCTCTCTGATGTGCGTTGAACCTATTGCAGAAGCACAGGCTGCTGCGTTGTCTTTGGACGGAGGATACCTGGTGCCTTAGCTTGCCTGGCTCCGACCTGCAATCAGTGGTTATCTCATCCGGGAAAAACAGGATCATTCAGAGCTATTAAAGAGTCACTGGAGTCTGGAAGGAGAGATGCTCTCTGAGCATGGGGATTGTGGCAGCGTCTGGCACTCCATCGATAGCTCTACAGTAGGACTGGTGCCCATATGAAAAGTAGGAGCTTTTCTGCATGGTGTGGCTCCCTTGGAGCAATGCTTAAAATAATTGCTCACAGTTGTTTCACTGTCTGAGGGCTTTGTTGCTTTGGCTTGTTTGGTTTTTTTTTAAATGCGGGGATCCTTGTCCAAAAAAAAAGTCCAAAGATACAATTTCATTCTATCTTGGGTTCCTTCTTGCCTCCCCTGTCCTGGTTTTACCTTGCTGAAACTCTCCTCTGCCCTCAGTGGAAGCAGCACACGGTTTTGGCTCAGAGAGTGGGTGAGAGCAGCCCCCTCCGTAGCTGCTGCTGATTCACACTCCTGAATCATCTACCAGGGGTGCTGCTTGTCCAGCTGCGGGAGTGATGGAATGAGCGCGGCCGCCTCCGTTTCAGTCTCCTTCCACTGTGCGCTTCTGGGGCCGGCACACCCTGAGTGACACAGGCTGCTCGGGGGCCTGGGAAACTGCGGCGGTTCTCAGCAGCGTGGCTCCAGAAGGGCAGTCGCATCGCTCTACCACCAACATCCTCCCACCAGCTCGCCTGCGAATTCAAATAGCTGGGATGTTACCAAACACATCCAAGAAAGCCAGACAGCGAGGAGTCAAGCCTCCCACCCTGTGCTGCCTTTATGTTGCTTGAGGTCAATTATTATAAACTATCAATTTTTCAGGAATGCCATTAATTTAACTGCTGTGTAAACTGAGTTTCTGTTTCTCAGCAATTATAATGGACAAGATCTCAAGCAGTAGTAATTCCTGAGTTTTCGCCTCCTTTTTCTTTTTTTTCCCTTTCCTTCCAGAGTTAACAGTTTCCAGCTGTGTATTCTTTGGATGTGTCTCCACACCAGCTTTTTCCATAATATAGAGCCGGTCCATTTCCAAATCCCAGATGTGCTATTTATTTACTCTGAAGCATCTGGGCCTCGACATGGTCTTGTCACTGCAACGTGGCAAACTTGTGAAAAATCAGAGTGGCAGCCAGTTAACAAGCTGTACTACACTGGCAAGCAGTGAGAACAGTTCAAAGGAGAGAGGAAGAGGGGGTGGTGGAGTGGAAATGAAAAAGGAGCAAATTTCATGTTTGGCTACACTGTGCTTTCTAAGGTTACAAATGACTAGTGGCATTCAAATTGGAAACTGGGGGTTTTGCTCTTTTGTAAACACAGCCATAAAGACACTGAAGCCCGAGAGAAGCCGACCGGGGTGGCTGTGAGATGTTAAACACCCTCTCCCCAGGTGGATTCTCTGAAGAGCTTCAAGCTCAGGCATGATGCTGCAGGTCTTACGCAAGTTCATGCATCTTCCTACAGACCCTCGAAATGACCACAGACCCTAGAATAAACTCAGAAAGGTATTTCAAATTTGCCTCTGAATTTCCCTGCTCAGGAAGGAGCCAGCAGGAGGATTTTTTTATGCCTGAGAAAAATATCCCTATTGCTGTCATATTGTAACAACAAACCTCTGGTTTTGTTTTAAAATGTGGAGCACGAGGGGAAAAGTAAGCATGCTCTGAAATGAAAACTGCAAGACTGCAGTGCAATAGAAATACAGCAAGCTAAACTGCACCACCTCAGTTATGACTGGGGTCTTTGGCTTATGTTTAGCACTGTCTTCGAGCCAAAAATCTGAAATTGCTTTAGGGTTACTGAGCTTTCAGTCTTTATGTGGCCCAGGAGATACTGTTGTTGTAGCAGGTGTCAGCATTTGTTTCAAGAAACAGAGTAAGTGTCGCATGTGAAAGGCTGAAGAGTCCAAAGGCTGTTAAGGGCAGCAAGGGAGAAACAAAGTACTCTGTGAAAGCAATATGTTACCTAGTTTGAGTTTAATCATGCAAATGTTTGATCACCCAGAAACAGAAGGGTTTCTCTACCACTGTAGCTTGGCTGCCCTGCGTTCTGCCTATTATTTATATTTTAGAGCTAGTAGGATATATATTTTCCCCCTTTAAAACTGGGGTAAGAGACCAGGTAGGAAAAACAAAACAAAAAAATTTTAAGGAGTCTTGCATGGAAACAGGAGGGATGAATGCAGGGAAAATGGTTGGCAGCACTGTTTTCTCTAAGCTAATGAAGTTCCTTGCTTTGTGTTAGAAGAAAGCAATATGTGACCCATGTCACATGGCAAGAAGAAATACCTCTCAGATCTGCCCCTCTCTCCATGTCCATCACACTCTCTCAAGAGCATGTGAGTGAAGGAAGGGTATATATATGTCCTTCCTGCAACACAGAAATCAATCTTCCTCAGGTCTTTCCCTTTCCTGTGTCCTGTTTACCATTCATTTAGGCAATAAGATATGCAACAATAAAAAACTCCCAAGAACTGAAGTAGTTCTGTCAAGAGCTGCTGGAAGATGATTAAAAAATTCATAGGAAATGTTTTTAGAATTTTATTCAGCGAGATTTTTCATCTTCAGATCTTCTTGTCACAAAACTCTTGGGTAGCAATTTTGGTACTAAAACATATCTGTCACTGAAAAGGCACATATAGAAAAGAAGGTATAAGGCAGAGAAAGAAGACAAAGGACTGAGCCACTATTGGTCGTACATGACCAAATGTAATACTAAGACACAAGCAATTTTGTCTGATCCCCCACATGTTTTTTTTTATTTAAAAAAATCATACAGCAGCATCAAGAACCTCTTAAAAAGTGCCTAACTCATGAGACACAGAGAAGCAAATCCAGATGCTTCTGCTCAGCAGACCCGGAGGCTGGGCAGAGCAGTTCCCATTGCCCCGGGACCTTGCTCCATATCAGACAAGTGTTGTCCTTGCTAGCAAGCTGGGAGCCAGGGTGCTGTGATTGTCCGATGGCAAGGTGCAAAGAGTGGGAATGGTAGAGGTTACAGGGGTAACTATTCCTCTTATATCTTTTCAAGGAAAAAAAGGCATTTTCCTAGCCATGAGAAGTAGAGGGCATGAAGGAGTGTGTATTTCCAGCCTCAAGTTCAGGCTGATCTTTTCCAAGTGTTGCACTTTTCCCACCATTATAAATACAAAGTAGAAAGCTTGCAACCAATATAATTGAAGCACTCGAACATGAGTATCTGTCTTTTCATCATTTCCTATGAGAAGGTGCCATTTTCAGGCAGCCAATGGCTCATACAGTGCTCTGGCACCAACTGGAAGAGGCCCACGTACCACCTCCCAGAGGTCCCTGCTGCAACCATAATTCAAACGTGGTGTCATTACTTCCAAGCTGGTGCATCGTGGTGCCACCCCAGGCAGTGGCAATGACTACCAGCGCTCCTAACAACACCTCCCTGAACTGTTTACACAGCAGCGAGATTAAAGCTCCCCATCACCTCAGTTCACTACGACTATCATTTCCTGAAATCATAAAATTACTGCAAAAATTAAACATGATCTTTCCCTGTTGTCAGAAAGCTTTAGGATGCTTTGCAGAACAGCTTATCAAACCGTCTGTTCAATTCCCATGGGAAATGCAAGTATCACTTATGGGATTGCTATACATGGCCTTTTACTGTTAATGGACATCAGCTATTTGGGTGTCCTTTCACTCTGACATATTGCTGCATACAGTGGTATAGCACATCACATTATAAGTAGCAAAACACAATTATTGGTCTTTTAAGTCTTGAGAACTGAGCAATGCTCAGTGAAACTAGCAGGTCAGACACCCTTTTGTTTTGGCCATTGGAAAGGCAATCCTCCAGCTATGGCCAGAGAATCACCAAGTAGATTTTATTTAAAAGAAAAAAATTCTCAAGAGACAAGAGTCAAGGTGAAGGTTTTGTAACAATTAAGCACAACCACTGCTGTTCACAACCAAGATGTCAGTTATTACTGATGGCAGACTGACCAAATATTTTATGCTGCGAGTGGTATCTGTTGTGGACTGAGTCTACTGTCTTTGTGATATATCTGATGCACCAAAAATTTTGAAGCCTGCTTTCAAAACACAGGGGACAAGGGATTTGACACAAAAGAGAAGTACAGTGTTTCTGGGGTAGCGGGTTCTCTGCAGGTATCCTGCACCATCTCCAGGTTTATGACTTTGCATGCTCTTTAGAAAATCACCCTGGCCATTGCTGCTCCCTTTCGGAAAGTGAAATGATAGATCATTACCAAACAACTGAATACACGGCAAATGTTAATCTGATTTAGAACTGCACATAAATGCTCTGCAGATTAGTACTCCTGCCACCATTCAAGGTCATCACTCTGCTGTAGCCAAAAGGGTAATGTCTCATTACATTAAACCATGAGTGCTTTGGCCCCGGGCCAGATTCAGCTCAGTGATGTAATACTGCAGGCATAAGCTATCATAAGATCCCCAACAGCGGAAGATTTGCCTGCAGATGGGTTGGGTTTGAGCTGTTGCTGTGGTGGGTTGAAGGTGTCCGTAATTCCTGCTCTTCCAGGAACATATCCCTGAATGGCCTGTGTAATTGCCATCCTTGGAGGACAATCCCTTCCCATGTTAGCAGGGAAAGGGGGACGGCTTTAAAAGCTCCACCGGAGATCCTGCCAAGCCCAGGCTTCAAGGCAAAGCCACTGCCTTTTCACAGACCCTCTGGGATGTCAGGGCTGCCTGCTCTGGGGAGCCGCCAGCAGAGATGTGCATCTCCAGCAGGGGTGGATGACCCAGTAGACCAGAGACTGCTCACAGGGTCCCTTTCAGCTTGTTTGGTGTCTAAATACAAACCTATCTCAGGAAACCTGCCATTTCCTCTTGGGCAAGCAGAAAAGCAGTGCCTCTGCCGCGACAGACTCTTAATTTCCCTTTTATTGCCAATCCCGCAAATGTCCCATGCTCAGAAGCACCCCTTCCCCTTCCTGAAGGCATGGGGTTTTGTGCTGTTGGATTTTTTCTTTTTTAGTTATGCGTGTTGGCCTTATATCTACATCCTCTCCTCCTTCCAGAAAGGAACTGTAGTCCTACAGGCCACGTGAACTTTTCCATAAATCAGTGGCCTTGTTATTTAAAAAAATGATTAGGTAATTCTCATTCTAGAATTTTAGGATACAGTAATCTTAAATAAACTCATTAATTTTGATAAATTAGGGTATTTTTCCTGAGCCAGAGTAGCTGCCACAATATACGTCATCTTCCTCTAAGGTCTTTTGCTTTATTATTTTTTCCAGAGCCTGTACACATTAGAACCCAGCCGGCTTGTTTTGCACATAGCATTGGGAGCCACATTTACCCCTGGAGTAATTCCACTTAAGCAGAGGGAATTACAGGAGGCTGAAACTGGTTCCAGCATGTTAGATGGTTAAAACATTCCTGGTGTTGATAGATTGGCATTTCTAGATCCCAGTGTATCTGCATGGAAACGATAGTCCCAGGAGTGTGGCTGGTCTCCATGCCTTTGGGGTTTTTTTCCCTGCTGCTCTGAGCTCATTAGTGGAAAAGGGAATTGAGGAAAAGTTTGTCAATCCCTTGACAAAAAAAAGCAGAGCAATACACCAGTCTAATTTACACTAATAAAAGTCTTGGTCTCCGCAACCACTGATTATAGCTTCAGCTGGAGTGGAAAGGGAACAGCGGGTACTAAGAATCTCTACTGCAAATGAAGCGAAGTCATAGGACTTGGCTATATTCATCAAAGGCACAGGGTGACCTAAGGCACACAGAATTCATACTAAAGGTCTGTCAGTTTTGCTACAACCAGGACGTTCAGGGAGATAAGTCTTAGAGCTGAAACATAGTCACATACTTTTTGCATGAAAAACAATAAAAATTCTGAATTCATAAGCTGTTAGAAGCACTTTCAATAGTTATCAGGTCCGGACATTGATTACTTAAAATTGATCCCATTTGGTGTTCTCAAGTCTAAATAATGATGTTACTATGCCAGCCCTGCCTCTGCTATGTGAGCAGGATATTTTTTTCCTGAATAAGAAATAAAGTACTGGATTCACAAGCAAGAGAGAAATGTTTTTAATATATTTGTAATTCAGGCAAAACGAATTCCTCTTTCACAGCTAAAGGAGCTTATATCACATCTGTTGAAGATGGGAGTTTAATGTAAGTTGTAAGTTATATCTGAAAATTTCTCAGAAGAAAAACCAAAGCTATTTGGAAAACTGAGGTTCTCTCAGTGGAAACGTAAAGTGAAAAAGGTGAAATGAAGCATCTCTGTTCTTCAGGAAATTAAAAATGAATTCAAATGGGGGAAAAAATATTTCAACTATAGGGGCTTCTTTTCTTTTTTTCTCCTGAGCTAGAAATCTTCAATGCTGTAAATATTTAAAATTAAGCTATTGTTTTCAAAATTTTCCATAGAAAATCTAAATATTTTCATCTGAATTAACATCTTCCAGTGGAAAAAAAAAAAAATAGATGTGGGATATTTTAATTAGGAAAGCTTTCTCCACAAGAAATTTCAGCCAGCTCTAGGTGGAAGCCATAGTAGCTGCAAAGAAGGAGCACCTAGACTAATTTGTAAAACCAGAGGAGAACTTGGGCTGGGCTTGCACGGGGCACTCTCCCATAGCTGTCCATACTCTGTAACTCTCAGCATGTTCCCCCGCACCAGTTTTGGCCGTGCCAACCAACGGGCACTTTCCTGGCCCCTGCCCAGTTGTGACTCAGTGGATAGTGCATGCCAAGGACCACTGCCAAAATGTCCCTGTTGTGGGCTGGAGGGGGTAGAGCTCACTCATGCTAGCAAGCAGTGCCCTACCCCCTGGCCGCAGGGCTACCGAATGGATCCAGACAGCTCTGTTCAGAAGGACAGACATAACCTACGAGCCTGAGGACTCCAGGGAGAAAAGATGCTATCAGACACGATGGGATGTTGAAATTATACAAAACTGACCTGTCGGTTTCCTGAAGTAGCACCATTTAAATGAGCTGACTTTCATCAAAACGCCTCCTTAAGCCTCTAACACATTTGCTTTCCTGCAAGGAGAGTTTTTCCTGCTGATCCTCTGAGGCATGGGCAAGCAAATGTGACACAGGCTGTGCATCTGTCTTGCTGGATGTGGGATTCTGGGCTGGTTTATGGCGGTGTGTGCACAGCCTGGGCCCAGCATGCAGCTCTGGAGCACTTCTCGGACCTGTCTGTCCAGCGCAGCTGGGGGTAGGAACACAGGATATATGGTGGAGGCTGGGGACACTGATGGCTGCCCTGTTCACATGGTCATGACAGCAAAAATGAAAGCTTCCTAAAAAATACTGGGCCATAAGCCTTGGATATTAGCAAATACACTCTGAACAGAGTATAGATGTATCTTCCCTCCCTTCGTCCCTCCTAAGGCAGCAGCCGTGTCCCTTATTTGGGTGGGATTTTGCCTTATTGCAGTGTTGGAGTCATTAAAGCAGCTGCTGACCTGTGGAAAGAGCTGGGACAAGGCCAGGAGAGGGGCAAGATAGAGGCCAAAGGAGTATGCAGCTGCTGGGGAAGCAGAGGGTGGTGCATGTGATAGACGTGACACACGCAGCAAAAGTTAGTCCTATGTACAATTGCAAAGCCATTTTGCTCCTGCTGCTAAGGAAGGGGTTAGAGCAATGGGTACAGCATGAGGAGAGGGTCCCTCCCAGGGCTGTCCCTCTGCCTCCTTCATACATAGACCTTTAGCCCACCCCATTACTCCCCACTAGAGCAGGTAAAAACCACATGTTCCACAGCCATCTGAGCTTCTGACTCAAACTCCAGAGCAGCCACCAACCATTTTGCAGTGAGTCAGCAGGCCATGTTGCATGGATGTTTGCATGTCATTGGCAACCATGCACATCATCAAGGCAGTTTGCCACTGCTGCTGTATGAGAAGTGACACAATGCTTTTCAGCTCTGATGGATAGTGCTCTACCATATTAGCAGGTTGTTTCCAGTGATGTTGTGAACCTTAGCCTGAAACAGAAGGAGGCTATTTGTGGGGATGAGTTCCAGAACAAAAAGCCAGAAGTGGGTTCAATATCATAGCAATGCCAAGGCATGCTTGTACTTTCAAAGAACATAAAAGGAATTTTAAGCCATATTCTATCCTAAGGAGAGGTCTCAGCATATTGCTGATCTTTTTCATGTTATATTTTCCGCATTAAACTATAAGCATGCACAGGAAAAAATGCCTTTTTGTAAGAAGAGATAATAATGTTTGGTAGTTTAGAGAGTCAAATACTGCTTTTGGATTAAATCTCAAGGAGGTGCCGGGGAAGCTCTGCCGAAAGCATAGTTGCCTGACCTGGGAGGCAAATCACATGAGTTGCTGGACACAAACATGTCACAGCCATCTTCTGAACTTTTGCTGTGGCCTACCTTTTTAAAAAGGGTTCAGTATCTCATTCCTTAAGGAATTAAAACCAAGAAAACCAAAGGAAATCCAGATTTAGAAATAACAATGACAGCGAAAAAAGGCACTGTTGATATGGACCGGGGCATTTGAAGAGCACATAATTCAACATGAACAAAGGTAGCAGGGTGTCATGTGGCGTTACAGTCCCTTGGTGGCTGTGCTGTACCTGTGAGCACCCGGCTCTCCCAAACTGCTGCTGCTCTGCTGTTCACAGAGGCAGGCAGTACAACACTTCTAACAAACTTGATGGATGAATTTTAAGTTAACTTTGTGGGGCTTGTAGGACCTAGCCAGACCTGGTTATTGAAGCTGGGATTATAATAAGCACCGCCCAACCTAGGAAGCCTGAAATGACGGATGACCATCCGAGAGAGGAAGACAAGTGCTTTTCAGGAACTGTCCAGACTCGTTCCACTTCTGGGTTAATTCCCAGTCAAATCCAGGAGACGTCTGGAGTTTTCTGCCAAAAGCAGCCCTTATAAACATTATCTCCCAAAGCACACCCTTGGGAAGAGACAGATACAGTGCACTGTGTCCTGTGACCACACAGAGAAAGCCAAGCATGCTGATAAGAAACTGGAGCATATGCCTTGGTTTTGCTCATACTCCTTTCTCCCTATCAGAAGTTTTGAATTGTTACAACTACACTAATCAAGGCAATGTTGAACAGCCCCACAGTTAAGACCTTACTTAATAAATGAACAAATGAATAGATTTAGGATGCTGTAACAGTTAAATGGCCACTCAGTGAAATAATATGGGGTTTAACCTATTATTGGTAGCAGCTCAAACAACTCAGGACTGATGTTCAGTCCTACCTGCAAGTGAGGGAAGTAGGAGCACGTATATGAAGTGTAAATATATATACATTGTGCTTAGGATTGGCTGTGATTTCCAACAACAGGCATAATGCCAATTAAGCTCCAACTGTGATCAAATTACTAGCATCAGGCACTCCTGCATCTTGAGAGAGAATAGCAGAGAGGCCAGTTTCTACTTCTTCAAAGCCTGGCTCAGTGGGAAGAATATGGCTTATTTTGTGACCTAGTCTCCATAGCTCACGCAAAACTTCCTCTTCAGCCGCTACAAGATTCTCACTTAGATTTCATTAACTGTAGAGAATTGTGCAGAAAGAGAAGCATGGGTTATAAAAAAAAAGATCAATCCATCAGTCAGGAGAAGCATGAGAAGAGAAAGAGCTGTGTGTACGTGCATGTATGTGATTTGTTAGATGTAATCATATTTGCTAAAACAAAAGAAAACCACACTCACCTTTTCAGCAGAGTGGTCTGCTAGACACGTATCACCTAGCAACTGGACACTGATTTCTCCTCATGCCTTCAAACCCATCACTAGCCTCCCACTGGCTTTTCAGCTTTATCAACATTTTTGCCTGTCACTAGGCAGAATTCATCCATGGCTGCTGAACCATGGAGTTGTATCAAGAATTGATTCGCCCTCCAATCTGGGTCCTGTAAATTACCTATTAACCCTCCTTTCCCCTTCCTCAAATTAAATAGCAAAGAAAGTGGCTTTCTGTTTAAATTTTCATATTGTTATGTATTGACTTAACACAGATAAGGCTCTCAGACAAGTTTGGGGAAATCAGCTGAGCAAAAAATTGTTTTGCTGGGAGAAGATAAGTGGGCAAAGATTAAAGCTGCAAAGCAACTGTACTGCTGATTATTGCCCATATCACTGCAGAATAAAAACCTAACCAAGTAACACAGGGCAATGTGTCAACCAGTATCTAACCACCTAGAAGGCATCATCCTTTTAAGACCCAATGAGTAGGGTGAAGGTTGCCATGCAGCTATTGAGTAATCCCACCAGCCCAAGTGACACTGAAGCAAAAAGGCAGGGAAAACAGAGCTGATGCATCATCCCGTTGTCGTTCTGCAAGCACGGTGTAAGGCTGTCACATCCCACGTAGGAGGCAAGTGCCTACTTGTACCGCCGCTAGATAACAGCCAACTTTCTGCCCACAGAGCCAGGCTGCCAGACCTTCAGCTAGTCCTCACAGCCAGCGTCGGTGAGGCAGGCAGGACTGGAGTGGGCTGCTCGGCATGGCAGGTGGAGTCAGCATTTAACAGTCCATCCACACTGCTATTTAGGACTGACAAAACGCCTTAGACCCAACAAGGGAGTGCCCTCTCCTGTATGATAACTCCAGGATGAAGTCTCAAAGGCAGCACTGCCCGGGGACGTACGCCAAGATCCCTTCCTGGTGCAAGAGGAGAGGACGTCTCTGTGGGCTTCATCTCACCTTGCAAGCTTCACTCTGCTCGTGGGCGGGAGAAAGGAATGAGAGCACCAAGCAGGCTGCACACCAACCTGAGGAAGTGCAAGCTTGCTCCTGGGGTCCACCACTGTCTCCCCTAGTACTCTCTGACCTGTTACGGGTAGGGGTGGGCCCCACCATTATGGATAGCAACTGCAAGCCACTGATGGGTCTCACCAGGGCAATTCAGCTTGGCTGATAGACTCCAGAGCAAATAGCTGCCAAAGGACAATCAAGAGACTGCAAATGATGGGCTGTTTAATCACTGTGAATACATTTGTCCGAGCCCTGTCTATATTGCTGTTCCTACTTCAATCTTAACATTATCTGGCAGAGTCAGAAAGCTACCTGAGTTGACCAGCTCAGAGATGGAGTCGGATTTATAACCGCAGGAGTCCTGGATCCCTGTCAGCTTTACCCATGACATTAGATTAAGTTGTTTCTCGTAACTAGAACAGACAAAAATCATGTCTATTCAGTCCCTCTCTGGTCTCAGAACCCTCAGATTCGGCTCTTAATCGAAAGAAACATCACTTTTCTAAAATCTTGTTACAGCTTTCTGTATAGGTTACCGTGGTGCTGGCATGCCTTCGGGGGAGCACATTATTCCTCCTCCTGCTCAGCCACCGCAGCCAGCTGCTTTGTAAGCTACTTTTCAACCTGGACAGAACTCGCCGATACCTTTTAACAGACACGAAAACAACTTCTTCAGCTGAGACAGATAATAGAAGTTTTCCATGTCCTGGCACACGCAGCTAGCCTTTAATCAGTGATCTGGGACACGAACACTCAGGCTGACACATGCGATTCACAGTTCCTGGAAACGCCACGTAGGTTTTGTAGCAAAAGGTTGGAATTGGGCAGAAGGATGATTCCAGAACGGGCACTGCTCCTTTGCAGGGGATCCCTTGAGTACCTGCTGTCACCAAACATCACTCAGCTCTCTAGACATGCCCTTTCAAACAGTCCTCTCTCTCAGGAAAGCATCAATAAAGCAAACACATGTAATTGTTTTTAATAAGGAAAGACCATAAACAAAGGCTTTTCTTTGCTGTGAATGAAACACTTTGATTTTCACTGTTTAGAGAAATATGTCACCATCTATCTATATTGCTGCTGGTGTTCTGCTTTTTCATCACCAGAAATAAATAAGTAGCTAGCTCAAGAGAATGGTTGAGGTTTTAATTATGCAGTATACTACATAGAAAGTATACCAGAAATAGCTTGCAAAAATACAGAATTTGTTAATACACATCAGGAAAATTAACAAAAGATTAGGTCTTTGGTAAGTATCATCATTTGGTAAGCATAGATGTATTAGGCTATATTTCTGCCACATAATCCTACTAAATTTAATTGATTTACATCACTAGATAAATCCATAAAGTAGCTATTTTTAACTTCTGAAATAAATTTTATTCCCTTTTAGAATTTGGTTAGTACTCTACATTTTATTACAGATATTTGCTTTGCTGCAAATAGCATGTGGTGGTAAGGCTTATTACTAGGATTCTGTTTGCAAATAAACCCCAATATTACTGAAGCCCTGGAGGAAGGAAGGTATTTGGAACATTTGAGAAATAGGATATTTGGATCATTGAGAGATGAGGACTTCTATCAGCTCTTTCCCTCAGTTAAGTGTATGATCAGGTAGTATGATGCTGAGGGATAGGGCTGCTCTTTGTGTAATCAGAAGGTAGAGTACTAAGTTTACTTTATAAATAAAAAGACCACAGTATGCTTGCTTGGTCATTCATCAGCCGTGTACCGTTAGACTATTTACAGTCACCAGCCTGCTCACTTTAAATTAGACGTGGGTCCATCCTAGCAATCCTTTTGCTAGAAGTTCCAGTTTGAATTTTGGAATGAATAGCAGCCCCACCATTTCCAGGGTTCACGTCTATCGATCAAGATGTTAGTCTAGCAAGTTGTCCAAGATTAACACCAGCAGACTGAGAAGTCACAAGAGCATCCCTTCATGTGCCTCACAAACTCGTTCTGAACTCCATTCTTTTCAACCATACCCAAAAGCCAAGCATCACTCAAGGGCCTCATAGTGAAGAGAAGTGCAAGTCATAAAGCACAAAGTTGTTTTTCTTGCTTGGTGGCATTTCAGTCTATAGTAGATGTATAGAAATAATGCAGACAGATGTTAGCTGTCCTAGCAAGACCTATAAGCAGGACTTACAAGAAGCTTAAGCCTGAAGTAAAGATGTCAGAGATGCTCAGATCATGTTTGGGATCAGGGCCTGCTTCATTCTAAAGAGGTCACATATAAATCACATTAGATACAGACAGAAACTCAAAAGCTTTTGCTACCTGCCCAGTAAACTCAGCTGCAATGACGTATATTTAACATCATCAGAAAGTCTCTATATTTATTGCGTGGGAGACCCCAAAGGTAATCTGAACTTTGTACCAAAGCCCTGTTGTAAAATGTTTCTGATTAGACAGTCATTTACACATTGAGATGACAGAAATCTTGACCAAGTACAGTTGATAAAATTTTGGTGCAGAAACAAGGCATCAGATGATCTTTTAGGACAGTTAGAGGCTTCCAAGCAGTGAGTATATTAAATGTGGTTTTGCTGCTCCCAGTGGAATAAAAAGAAAGCAGCAATATTTTAAAAACAAGTGCTATGCTTTAAAAAAATTTTTGGTATTTTCCTTTTACTATATACCTTGGTTTTATTACAACCCTAGCACTGTCTGATACCAGGACACCACATGTTCTCCTTGGACAGCCACTTTCAGCCTTTACAAAATACTTCACAAAAGTATTCAAATAAGAGTCAACAAATCTTTTATAATATAGGATCTTTTCCTTAAAAAGTAAAGCAATGCTTCATCTATACACACTTTGACTTCAGATTAACAGCTCCTTTGGACCACATTATTCACTTAAATCCCAGACTAGGACTAGATACAAATCTCAAACGGTTTAATAGCACTGCTGACTTAGCTCTTCATTAAAACATATTTTGTTTGCTTTAGTTCATTTGAATTAGAGAACAAGTATTCTCTTCTAAACACAAAGAAAGACATTTTCAATTTTAGTATCTATTTGTAACAGCAGTAACATCTATCACTGCAGAGAAATAAGTCAGGATGTTTACAGCGGAGTAGCTGCTGTGCGTTTCTCCTGGTTTTCCACCCTCAAGGCTCAAGCCTAGGCTGAATTTCTTCCTTCTTGTCTGTGAAATACGATGCTCTTCACCCACTGTGCTCCTGGTACTACTTGAATTACTTCAGACCCTCCAATGCAATTAGCCCACAGGAGCCGAAATAAAAAAGACAAACAAAACGAGTTTTCTCTCCTCTGCCTTCGTGGGATCAAAACCAGGATTTAATTAATTACAAATTTAAAATTAAATTTAAAATTAAATTTAATGAATTACCTGTTCTTGTAAAATGTGGTTTGCATACAGAAGTAGACATCAGTCTTCATTGAGCCTTCTCCCTTCTGAAAAATGACAGAGCAGAAGTTGTTTCCCAGCCACCCAAGGCTCATGGAAAAGGGAGTGCTAATTCAAGCTTTTATTCCAGCACGAGTTCTCATGCTGTAAAATTTAGTTTTATTCCAAAATTCACTATCTTCTTATTCTTCATTCAAGTAATAAGATGGAGACCTTGATACTAAATAGTGCCGAGTTGACTTCTGCAAGTGTTTCTAAAAAAAAACCTGAAGAGTAGAGCTGAAGCTTTCTAGAGATCAGATTATTTTTCCCCATCACCGCTGACTTTAATAAAATGTAGAACTTGGCCAAGACAGTACACATGTATTGCAAGCTCTGCTGTTTCCATTAACCACAACCCAAGGTCTTTGCAGAAAGGACTGTGCTCTGGTTTGTTTGACTTTCTGACTCTGGGCCCCCGGAAGAATCAGATATCATAGCTTCAAACCTGTTAAAATACATCTTGGTTTCAAAGCTTAAAAGCTGATAATCTATAACTCAGGACCTGAAAACACACTTATTAGCAGAAAGGAAGGATCTGTAAAGATGACAGATGAATGATGAAAGGTATTTTATTTATATGGGTCAGATGTGTTCACAGTCTCTCAAACCGCAATGTTCTCACCTCCGTGGGTAGGTGAGGGCTCTGCTTCTTTATCCCCCTCAGAGTAAGACTCTAATACCTTCTTAAGACTGTTGCAGAGCATTAAAAAGATGACTTTTCAGAGAAGCCCGTTATACTAACACACAGCAAAACAGTCACAACACATGCTGACACACGACTATCTATTGCCCTACACGATGTTCTGGATGAGCAAACTCCTTCCCACTTGTCATATTGCAATAACAGGATTTGAAGTTCAGGCAGACAGAGATATATTTTGTGCTTTAGCAGTAAGTTTGTATAACACGTGTCTCATGGAAAGAGAGATTACTTTAAGGGTAGGACCAAAACAAAAGAAAAAAACCACAAAGACTAGACAGCGAGGAAAGGTCTTTCCCACTGAGGCTGGGAGGGGTTGTTGCACGTGCACAAAGCAGCCCTTGGAGTTATTCCTCGGCAGATCATCTGGTAAACCCTTCCACTTCTGTTGCAATGCTCAAGAGCCCAAATCCAAAGTGGTTCTGGGCTTTCTTAGTGGTTGTGTACTTGTGCTAACTAGGAAATCATTTTGCCTGATGCCATGCAAAAGAGTGACCCTATCTCTACCATCACAGGTCCACACTGCAAAATGGATGTTGACAGAGATGTCCTATGCATCCTGAAGTGTCCCCTCCAGAATGGGTGCACCACAGGAACCTACACCCTGGGTGCAGGGGGGTCACTTTCTGAGGTGGGGTACTCGCCCACATCTGGGGTGGCAGGGGTGTGGGACAGGGCAGGATTGCAAAGAGCTGGGGCACCCACGCCTCCCACAGCAGGGGTGTGCAGGCAGGGGGTCCTGCACGCCCAGACGAGGGAGGGGGTGTGTGACCCCACAGCCTGGAAGGGGGATGTGTGTGTGCACACAAGTCTGTGCGTGTGGCACATGTTGGGATCAGTTACAGATGGTGATTTAGAAATTTGTAGTTGTGTGTTACCACTTGTGGCTGGTATTGTGGTTATCTGTTGTATGGCTGATATCAATCCTGAATGTATTGTTCAATGATTGCCAGTTCATTACAAATCATTAATAAATCAATACACCACTTCAACCCTGATTTGGTTTAAACTGTGTGAACCGATCGGGATTTGCTACAGTGTTTAGTTAGTGAGAGGAACAATGAGCTGAATTTTGTCAAATCCTCCTCAATTTGTCTGGATAACCTGGCTGATGAACACTGAGAAGTAAGAGTTTCTAATGCATCCATGGGACCATGAGGAAGAGCACCACCTTTTTCCTCCTGTCTTAATCCTCCCTACATGCGCCATTGCAGCACACCCCTGAAGGCAGCATTGCACGGTTTCACTATGTGAATACGGTTGATCCTCTGCACAGCCCAAACGTGGGTACTTCAGTCTGGGAGCAGTTGGGCAATTATCATGACAGCAATTAACCCAAACATTGTTCTGCCAAAGTCACTGACGATGTCGTCTGGGCTACCTTCCTCAGTCTTCCTTGATTTCTCCATTTTGTGTCGTTTTCCACTTCTTTCCCCTCCAGTGAAGCAGGGTAGAGTGCAACAGTCGGTGTGCTGCCGCAGAGCTGCGGGTACGCCACGCAGCGCTCTGCGTGCACCAGCAGAAGTGCTGCTTACGGAGCTACAGCCATTTGTTTGCAACAGTGGGTTTGAATACCGTCTCTATTAGCTGTGCTAGCGGGGGGGATGTAGAGGAAGTTCTCACTGCAGTATCAGCATCCAACACTGATTGTAAGTTACCTGCAGTCATTCTGCCCAGAAAAAGGGACATTTTTATCGTATGCATATTTATGCTCAGCAGTAACCATCGTACAGAGAAATGGGAAGCAGTTTAACTTTGATAGCTGATTTTAAGTTTTCCCACTCTACCCCATGAAAATACAGTTGGCAGCGTACGTTCTTAGAGAGCACATTAGCGCTGAATTCATTCAAACCTCCCCCCCTGCATGGGCAGGAAAAGGACTGGAGCTATTCTTACATTATTCATGGCAAGCTTTGGCAACTCACTTGGTGTCAGCATTCACAGCTTCTGCTCTGTAGTATCTCCATTGTCCCACACGTCTCCCATGTTCAGGCTCAGCATTTCCAACAGCAATAAATACGTTACAGGCTTCCGGTGCCGTTATGCAAAGGCAGGGAGGAAAGCACTAAGGCAGCCTGCATGCCAGAAGGATGAGGAAGGCATCTCTGTCTCTTTCTTTTGCTGGTGATCCTGCACCTCTTTTTCCAGAACACAGCTCATCCTTTTGGCAGGATAGGACATATTCAAACTCTTTCTCTGCTTCTTTCACTTTCTTTTGCGCTATTAAGCAGTTGCCCTTGAACTTCTCTTGGCTGGGCAGGATCATGCAAGGAAAAGACTTGGGGCAGGGTAAGGAATGGCAACAAACAGACCTGGCAGCAGTAAACACAGGTGTGTGAATGCCCATTTCCTGGGCTGACATGTGGCATTTCTGGTACCAGCTGGATTCCTTTGAGAATAAGGTGCAGACTGACTTTTGCAGAAAGGGCGTGTTTGTAGGCGGTCTGGAGGCTTCGGTTTCAGGTGAGACGTTGCCCCTCTCTAGGAGAAAAGGCCTCCTGCCTCCTGCTCCCCCCCTGCTGGCTCTGATGCTGTGCCCATCTTCAGGGGAGCTTTGTGAGGGCAATCTTCTCACTTTTCCTTTAATATCTCCTAGTCTTGAGTGATGGAGAAATATCCACACAAAATTATATGGTTAACATTTCCAAAAGCCACAAAGTGGCTGTAAAGGACAGGTCCCCAGCATGGTGTTGGACTCTAACATAATTTTTTAGATGATTTTTAAAATGTTTTCTTTTGTATCACACAGCTTTCCTCCAAAGCACGTAATTGAACTGAACTTCAATGGCTTTGGCTGGGTCCCAGTTCACAAGTTTTCCTTGTACCATGCTTGAGATGAAATAAAACTGCTAAGGCTCCTCTAAAGTTGCAAAATGTGCTGTCTGAGATTGTTGCCCTGGAGTTTGGTGTGGAAGAAAGACAAATGGAAAATATAATTTTCCTTAAATCCCTGCTGTCCTTTGTTTGAGCATTTGACTCTAATCCTCCTTAGTTGTAAGAAGTTTATTATTTTTTTAATGTTCCTTTTGCGCCTCTGAAAATAACAGAATTAAGAGAAACAGGATGATTAATAGTTGCTCATGGAAATAATAAAGTAAACTGACAGCTCCTTCCCATCAGCGTAGCACTCAGGCCAGCCGTGCAGGGAGGCCATGGGGACAGGGATGCTGTAAAGCCGTGACGCAGGGAGCCCATGCCCAGCCTTGCACCAAGGCCCGTAGCTGCAGCGCTGGGGACAACTGCAGCTGTCTGAGACCTGCGCTCCGGCTCAGACCTAATTCAGACTCAAGCCTCATTGCCACGGCCAGGAGACCACCAGGAGACCACCATTGCTTATTCTTTGTGAGGACCAAGGGCACGAGGCCAGCGGTTCCCAAACGGAGGGCACCAGGACCATCGTCTGTGGAGATCATTTTATTTCTCTTACTGCTGACTCTCCTCCAGTTTGTTCAATGGGTGTCTGAGGTCTTCATTGCAATGAAGCTAGTGGCCTGTGAAGGCAACTGAAAACACATACTGCTGTCTTGTCTATGGCCACCAATCTGCCAGCAAGTGGAATCCAATTTTGTATTTAGTGAGTGTCCCAGAGGGAAAAGCAAGATCTAATAGACTTTTTTCATTCCTAACTAACTGCTCTAATGCTGTTCTCCTTCTCCATATCCACTTGGAGAGCAAATTCAATTAAAATGTCCTTGCCAAGTTACAAAATGATTAACATGTTAATGATTTTGCAGTTTTACAGAAGGGGAACAAGGAGAGAGGAAATAGCTTAGCAAATCCATCTGTACTATGGTGATGAAGAATTACGGAGGGCTGTGGGCACTGGGTTGCTATGAGAAATCCCAGCCCCAGGCCAGAGCTGCCTCCAGCTCGCCCCTTGTCTGGGGCAGAACGGTCTCTTCCACCACCAAAACCAAACCCAAGCAGCGCTGGGATAGCAGGGAGGTCACGAGGCAGTTGTAGACGAGGACAGACAAACACAGGGTAATTCTTACCAGCAGGTGGATAAGAAGAGCAAGTACAGTTATGCTACACCCACAGCAGCTCAGTGAACATCTTTCCCTCACACCAAGAAGGATGAAGATTTATTGCACTGAATAAAGTGGTGCTGCACTTGTTTGAAACCCATATTAGTGAGAACTGGGCTGGGCTGCAATTTCTGCAAGCATTTTGGGACGTTTTAGAGGCACAGCAGGACTCCAGCCCATTGCTGCGGGTGATAGTCCAGTGTGGGGAAAGAGTGGGAGATTCTTGTTTCAGATTACACTGACTTCAGCAAACTATTAAAAACAAGCAGGAAAAAAGCTCAAAACCAAAGTCTGGTTACCACACAGCTCCATGAAGTGCTCTGGGAGTGCCTGGCAGCTCCTTAGAGGTGGCACACTGTGAACCTGCAGTGTAAGCAGGCGGCAGGTTTCACCTCCACCTGCATGATAGCTTTGCTCCTGGCACCCAGGGCAGCAAAAAGTGATCTCGAGCACACCTCCATCAGCTGCTGTCATGGTGGTTCCTCCGAAACGTCAGGGGTTCCTCACATGCTCAAAGTACCCAATGGCTCAGTGAGTAAAGCACCAACTATGCCGATTTGGAAGAGAAAGATTTCTTTTTTTTGTATTAACTCCTTGTTAAGTTTCCACTTGAACACCACTGGTAGTAGTTGTCTTTCAAGGGGTGAGCTGTCATTTCAAAACCTTCCCCCTCACTAGCTGCCCTTACTATTGCCCAGAAAAACATTACTGTTTTGGGAACGGTGGGAGCATGCTCTTTCCTTTTTTTTTTTCTGAAAGCAAATACTAACAGTATTGCCAAACCTCAAATCTAATGTGCCATTCATGCCTTATGCCAGGAAAATTTAGGAGAGTAGAGCTGGGAATAATGGCAGCTGATGATCCCCCCATACTTTGGCAGTGGGAGCAAGTTGAATGATGATCTGCCTGCTATCTTTAGGTTGGAGTGAAAGAAAAAGAAAAGAAAAAAGGAAAGAAAAAAGAAAGGAAGAAAGAAAAGAAAAAAGAAAAGAAGAAAGAAAATTAAAAGAAAAGAAAAAGAGAAGCTCCTATAAAAAATGACAACGTGAAGAACAAAGGCATTAAGATGCCTGCAGTGGCTAAGCACTAAGGATGTGCCTGCCCGATGTTGCTGATGATCGTGGCAGCAGGACACATGTTCTCAAGCCTGTTTTTTGGAAGAGCTGTGGGGGGAAGCTCTGAGGGCCTTGGCTGAGCTCAGCTGCTTGGGATTTCATTGTGTCTTGGCTCTCCCTAGATTTGTACAAAAGCACGTTTGTACAAGCCTTGGCACTTCACACCAGGCGCTACTTGTGAAAACAGTGGTTAGTTTGGGGAGCACCAAATGTGCATTAAACTGATAATTTTCCCTTGCTTAGGACTTTCTATGAAAATGTCCCACATATTTCAGATTGCACAGTTTGCATAAATTAATGGCAGCTGACAGATTAACCCAAAGGCCAGATTCAGCAAACTAAGCAAGACTGTAGCACTAAACCATAACTACCCTGTTAGGAGACATTATAATCCAGCAGGTTTAAAAAAAAAGCAAGCACTCTCCTCCCCATACCATTTGTAAGCTTTGTAAAATTGCCTAATTAGAGTTTATTTTACAAGGACTTTTGGCAGCAGCATCGACTTGCTAGCCAGATTAATGTGACAGAGCGTGACAATGGCTTCTCTCTGAAGTTCACCGGACCCCACAGCTAGATCAGGGCTGCACAGTTTATCTTGGGAAGATGTAGCTTCAGCACCAGCAGAACAGTTCAAAGAAGTGGGAGGTGACTCCGAAGCCACGGATGCCTGAGGATATTAATGGCAACGCTTGGCTGCTCCAGCTCGCAAGCCTTCCTTCTATGTCTCCAAAAGATCTGCTTGGTGTGGCTACGTTTTTCCTGAAAAGCCTGACAGGCTTCAGATGGAGCTCTTTCGTTTGGTCAGAGAAATTATTCGGGACATAAAGATGACTTTTTTTAACCCACCCACCCGCCAGGATGTTGTTAGAGACCACAGCTGAGGCTGCCACCGATTACGCTGTAAGCACACATGGAGAGACGCAGCCCTTACCCCAACGGGTGCATTCATTCTGCTGGTCCACAGATTTGTTTCTTTTAGAGAGAAACTG
The DNA here is from genome assembly GCF_018139145.2 of Gymnogyps californianus. Taxonomy (NCBI): domain Eukaryota; kingdom Metazoa; phylum Chordata; class Aves; order Accipitriformes; family Cathartidae; genus Gymnogyps; species Gymnogyps californianus. Next base: position 24,828,552 of record NC_059472.1, read on the forward strand.
CATTTTGAGCACAAAAGACTCAAAGCTTGGAGATGCTTGGAGAATTTGGGCAGGAGGCCTGGATTTGGATTACTCTTTTGCAGAGAGCAAAGCGCTCACCTGTTGGGAAGATGGACAGCCGTGGCATACCAGGCCCGCCCTGGCTGTCCCAGATAAGCTCTCTGTCCTTCAGAAACCTCCTGTGACTGTGGGTTTCTCCTCAAAAGGGCAAAGATAGGAAGGGACAGCTGAAGAGACTGACTCAATATCATTAAAAGGACGATAGGAGAGGTGGGGCTTCTCCCCACCAGCAGAACATCCTTCTTCCCCTTTCTGTACTGAAGGTGCTTTTTAGTTACGTAGTCCTTTAGCTATCAATATTTATGAACAAGAAACAGAAATGCATGCCTGCCTCTGGGATTAATTCTGAACCATGCGTCTGCAGAGCATGGACTAAAGTAGGAAAATAACTGTTGAATGAGGTGGGATTTCCCCTGCACCCTTCCTTCAAGCTGGAAGAGATACGCTGTGGGATTTTGAAGAAGCCCAGTCACCCCAGAGAAACAATGGCAGCCTGGCCACATTCTCCAGGTGTTTGCTGAAATGGCCAGAAAGCAACTGTCCTCTCCTGGTGTGCTCTGAGGGGCCGGTCTGCCTCAGGGACCAGGTCCCTCTGGTGCTGTTCGAATGAGCTGCGGTACATAGGTACAAGACTTGCTGGGCCAAGGCTCACGTGTGGCTTAACCATGGAACAGTAAAACAACACACAGAGCTGCATTTTAAGACAGTGATTGTTTTTTCTGGCTTAAATTACAAATGAAAATGCAAATGTTATGTTGCTTGGGAAGATGCTCATTCTTCAAATGCCAGTGAGCTGACTGTATTTCTAGAAAGATTTTCTGAGCTTTCTGAATGAGTAATGAGAACAGAAAGAAAGAGAAAAGGTGCACTTTAAAAGAAAGACTTTTCTGCCAGTAAAATGCATGTGACGAATGCAAGTAAAACACAACTCAAGGGAAAATTTTTCCCTACGAAAAATTTTATATCAAAAGCCAAGATAGGTCATTCCACTGGAAGAAGAGAACAAATGTGTTAGTCACAGAAGTTCTTTGTGAAATAATAGGCTTTATTGCTCTCTGGTTTACTCCAGGTAAAACCTTGAATCTGGAGTAAGAATTGACCTGGGCTCAGGCAGCCACATTAACCAATGCCCCTTCTGCTTAAAAAACAGATTGTCACATCAGATTTGCCCTCCTGTCCCAGCATAACCTGCTCTTTCCCTGGAAGCCCGTGCTGGCTGACAAACTTCAGGATTACTGGCATAACTCACTCGGCCACAGTTTCTTGCCTGCAGCCCGTTCAGTGGCACACAAGGGTCTGGCATTTGTGTCAAGACAGATAAAAGCTAGTTTGAATGATGTGAAATTACAGGTGCTGCTCGGTCCTGCAATTCATAAGCTGAGCTGAATAATTTTACTGCCTTTTGCTGAGAACAGAGAGAAAAAAGGGACAAGAGGTAATCATGGTGTCATCTACCGCAGCAACGCTACACAGGACTTTACCCTAATTTAAATGACACTAATGTGAGGGACAGTGCTGTCTTTGATTTACTGAAGTGGGTGAAGGTGGAAAGCCTCTCAGAGCTTCCTATAACGCTCTGATTCACGTGGATGCTCTCCTTGGAACAGCACAGAGGAACCTTCCCTTTCCCATGACATACCATTCAGTACGAAAACACTCCAAATAAAACCAGCAAAGCTCCCCTCCCAAAACAAATGCCTCTCCCCTCATCGAATGGTATTTCAAAAGGGCAAGGTCTTTAAATAACAAGGATGGACAACCTTCCCTTCCACCTCCTTCAGCACACAGCATGGGCCGAGGCAAAACGTGCAAAGGGAGCTGCTGCCCCGCCGCTGCATTTGCTGCAGGAGCCAGGGGGTGCAGAGTTTCAGCGTTGTGTGGTACACAGCCAGTCAAGGCCACACATTGAACTTTGCAGATAAAAATAAATATTGAACAGCTGCTCTTTCAGGCAGCATTATTCACCCTGCGCAGCAAAGGAGGCAGGGACCCAGAGGAGGGGTAGTCTGTGGTTGTGGCAGTAATGCACGGAGGATGCTGCAGGTGAGGAAAAGGAGGAGCTGTGGGTCCCGGTACAATCTTCTGGCTTTTCCTCACTTCACGTGCCTGTCTCGTACTCTTAAAGTGTTCCAAATGTGAAATGTGGTTGGTTCTGAAAAAAAAAGTTATCCCTGGCGTGTCTTTGTCATGGCTAAAATAGAGCATAGCGCTGCTAAAAGCCCTGATTTCATCACTCTGCCATTTCACATCGGCGTGCCACATTTTTCTTTCTGAGCTGTGCGACTCCACTCTGTCTTCCAGAGCTTGTGCTGATTTCCAGATCTTATCCTATTGCATGGGCCTCTTAATCCTGTCCTTACCTGCTCAATACTAGCAGCCCTAAAAGACTAGCAGGGCTTTGAAGTGCCTCATTCCTTCATGCACAAGCGTTGCACTGAACTGTTCAAGCCATCCCTTTAGAAACTCCCCCCGTGGACCGGGGTATGCTGGCACATCTTGGGCAAGCTGAAGTAAAGAGCAAAACAAACCAGGGATGGGGAAACCATCAATCTACTCTTTCCCCCTCCTGCTCACCCTTCTGCCAATATCAGAAGGGAAATGGGCCAAAGCTTGGTGATTTTTAATGTGAATAAGGCACTTTGATAGTGCCAGAGAGGGAGCTGATCAGACAAGCTCCGCTATTCTTAATTCTGGCAAACAACGGAGCAGTATGTTATCGACTCTTGCCTCAGGCGAGGCCAGCTTAGATCAAGCAGGAAACCAAATGTTGATGTTTCAGAGATTTCTTAGCTCTGAGGTACTCTAACACACTGCAATATTTGTGCCATAGAAATGAGATTCAATGCACTCGCTATTTTCTCACACTGTTTGAACACCCACGAGGGGTTCCCATGAATGCCTGCCTGAAAGCAGGCAGGGGGTTGCTGATGCCATAATTATCTTGAAACGGTTGCATTGCTTTTTTATTGGATTAGCATTAAAAGCCCAAATACGAGCTTTCTGTGGGATGCTTCAGTGTAATTAGATGTTAGAAGACATGTAAATGTATATATGCCAGGGCAGAAGCTAAATCAATCCGTCGCTTATGAGCAGGCAACAGTGTCACTTTGTCATCTCTGGATTGTGTAGTCACCACACGAGCCCTAAGCTGGAGTTTGGGGTTGCCAGTGAGCATGGGTCTATTTAAGGTCACTTAGGACAGGAGCTGAACACAGGATTAATATGAGTCTGACAAAAATCATGTTTTAAAATATATTTATTCTGTCAGATTTCATGAGTGGTAGCTATTGCTCTATTCAAGCTGAATGATAGCGTTCAGTGTGCGCACTTACTCATCCTGACAGCTAACAAGATAAACATGTCAGCATGTGATTTGCCAAATATTTTCCTGTGGAATTCAGGCAGGAGTTGCCAACGGAGCTGGCTTTCAAGCGGAGGGACTGAGGCATTTGAGTATACACACATGCGCCACGCACAGCAAGCAAAACCCACACGCAACCTGCGAGGGACCTTTTCCACCACACCGGCCAAAACTTGGGTTCGATGGTGCTCTTCAGCTCTGCCACCGTGATGCTCTCTCCTGACCCTTTGGTAAATCTCCAAAAATCCTATTTTTGTGGCACAGGATAATTGCAAGGGGAAGATCTGATATTCATGCAAGCTCAATAGATGCAAGGAGCTGGGCAATGTTCATCAGGCCTTAGCAGCGGTGGAGGCAAAGGGCTGTACTGGCAGGCCCCAAATTGGCTTTACCTTTCATTGCGGGATAATTCTTCCCAGAGACTGAGCTCATGACCTTTATCATAGTGAGTTTTATTTACAGATTGGGAAATGGCAGGGTGTCCTTTAAGATGAAAGGAATCAAAACACAAGGGAAAAAGAAAGATTTTGCAGAAGCAAAAGATCTGACTGGAGAATTGTTTAGAGAAGTCTGTATAAACAGACCTGTTAGGCTGATATCTCACATTTTAGCCACAGCTTTTTGGAGCCTTTCACTAGATAATGAAGGGATTTTTAGGCTTTGGACTCCTCGGTGCATCTGTCTTTTAATAACATCGCACCTATTTCCTCATGCGTTTGCAGCTGACTCCAGTGTAATTTTTCCCTGCTTTCCCCGTTTTATGTTCCCTCTCTCTCCTCTTACCAGTTACCAGCAGGTAACAGCCACTGCTTTAACATTTTTTGTCTTGAAGATGCTCAAAAGCATTTTGCAGCCTCCTGGCCTCATCCAGGTGTCTATTCCCATCTATGAAAGAGGATTAATTGCTATGTTGCTAATAATGGCCCCTGTGTGATGGGTAGGGATCACGTCACACCACAGAAATGAATCCAGGCTCAGCAAGAGGCAGGTGACTGTCGCAGGCACCGAGCAGAGATGTCCCCTGCTAGCCCCAGCCCCGCTGCATGGTGCACGGCATGGAGCAGGGAGCAGCCCATGCCAGGTAGCTGGCCAGGACATTGATAGTCTGGCCCACTGCCAGAAGTCCCCCTGGTAGCCCAAAGTGGGACCCTGGACTCCAGGCTGGGCACCACCACGCCGCAGTTCCCGGCGAAACCCAGAGGGAAGGGTCCACTCCTCTCCCCTGCCAGTTTAGGGGATGCTCAGGAAAGCAGGGTCCCCTCCCCTCCATTCCCCAGGAGAGACATCAGCATTAAGTTTGTGGCAAAGGCTGAAGTGTCTCCAGAAAACCATAAGTAAAGGTCTGATATGAGGAGACCTCCTACTGCATCAGGCTGTGTGGGAGAAAGGGGATCTCCTCTCTCAAGCTGCCTCCTAAGGACAGCGCTGGGATGACGGGCAAACCACTGGCTTTCCCCTTCATGGCTTGCCCTCACAGCAACTGGCTATGTTTTAAGCTGAATCCACTGCACCAATAATATCACTGAAATAAATCTTTAAATAGCGACAAACAACTACATATTATACCGAAGAAGCACTAGGAGGATAAATTATAATTTACTTAATGTTCAACTGTTCTCAAAGGTGCAAATCTCTCAAAAACGCTGCTGGTGGTTAATGACCAACCCACCTTTCAGGTAGCCCAATGTAGCCACCATTAGTATTGTTCACAGAACAGTGAAGGCTCCTGGCATCCTACAGACATGAAATAAAAATAGTTTGCATTTCTACAAGTAGGAAAGACTTGAGCCTGATAACCCTGCTGTGAGGTGTCCCTAGCTGAGGGAGGAGGGGATTGAGGTTAACCACCTGCCCATGGCCACACAGGAGAGGATGGAGCAGAAGTGAACAAGGGTCTGCTGGCCACCTGGCTGAGCTCCCCACCTGCATCTCCCTCCACCTCCAGTAGCTCATCCATATCCCACTATCCATCTGTCAAGAAAATATGAGATAGCTGGATACTAAAGTAGCCAGTGAAATAAAAATGTAGCCTGTCCATAAGGATCTCCTAGTTCCCAGTAGTTTTTGGCTTAGTTTGCTTCTGAAATACTTCATTAGCATTTTAGTGGAAGATGCCTTTCAAAGGAACTCACCCTCTGCAGCACTTGTAATAGTCCTAAAAAGACACACAGCTCTCATTCCTCGCTTGTACAGCTTCCCTCCAACCCATGAGGCGTCCCACCCATCATTTCAAGTGTTCACCGCCCTACCCCAAAGCCACATCCCACACTCTGACCCAGCTTTGCTGTGGCTGTGCTGTAAGAGTGGCCCTGCAGTGCCCCGGAGGCCAAACCCAACACATTGTCTTCACCATGCTCTTGAGGGTGTCACGACAGAGTCTGCCCTTTCGGCCTCCCCTTTGTCTACTGCCTGCAAGAAAAGTGCCCCCTCCACCACCATACAGGAGGCCCAGGTGATGCTTGCTCCACAGCAGCAATGTGTGAGCTACCTCAGGGGAGTTATGTCTGCGAACCACAAAATGCTGGAACTGGCCAGATCTGCAAGACTGGCCACCATCCCCTATTTTTGATCTTGATTAACCAGAAGACAGCAAGTACTCCAACAGCAGCTAGGTTTGCATATAGACCATTCTTCTGGCTGTACTGGCATCGCTGACTCCTATTGATACATCCTGGCCTCCCCTTTCCATTCCTCTGACCAACTCAAATGCTGATAAACTGCAGTGGTGTGTAGGTATATGGTCCCATACAACAAACAAAAAGTGCTGTCTTTTACCTCAAAACCAGGCCCTGGTTAACCTGGTCTTCAGTACATGTTAGAAATCTAGTTCAGAACAGGTAGTCTCATCTCAAAATGCCACATTTGCTCCTCTCTGGTGGACAGAATGGCCTCTGTGGGCGGCAGCAGTTTTTGGACATTTGGCATCCCTTGCTCTACAGGTCTCCTTCTCCAGCCCTCCTATGACTGACCACTGGTGCAGCCATCATGCTGAGGAGAGAGAGGCTTCTCTCATCTCCTCTTGGCCTGCTGCTGGCTGGAGAGGGGTGAGGGCTAAAGCCTTGAGCATTGTCTTTGGCCAGTCAGTGGAAACCGAAGGTCCTAGGGATGACTGAGCCCCTTGGGCCCTGCCTTGGACCAGCCATAAGACCAACCTCAGCAGAAAACTGTCACAAGATCCCAGGAACCCAAGCAATGGAAACGCCTTAGGTTATAGGCAGAGGCAAGGGACTTTCCTACAAGCCCTAAGGTCTGCTTTGGATGTGCTTTTATTTGGGGTGTTTCTATTGACTGGGAATTCCTGTATTTGAAAACTGACCTGGAAGACCCAAAAGGACTGTGGGAGAGCACAGTGGCCCTGAGGACCTTGGGACCTTGTGGTGGCCATTAGCTCTTGTTCTTGGCTGGGTGCTGCTCTCCCAGGGCTGGCATGAGTGCCTTCCCTTCGCACAGGAGGAGCGCCAGGGCATTTTGTACAGTGCAGACATTTGGGTAAACCTGCAGGAACGTGAACCTAAGTGCAGACAGCGACAGGGAGAGGAGTGCAGAGGGTGTTTGCTGAGACAGGACTAACAATCACCTTTAAGGTCCAGAGAGAAATGTGTGCTGCTGAGGTCCTGCTTCCACTCCCTGTGCCAAGAGAGACTTGGGAAGGGGAGCGCTGAGGAGAAGGGCTTTGCAGGGAGGTTGGGGTTTTGGTGGTACCCAGAAGGGGTACTGTGGACACTGCACGCCCTCACTTGGGTATGGTCTAGCTCAGGCCTCTGGGCACGAGCCCTGCTCATAAATTTCTTCCTCGGCTTGCTCTAGCAGTTGGATACAAGGCGTCCACTTCCCAGAGCAGCCGCAGCTGAAGGCTTTGCCTCTGCTGGTGGCAGTGATGGTAAGACCAGCCCTTCAGGGGCAGAAGGGTTGTGCCCAGTACCTCTGCAGAGGATGGGAAGGCAGCTTGTGTCCCTTCCCTGTTTCTCCCGTAGGATAAATCAACACTCTGGCTTTTCATTTGATCCACTGGTATTGCTGAAGGAATTTACACAGCCTTTAATGTGGGTTGTTTCCCTGAGTTAAACTGAAAACGGCTATAAACCGAGGCTACGCTTACACCAGAAATCAATAAGCTGCAATGGAGATCTATGGGTATATACTGTGCTGTGTGCAAAGGGCATAGACTCTTGCAAAAAAAAAAATATCCTGGAATTGGTTTGTGCCAGCATGGTTTTGGTCCAACCTGAGGGTGCAGGTATTTAGTCCCAGGACAGTGCAGGAGGGTGCAGGGCTCTCCTCCAGTGCTGGCACAGAGAGGGAGTCCCAGGGAGGGAGGAGGAGAGGCTGTGCAGAGGGTTTTGACAGTGGTTTTGGGTGTTTTTCATCCGGTCATAATAGAGGATGAATTGGATACTGAGCAAAGTTAACAGGAATAGCTTGAAGTTTGTGGCTGCTCAGGCACTGGAGAACCTGCCATCAGCTCCCATGGCGCTGTGCTCAGATCCACCCCATGGCTGAGTGAGGCAGACAGTAACATACCTTGTAATTATAGGCTGCAAACAAGCAGCGCAAGATGATAAACAGGGAAAAGTATAGCCTATCACAAGCAACTCAAATCACAGCTGTAAATATGATTGAAATGTAGTTTAAAATTCAGAGATTTGCTGTAATTCTAAATGCACTGGTAATGTGCTGTATTATATTTGTAATTTTACCATAATGTAATTTAATGCTAGGCTATTTTTCAGTATTTCAAGACACTGTCAAAAGGGTGAGCTGAATAAAGGAAAAAAACAATATAGTGGAAAATTTCAAAGAAATATAACACCTAAAAAGAAAACACCACACACCAATATAAAAAAAAAGGTTGAAAATGAATTTGTGAGTTATCTCCTGAACACATTAGAATAGATAATATCAGATGAGTTTTACCTTTCAACTTTCTCTTCTACTTCCTCATTATTTGAAACGTTAGTGAGAGGGGAATAAAAGAGAGCAGAATCTCATAGCCCAAAGATTTACTCTGTCACATTCAATGACAGAAGAAAAATAAGGAAAAAAAGGAAAGAATAAAAACCATTTAAGTCTCAAATTTGGAAATACCTAAATGTCTGTTTTGGTGGATTCCTCTTCCCTTCCAAACTTTAGAAGGAAATGAATTCTTTTCATAAATGTCACTCCTTCTTTGGGGAAAAAAAGAAAATGATTCATGCAGAAAATTTCCAGTGGGTCCAGTTGTAACATCTTTGCTATTTGAAGTGGTATGTAATTAAACTGCATTCTTACATCCATTTATGGATATTTATGTCATACAGAGTATGCAACCTTGAACTTAGCCATTCACATACAAGAATATGAGCTGATATCAGATTAATTTATTTTCCATCATCTTGTAGGGATATTTCACTAACAGGCCATTTAAAAAAAAAAAGGAGTATCTTGACAAATAAAACTAGAACAGGTTATGCAGATCCCGCTGAAATTACAAATTGAAAAGGGTTCATATGGGTGGAAAGTAACACAGCCCAGGAAGAAGAGATGATGAACCTCTACAATGCATGAAAATGGAGATATTTTGCAGGAAAGGCATTCCACAGCAATTTCTCTTTATAGGCATGTACTGTGCAAGTCAGGAAGTACACAATGTGAAGCTTACACTGCAATTTTTTTCCACTCATCATTCCCGAAACAGTGTTCAATTCGATGGCATTTTAGATTTCTTATCAGTATTCCTTGTGTGTTAGTTTAAAAAAAACCCAGTTAGTGGATGTTTAACTATCTGTTTAATTACAGAGTTTCAGTTCTAAAACCCAAGGCCCGATGCTAAGGTTGGGCTAAGGTCCCATTGAAGTTAATGAAATATTTGTCTAAGTAAAAAAAACAGGGCTAGCTCTGGAGGCCAGGTCCAAATTGGGAGCTCAGCTTATATCACATCTGCTTACTTACAGGTATGGCCAACAGTATATGCAATTCCTGTTTGGACAGGGGGTTGCCTGATACAGCAAGCACACAAAGCCCAGGTCCAGGATGATCATTTGAGTTTAAAGGGTGTTTTCTTGCTTTCACAACTTTAATACTGCTAGTGCTGGATTTTCTGCATGGCATTTACACGCACATACATACACAGACTTACTGTAGCAGAGAACTGAAAGTTTTACTGGTGACTCACAGGTATCTACATGAATTACAGCTTATTACAGTAATTAGGACCTGCAGATCTACTCTAATTTTGAGTGCAGGTGTGGGAAGGAGATGGAAGTTATTTTTTCAGATTGCTTTAACTTTCAATGCATTTTGGTAGGAGTGGTACAAAAAGACAAGACTGGGTTAATTCTGCCAAGATTTTTAATACCGTCCCTAATGCAATTAATATGTTAGAGCTGTGAAAAATAAACAAAAAAACAAAAAATGTTGTCAGAAGTTGGACAGGGTGAGCGGGGAGAGAAACCTTTACCAGGTCAGTCACCTGGCATTCCTCACTGCAAAATAAGCCATCGCCAGTCAACCAAAAATATCCACTCTGTACACCAGATTCCAGCTAATTTTTAACATTTGGCATTATTAACAAGCTCCAGGTCCATTTACTTAATCATAATTAATACTGCTTGTTCCTTCTTTAAAGAATTTATCATTCATTTGACAGTTACTGCCTAGATTTGGGTGCACGCGTAAAACATCACGTTTTATACATCTCCAATAAGATCTGCCTGTATTTCCAACTGCTACACAGGTCAACCAAAGTTTTGCTGTACGTTCAGTTACTTCTCAAATAAATTAAAACCTTGGAATTGTTTTTAAATGTGTAGGCAATCCAAAAACTGAGACAGATTTTGGATTTTGAGACGACCTGAATTCTAGGAGATTGCATTAAGGAAAGCTTCTTTGCTTGAGAATCATTATTAGTTGCTGACAATGCAGTAATTCTTAGATGACGCAGTGAGATTTAGGCCTCTCTCAGTGAAGAGCAACAAAGCTGCTTGGAGGGGTCTGCTCTGTTCCTTCTCTGAAGTGCTGCAAAAGAAACTGAAAAAAGTAAAAATCCTGCAAATTTCACAGCATCTTTTAGGAGCAAGTACAATAAGAATGAAAAACTGAGGAGTTAGTTACTTTTATTAAACACAGCAATCAGCTGTCATTGCAGCCTGAGTTTCTTTTGCTGGCAGTGACCAATTGTCCTTCAAGCTGATGCTTATAGGTCCCTTAATGACTTTTTGATATGAGAAAAAGCCAAACACAGAAGGTGGAAGGGAAACTCTCTCCTCCTCATTTGTATGTGAAGAACGTGGTGCTGGTCCAGCTGAACACAGGGATGCTGCTGAAGGCTCTGCCATGCTCTGTGGCTCTTTCCCACTCACGTGGGGAGCAACAGAGACAGAAAGGCTCCTAAAGCACGGCTCTACCTGAAACCAGGCGTCTGTAGCTTGGGGGAACTACATGAACCAGACAAATAAACTCAGTTCTGTCTCCCCGTTCAGACTCCTTTTCACAATGCTTGTCCCCACCAGTTTGCTTCTTCCAAGTACTTTTCTGGCTGTTTTCTACACTGCCTTTTACACATGGAAAAAAGTTTACTAGGTCAATCAAAACAGCTGCTACATACCTTCAACTACTTCCTTCCTATACACTAAAAAAAGGGTAACCCTATTTTGATGTGCTAACAAAAAACTGTTTTTTGAATGCATTTAAATTAAAGCAAGTTGTGCAATTAGTAATTTCTAGAATTGTGCGATCTGATTTTTGTTAGACTTCACGTGCCCTCTATATATGTACCAGTAACTGTAAGTCAGGAATGTGCCTCCAGATATCTCCTTTGTACATCTAATGACTTTTATCACAGGATCAAAAACATGATAATCTTTGTAATATTCATTTGCAAGCAAAATCTCTGTTTTCCATTTAATATGTCTGATATAACAAACTCACATCTTACAACATTATCTTACAAATACAGAGTACTTTTATACTTTGCTGCATACTTCATTAACACTGACGTAACAGAGCTAAATAGGTGTCCCTCTATGTAGCTCTCAGTAACTGCCTCTTCTCCCAGCCTGGTATGACCTGTGAAATGCTTTCACATCCAGGTCTTTTTATTCTGGTGGCACAGAAGCTCATTTGCTTTAATATCACTAAAGTCATTCCTGAAGACCACGTCCAACTGTTTTTCTACCAAAAAAGCAAAACAGTAAACAAAGATTAACCTGACGTAACCATTTCAACTCGCTTCCATTTCTCTGTGTACAAAACTGCACAGGGCAGAGTCCCCTACCAGTGCTGGAGAAGAAACGATGCCAAGGAATAGTTTTCAGATTACAAACAGGTAGATCGGGGTGATCTCTCACATGACTGCCCTTTACACTGACGCTTTACCAGCTGATCTGTCACGGTGATGACACAGGTTATCTCAGGACTAGGGGAAGGACTGACTGCTCTCACTGCACCCTCACGCGGAGCCAAAGCAGCAGCAGCAGCAGCTCGCCTGCTGGAAAACAAGTCCCTTGGCCAGAAGGCCCTAAGCTCATTCAGCAGCTCTTGTGCGTTACGGTGGTTGGCCCTTGGTGGCAAATGGCATTACACGCTCTGTGGGCTCTTCGGAGAGTTTCCACTTCCAGCACTGCCCAGGCACCACAAGTAGGAGAGTGCAAATGCCGAGCCCCTGCTTCACCACAGCTGTACCATCAAACAAGTCACTTGGATGCTGTTGATGTCCAGGATGCCCAGACAACACATGTGGAAATGATCCCCTCTTGCCAACCGTTACTTTGTTGGTCAGGACAGAGGTTAGATTAATTGGGTGGAGAAATAATGTTGGAATCAACTTTTCTTGTTTCAGAAACGACCCAGGCCACGGGCGCCCACACCAGCAGTCCTTTCTCAGCGCTGTCAGGGATGGTTTCAGATTGCTTTTTGCCCATAGTATAGTCATTTCAACCTTATTAAACAGCGTTCGCAGATCAAACACAAGCACACCTGCCCACAAACGGGCAGCCAGTGCCACAGACCACGAGCGGGCAGCCTTAGGGCTTATCAGCAACAGAAAGCTGCACCACTAACCTAAAATTTGCTTTGCAAATAAGTGCAAAATCTTGGGTAAACACTGATTTTAGTTATGAGTGGCTGCTTTCAGTGGTGTAAGCTGATACAACGCACTTAGGTTTCGATTTCAGAGATGTTAGTATGATTTTGCACCACTTTCTATAAGTCAATGTAACTTTGAGTGTTACACCGCATTGGTGCAAGATCTTGTGTGGAGAAGACCTAATAGGGTGCGTACTTCAATTTGGGAATGAGTGGAGCTAGCCTACCTGTGTGTGTTCAAGATCTATGTCTGGTTTTATTACATTGTCAGCTTTATGCACTCCATAAAATACATTATAGGGTCTTCTCAATAAAAACTGAAATCATATTGAATGTAACTGGCTTTGTGCCTTAACATATATTTCATTATCAGGTTTCCTAAGCTTCCTATGCCTTTACATGAAACTAGGTCTATATATAGCAACAACCTACGTTCACTGAGGAAAATTTTTCCGCCATATCTTCTCCATGAAGCCAAGAGAAACAGCACACTCGTCTATAGGGGAATCTCAAGGGACAGGCTCTTCTCTTTTTTTTTTATTTTTCATGTTTAATTTTTTTTTCTTAAGACACAGTCAGGATTAAATGGATGGTTGCAGGCTATCAGCATTCAAACCCAAAGGAATTAACATGGAGGAGAAAAATCTGCAAAAAAACTCTGTAAAAGGAACCTTCAAGAGCTCTGCCAGTTGCTAGTGAAACCATGCTGTGTTGCACCAGAACAAAACACCACAAAGCTGCATAAATATGTTACAGTTAATATCAAGTGTTCAGGAGGCTTTACTGGAAGATGGGGATGGAGAGGAGTCTCTTGATATAAACCACAGAGACTGCCTGTGTTTGAAGGTAAATAGATAGCTGTTTGAACGAGGAAAGAAAAATAAAGTCTTAAAATACTTTTGGGCTTTTGTTGTTGTTGTTGTGTTAAACACTTGTTTGGTTTGAGGTCTTGTTGGGCTTTGGTAGCCAGGTCTAGGAAATGGGGAGAGGCTGGAAATAAAAGACTTTTAACAATACAATGAAAAACAATCCGTAACATTCACAGGAGGGCTTGTCTTTGTGCCAGGCACAGTCCTTTCATTTCACGTATTACAAAGGAAAGACAGTAGTGGGTTTTTCTCAAGACCAAATGAAACGGTCTGTCCCTCTGCAGCCAGGCAGGGAGAGAATGCAACTTTCTGTGAAACGGTGCCAAGGATATAGTTAGTTTGAGGGAATGATTTTCAATTTCTTGTGAAAGCTCTTGTTTTGCAAAAATTAGAGTGTTGTAACACGTTGCTTTGCTTCACAGAAGTTTTGATCATCTTTTTCCCCAGACACAAACTGCCCAGGACACGAATGCTTGAATTCTTGCAGGCATACGAGCTTACATTATATTATTCCCGATTTAATGACTTTTTACATTGGCTTCCAGGAAAGTCATGTATTGATTTTGAAGTTCTCTTTATTAACCTCCATTAAGAGACTTTCAGAGGACTTGCTACATCATAGCTCTCTGATCTTTTTTCTATTTATTAACCACACCATTATTTAAAATGCAGATTGGCTGGCTATTTAATTTGACCTGAATTTATGGATCCTCACAACATTAAGGGGAGATTTGTTATAAAAGATGTGTCTTTAGACAAATTCAGTAGTGAGAAAACGTACACCTTCCTTTTATCTCACAGAACCACACCTTCCTCCTGCTGGGAAATGTCTCACTTCATCTGTTCAGTATCTTTTGCTTCAATCATGTACAAAAATGTGCAATCATTTTTCTAAAGATTAAAGTATAAAAACAATCTTTGGTGGACTTCTATTCCTGTTGTTTACATTAACGTATTAGATAGCAACCTATAGTATTAGATAGCAACCTTACATAAAATCCTTTGTGGGGAAGGGAGGCAAGTCTGGACATTTCAGAACATCCTTTATAAAGAAAGGTGAGGCAAAAATGCCCTTTGTATTTTGTAAGACTTCTCTGGATGTGATGTTGAGATATTGAATTTGTAGTGACATACTGAAGGCAAATAGCACAGCAATCGGATGACCGACAAGCCCTGCCTACGCTCTCCATGCAGCAGTTTTCTTTTCACCTGTTATTCCCAGGCTGCTGCTGAGGTTCCACAAAGGCGTCGACCTCAAAAGCCTAGAGAAGCAGTGAAACAGTTGGGTTTTGCTTTCTTTCTTTCTTCAATTAAGAATCACTGCATGTAATATAAATAAATCATCAACATCTGCAGTGGCACGAACATCGTTTTCTCCTAGAAGACAAATTAAAGGGCAGGGGTTTTGTGCCTGAAAATTGTGCAAGCACATTGAACGCCAGCGTTATCCCACCGGTAAGTTACAAGCTCCAAAGAAGATTGTGGAGAAGATTCATTGCAAAGAAAACTTGCTCAGAGGAAATCGTGGGAAGCCCATCAATTTCAAACTTTAAAGAAAACTTTACAAAAGACACAGCATTGACTGCATGAAACAATCCTCGGCAAAAGGAAAAAGAAAGATGAAAAGCCCTGCTACAGCAGTGTTACACACTGCAGTTTCCAACCACAGCTTCACACAACAATTCTTTTGGCATCGGGGACTGTTGTTTCAAATTTCCCTTGAACCAGAATTCTAATATAAGTGCACTGAGATCAGCCAATTTTCACCTACTTGGGTGATGAAGGATAATGAACCCGTAAGTTATACGTTTCTTCCAGCCAGCTGGCTCACGTTTGCTTAAGGCTGCTTTAAACTTCCAAGCCTGCCATCAGCCTGGCCCAACTCTTGGTCCTGTAACAACATCTGAGGCAACTGCAGTGTTTCCTGGATTACAAATTCCTTACTTTTTATACAGTTGTGCTGAATATAGGCATTTTGCTCTTCACTTTCTTCTTTCTTTTTTCCAGCTACCAGAATAGTTGAGCGCTTCAGGTATCTTGGCACTACGTTACCTTACTTGGGCACAATAAGAATTTCTCATCTTCCCATTTCCACTTCTTGATATTTTACCTTCTACATCCCATTTCCCTAAAGGTGTTTTCTTCCACCCTAAATACAAGAGAAGAATATGTTTTTTCATTCCTCGAATGGCAGCATCTCAGACTTATTATATGCAATTGCTGATTCTACTTTTTTAACCACTACTTTCTGATTACGTTAGTGCCTGCAAGAAGAATAAGTCCTCCCCGCACTGCTTTCTTTTGGCTGTGTGAATTGTGAATATGCATATTACCAGTGACAGAAATTGAAACTGACTTTTAAAAAAAGTATTTGGAAAAAATATTTGAGGACAATGAGTATTTTAAAGACAGTTTTAGTTTCACCTTAAAGTACAAAGAACAGTTTTATACTACTAAGCTCTGTTGTAATTTCCTTTAGCAAAGAGATGCAGTTAATACCATGTATCAAATCTAGAGCTGGGATTGGCAGGTGAAAAAGCAAGTAATTGATATATTGGGGAGTTTGAAGACTGAGTTGTCCATAAACTGTCTTCTCAAGCAACTGGCATTACTCCAAATTTTAACTTTAATTTATACCCTGAGAAGTCTTCAGTGTCATTAATTGTATCCACTAAGAAAATTGAGAGGATAGTAGATGAATTTGTAATAAAACCAAACATAGAGGGAAATCCTCTGACATTTCACTAACTTGTAAGTGCTTTATGAGGGATGACTCCTAATTATTTGTACTAAAGTCTCAGTAAGCACCAGGAACAGAAGCAGAATATGTGAGGTTCATGTAGATTTCTGTTCAGGATAACGAAGAAGGGTGGGAAATATTTCTGTTTGCTGATTCTTCTCTGAGTTGACTCCAGTAGGGCTTATTTCCTGCAGCCGTAAGAAAATTACTTTGGATTAAGAATAAATTAGACACTTTATTAAACTTACTCTGCAGTTTTATTATCCTAACTCTTATTCTTGAAAAAAAACCCCAAAACCCAACACTTCAAATTTGGAATATATTCCCTGTTTCCAGGCTCATAGTATTAGTACGCATGATGGTTTTTGTACTAACCATTTCTATTTTTTCCACTCAATATTATTTTCTAGAAGTCTCTGTGCAGAACTTTGAAGGGAAACATCTACAATTTCACATGCAGAGGGTCCAATTTTTTAACCAACAGAAAATACTCCACAACTCCAAGGTTTCATCTGTTTTGAGGTCAAAAACCCCACCAAATTCTGATGTCTTTTCCATTCCAAACTGTGGATCAGCCACAGTGAAGATGGACCGCAACGGTATTCAGATTTCAGCCAAGCTGGAGCATTATTCAGCTGCAAGGTTAATTCACGTACAGAGCGCAAATTAGAAGATGCCCAAACCTCAGCTCTTTTCAGGTTATGACTGAAGATAAAAGATACCTCATTAGAACGAACAGTGTCCCATACCTCTGGCCACATTCAGGCTAGGAAATAGACCTTTTTTTTCCCTGTTTTTAACAAATTAAATCTGCACAGAAGGCATACCTTTAGGGTGTGCCAAGACCACCCAGCAAGACGGTTACCGAGGCAGAATTAGAACTTGGGAGTTCCTGGTTTATTGTCTTAAGTTAAAACCACTAGACTGGGCTTATTCTAAGGGGAAAAAAAAGTGGCCATAAAGTAAACTTTTACAGCATGGTAGTAAATTTAGAGCTTGTTAGAATGTTGGAGATTAATGGCAACAGGAGGATTTTTGTAAAAATCAGGATAACTTTGGGAAAAAGAAAGAGTCTAATGTAACTGCTTGCTCTGCTATACTGCAGAACACCCGACGCCATCTGCCCACATTTGCAACTGTTTTCAAAGAAATTCCTACTGACTTGACCAATGCCTATCTTAAGCTGCGATCTTTGTTTCTTCATATTTTAAGCCAGTGTAAATCAAAGGAACTCTGGGAGCTCTTCCTACAGTTATTTTAAACTGGGCTGATGGTTTTTTTCCATAGAGGAATCTAAACGTGGTAAGCTAAAAAACCAGGTATTAATTTCACTTTGTTAGTTTACAACAATAAAGTAACAGAGGTCTTTCAAAGCTTTAGCTGGTCAGCAAAATGTTTCTGCAAATAGCGCAAAACTCCTATACTTCTGTTTTAAAGGATCATCCACCACTGTGCGAGTAAACACTGCGCAATAAACAACGCTGCTACATTTGCAACTTCTCTGAGGTTTGCCAAATCCTGATGTCTCGTATAATCTTACACCTCAAACCGATTTAGAAGTATTGTAGCAGCAACTCTAAGACTAACCGCTGCAGAAACACAGAGCAGTAATGTTTTCCCCATCCATCACTTCACAGATGAGGGAGGGAGGGATAAAATTTTCGTTGACACCTAATAGAGCACACACAGCAAATGTTTACTCAGTTCTTCTGCTTTGAAGATATTGTCAAGCACTCCGCTGACAGCCATTACTGTTCCTGCTTGTTTAGACACAGCTCTGAAATGCAGAGATATGGAACATGAAAAGTATTAGACTTCAGTGATTTCACAGTGTGATGACAATGATGTTATATATTACAAATCCATTGCAAATCCAAGTCTAAAAGACATACAAGTACTGCAGTTTGAACTATAATTCAGGCTATTTGGGAGGAAAAAAGAGCCTGTGACCCTAAGCTCTTCCTGAACTTATAGCATTTGGAGCGCAAAAAAAAGTATTCACCTCCACACGGTCACCAAGCATGAAAACTCTCCTCTCATTCTTGTTCTGTGGGAGCATGGATGCGAAGAACCTCTGCACCCAGGGGGTGAGCAGAAAGATTCTCCATGGCAATCCTACATTAGTTTTATAGAAAGATGTCAACCAAACACCTGGACTCTGGTCAGTGATCTTCAGCTCTCTTTTCTCTAGATGAAGCCTGGAGTGATTTCCCTTTCCACAGGACCACAGGGCAACCACCTGGGCTGAGGTGAGTGGCTGAGCTACCAATGGCTGGTTTATTATTTGTTTGTCACATGAAGATGTGGTGTCAAGAACAGCTGTGTCACACACTTCTTGCAGAACATTCCCCACTAATGCGTCTGGTCCTCACCCCATAAATTCAAGCTTACATAGTTCTGGGAATATAGCACACCCAGTGTCTTATCAAACGTGTAGAGGATGGAGAACCCCTCACCAGAGAGCCTCCTGTGCAGCAGCCTCTGCTGATACCAGCAAGCACTGTTGGGATTTTGCTCAACAGAGAAGGATATGCACATTTTCTCTAACTTCTCCTTTGAGTTCAAGTGAACGCATGATGTGAAACACCTGAAAAGAGACTTTGCTCAATCAAAAGTAAAAGCCTACACTTCAATCGAAAGTAAAAGTCTACACTTCCTTCTATCACGTCTGCTTCCTTCTAACAACTTGGAAATTAATCTTCTCTTCATATTTAAAAATTTGTTCCTGTTGATAAATGGATTCATTTTTTGTAACTTAGGTTGTCGTTTAATACATGTGGTACTTATACAGAGTTTACTGAATTATTTCATTTATTATCTTCTCATACCTATGGAGACACTACTGTTTATGAGAGGAATGAAAAGAGGTTTCAACAACTGCACACGCCAAAACCTAAGTTAAGCTATTTAACAAGCTAAAGGTATTTGTCCATTGAAAAAAACCAAACCACTTTCATTGTTTTATGAAGATCTTACAAGACCCAATTTTTAAGTAATTTTTTCTACTGCTCATACTTATCCTTCCAATAAGCTTGCCACATAGCCAGAAGGGACTCCTGCTTGGAGGGACAGCAGTACTAAAGCTAGGCTGAGTTCCCAATAGAACTGTAACCTGTTTACCATTGCAAAAAAGGCATATAGGAATGCAATGCAAATACACACAACAACTAGTGTGTATTTGCTTCTCGACGTTTCATGTTAAAGGTTCAGGCTACATTATAAAGGCTTAATATTACTATGCAGAACTCAGCATTGGGAACCACTGCTGAAGAGAAGCACGCATTTTCTTGTAGATATTTATAGCTTTCTCTGCTTCTACAAGGAGCAATTTGGAGGGGTAAAGCTGTCAACATTTGATCTCCATTCAGAAGCTATGCAGTGATTTACGCCTGTTAAACTTTGCATGGTTACGTGTCTCATGACTCACTTTCTAGTAAGTCCTTTTATTAAACTCATCTTACTGATGAGCTAAAGCTTGATAATAGCCACAGAAAGAACAGCATGGCATTTTTATTAAAAAATGTGGATATTTTGTTATCTGCTTTTGAACAATCATTAGCCTCTACATTGTGTATCATATTAAAAGCTGTGATACCTTTCTGTCCTAGTGACAGAAATTTAAAGCAAAATAAAAAATGATGACTTGAAGTGTAAAGAACTGGGAAAGTTGTTTTTAAGTGCAGACAATGATATGAATTCTCTGCAGCTGTATCAATGACATCACATCCCTGGAAAAAGCAAAAAATACAGACAATTTAGGATAAGTAACATATTGAATAATCACATTCACAAAGGTGAAGTCAAAATATTCCAGAGGTTATAACACGAGTCACAAAGAAGCTCAGTGAAATCACAGTTTCGAAGACTTTCGAAGTTCAGTCCACGGACAGGACGTCAGTTTTATCGAGATGCATGCACCACTATTATCTCAATTCCTACTAAGACTAAAGAATATAGTTGCCGCTCTGTAAATCCAGAATTTTTTTGGCAACTTCTGCTTATAAAGTACATGTTTTGATAAAAAGCAGAAGTGAAGCAATCTTCAGGATAAGAAAGTTTTTCTGTATAATGCATAGAGAGGGAAATGTGTGTAGGTATGCATTAATATGTTTTAAGGTTAATATAAATGGTGTAAGCCTACTTGTTTTCCTTCCAGAAATCACTAACACAAGAACTATTTTCGCATTTCTCTCTCTTGAATTTGCAGTCCAGAGTGTTGCACATGCTCAGTCAAAAATGTCACTTTTGCACAAAATTTTACACTTCAGCTTCAAAATTATCTCAGTGGTATAATAAGAAAGTAGCAACTCATTTATGGGCAGCACATTTTGGCTGAGGTAGGAACTTCTTTATCCTAAGCTTAACTTTAGACTGACTGGCTGCATGGCTTTTGGAAAACCATTTGACCTATTCTCTTTTTCCATACTGCCCCATTGTATGGCCACTGATTTTGTGAAACAGACTTAGCATGTGTGTGACGGTCCAAAGCTGTGAAATGATATATATAGATGGCATTGTGTGCAACCATTTCACATACGTAATTGTCCCACATCATTCCTGGATGCAAAGTACCATTAGCTTAAAATGGATATGCCTAATGTCCAAATTCTATTTTGAAATGGCAGTATCTGGAGGAGGCATATTTCTTTTTGTTTGTCATGACAAATAGTAAATGCAAATAGTAATGCAAATGTGAATAATGCAAGTAATGTAAATGCAAACAGTAATTACTAAAAGACACATTTTACAGATGAATTCTCATGCAGCTAAAAGGCGTTAACTTCTTATTCCTCTCCTCCAATTGAAACTCACCTCTGCTATGAACTTACATTTTACATGCATCATGTATTTTAACACAGTGTTGTTAAATCAGGCTGCACCAAACATGAGCACCAAACACCACTACCAACATTTAACAGTGAAACTGAGGTAGGTTTAGGTAGTGTTCCCCAACTCACCCAGCAAAGCAGAGTAAACCATTGGTACTTGAAGCCACAGTCCCTGCTTCAGTGCTACCTTGCTCTAATTTTTGTGGTCCCTTCTCCACAGCTTCCCTCTTTGGTTTCAATAAACGTGATTTTCACATAGTTATATAGAAAATCATGACTGGTGATGAAAAATCATTGCATTGATCGCAAAGCTCTGCCTGCCAGTGACATAGGTCAGTGATAATGGCAAGTGGTGACCCTGATGGAGCTCTCACCTTATGTGTTGCTTATGTGTTGCTCTTCAGAGTCATCTCAATCGCATCGTGCAGTTCCTGAGCCCCAAGGCACAAAATAATACACAGATCTTTTCAATCTGTTAGTCATTCCTAATATCCATATCACAGTACAGATGCTGAGAAAGACAGAGTGAAACACCAAAAACAACCCAGAAAATAGAAACTTAACATAAACTAAAGGAGGTTGATCTGTCCTGAAGTGAAATCACACTGCAAGCTAAACACAGAGCTGGATATAAAGTTGTCATCGAGGTCCCTCCTCCAAGGGCAAAGAGGATTACTAAGAAGAGAGGCGCCTAAAGGCCTTAATCAGGTGCTAGCATAATGTATTTATTAAACAATTGTAACTACAAATCACAGCTCCGTAGCTGGCCAAACCTTTGTGCAAAAGGGCTGGAGCTTCCAGAAGTAATGACCATGAAAGACTAAGGTGTGCGCATGGACAGTGCTTTCATGCGTTTGCTGTAGACAGAAGATTACAAAAGGTGTAAGTCAAAACATCTCCGTAAGTGTGGTGCAAACATAAAATGGACCGTGCACAAAATAATATTCCTTTCTATTATACACGATCAGGCTCTCCTATCATTTAGCAGAAAAGAGAAGGGAAAAAAAAAAGATGCTTCTCTTCCAGAAAGTCTTGAATTTTCCCATTCAAGAGCTGCGATGCATGCATCATTAATTTCTATGCAGAAAACATTGTTCACTTCAACCAGCAATTAGTGGTAACATTTCTATCCTGTGCAGTGATGAGATTTTTATGCTAATCATTACACAGCAGTAAATTAATCATTTGGGCACATTTAGATGGTATGTATATTTCATGAGACAGATATAGATATCAAGATCAGTTTGATATTTACTCATGGTAAATGAAAGTGTCTCAAATCGTTATGAGGGAAGCATACTAACTAAATATACAGGCAGAGATGTTCGCAGTGTAGCAGGAGCAGAAGCACTGCTTCATCTCTTGTTCCCGGAAACAGCTCTCTTTTTCTTTGTTTTTAATTATTTTAAGGGACGTAAAAATCTTGTGGGATCACATAGAACTGAATCATTCAAAGAGACAGCGAAACTCCAATAATGTCTTGACGCATGAAGGACAAAAGCACCAACTCAGTTTCCTATCCTGCAATTCTTCTTTTATTACTGGCAAAATAACCTACGTTACATTATACAGTATTGAAAAGAGACTTTCCATCAGTATTTGTGCTATAGTCTAGTCGGGTAAATGAATTATGTATTGGCCTCGTCCCTCTGTAACTATGTCTGAAAGCTTTGAATTGTAGCAGAAAGGAAGACTACCCAGGGGCCTCTCTTCTCAGCAGATGCAAGAGATTTGTAATACCTTGAGGAAAATGTTTATTTGAAATTTAAATTTTTTACATATATTTAAATACTACTGCCGTTTTTTCAACTCTCAGCTCACAGATCTTTGCAGGCAAAAAGCAATCTAGTCCAAAGCTGGTAGTGTTCTATTTTATCGGAGGGAAATGTACACATGGTCCCTTTATCTTAGAACGTCGTCAAAATACTTATGAAAAGCACAGATTTATGGTAGCTGACCCTGACAATAACAGTAATATAAATCATATCCCCAGCTATTACTTTCTCAACTAAAGTTGAGAAAGATTCTCAAAGATCAAAGGCAGCATGCCAGTGGAAAGGAAAGTTATGTTGGCTTACCTGGATTGCTTCAGAAGTGCTCTTGAACTGAAAATTGACCAACCAATATATGTTTAATTGCCACCAATTGAAACAGCGTAACTGCTACACTGAGCAGGGATAAAGATGAGCTATTGCACAGAAGGTACAAAATCCCACTGGGAAAGGAAAGAAATTTATCAGCATCTCTTAGTTTATGGAAATTTTTGAGAGACGTACATCTGAACAGGCAGGTTCAGGACAGCACTGTGAACAGCTGAACTTCTAGGTCTGAGCACTATTACAGATGAGACAAAAAAGAACGGGTGAATCAAAAAGACAATGTCTTATTTTAATGAAATCTGTTTTTACTTGTAAAATAAATCTTTGTTTTTCAATTTGAGAACTAAAATATTTTTAATTTCACTATTTCTATAAAAATAAGATGGCAATTTTGTTTTTTGAACTTTTTTTTCAAAATCCACTCTGCAAACCTTCTCTCTAGAACTGTGTATCTGAAGTTGATGTGAAGGTTAAGTTTTCTTCAGGGGCATCACAGTCTTAATTTTTACAGCCTATCTTATGTAGCCTGGGAGCCAACAAGCACATCTTGGGATGTGCTGTGGCGCGACGTGCATCCTGCAGCTTTCTTCTCATCTGCAGAAAGTATTCTTGACTCCAGAGATTCTCCATTTGACTTGAGGCAACAGAGAAAAACACAAATAAACCCCGTTTCCAAGTGAGCACAGGTTAAGATTTGTAACAATAAATGTAACTTCACGGAAAACCCTTCTGAATCTCTGATGTACAAAGTGGCATACCTTGAGGGAAAAAGATGCGGAACGCAGTTCAGGAAACAGTCAGTAATATTCTGTGAAGGTCAAAAGGCTGGATTTAGAGACAGCTGAGGATCTGTCAGTGGTGAGCACCACCAGCTATGCTCTTGTCAAGTAAATCAG
Organism: Gymnogyps californianus; assembly: GCF_018139145.2. Classification (NCBI taxonomy): domain Eukaryota; kingdom Metazoa; phylum Chordata; class Aves; order Accipitriformes; family Cathartidae; genus Gymnogyps; species Gymnogyps californianus. The sequence continues at coordinate 24,852,466 of NC_059472.1, forward strand.
AAAGAAGCAGCATAGGCATCATGCCTTGAAAGCAGAGGAAATTTTTGCTAACTTTATTTCAATACTGTCTCTTTAAAAAGAAAGAGCAGAGTATCTCCAGGCAGCTTTTATGTTCCTGAAATGATCTGGAGGGAAAATTGAAATATTTAATAGATTTGATGCAAAATCGCTATTATCATGGTAAACAGATATCATGGTTATTAATTCTATAAAAATGAATGGCTCGTCACTCAGCTATTGCTCAACTACAGAACTGATTAACAGCACCAGAGACTGCCTGACATTTGGTTTAATACTCCGTGTTGTTTGTTACGTTAGTTGTTTGGTATTGATTATATTGCAGCAGTTATTCACATCAGTAAGTTTGCTTGTTGTAAAATTTAAAAGCACAAACAAGGATCATGTCACAAAGAAATGAGCGGAAATCATATGCCTTAAAATATTCCCGTTATATCTTCTCTACAGATGCCCCTGAAACTCATCTGAATATTCATAATCTTTGAGCAGGAAAAAAACCCAAAACCAAAACCCAACAAAGTATACAAGAATCAAATTCCCAGATTAATTCCTCCATCAAAGTGCATATGTACCAGCATCCTCTCACCCAGCTTCCAGCAGGGGAGAGCATCCCAGCAAGAGAGGGGCAGCTGGGAATGGCTTCAGGAGCCTGAATCAAAATCTGCTCTTACACTTCGTTTGGATATCAGCTGGCAGGTAGTGAAGGTCACAAATCACAGCTGTGATGCCGCTTCTGAAACATCATGGCATTTCAGAGAAAAACTGCCATACGAAATTCTCTGCATGTCACTACAGCTAGTCTTCCATCAGAAAGAAAAGGACACGCACAGCTTTCCACAGGGAGGTGCCCGAAGAAACACAGGAGATCTGGGAGTCCTGTGGCTGGCTTCCTATCCTCTGTGTCCTGGTTTATCTGAGTCTTGCATGAAGCAACCTTTAGTAAGATTTAACAGCGGGAGCTGAATGAACTTTTAAAAGCCCTATTATTTTAGCGTTTTGACCATTATTTGACCATTTTACCATATATTACCATTAAACCACCCAAGATTAATTTGTCCTATAACCTGAAAACTGTATAGAAACTACAGTATTATCTTAAGAGAGTAAAAAGAAAGGGCTGTTTTATTAATAGTACATCATTCTAATGCATAGAGCGAAAGACAGAAAACAAACCCATAAACGTGTACACTAACTCAACACATTAATTATTCTGATACAACAAATTTATTTGGTATATTTTTCCTGCTGCACAGGATCACTTTGCATACAAATGGTTATTATATCATAGACAAAGAGGTATCATACCTTCATCAGAAATTTAAAAAGTACTTAAAAGAAGAAATTTTAAGTGAAAATCACAAATGGAAGATATCAAAACAGCAAAAAGAAACAGGAATGTGTAAAAGAGCATGTGCTTTGATGAAACAGACATAATAATGCACAAAATCAGGCTGAAAACCAGAATTTCCCACAGCTGTAGACCACATGCATTAGTGGACTCACATCTTTACTGAAGAACAGAAATCTTCTTTCTTGCTGTTTTATTACCTTGGCAACATCTCCTCCATGTCAGCAATTACATAGGAGACAACAGTCCAAACAGCAGCACAGAGATTCATCTGGTTTGGATCCTGAACTGTCATCGTGTCCCCTTGAGAATGATGAAACCAGAAGTATTTACTGAGGTCATCACGCAAGCTGGCACCTACAGAGAAAAACGGGCAATATTCCATTATAGGAATACAAATATTTAAAGAGGAATATAAACTTGAATCCATTCCTGGGCTGTTTATGATTAAATCCACATGCAACTGTATAAAGTTCCATATAATAACTGCACAGAGCTGTGGCATGTGCAGTTTGTAGGTTTTAGGTTAATTGATTTGAGTGAGCATGAGGCAGCAAAAATTCACACCGGGGAAAAGCCAACCTTCCCCTGGGAGACTCGTTTCCTCAGCAACAGTATACATCCATTTTCCTTGAAGACTACCAGAGTCCAAGCAGGAAGATCCCTACAGTAACCCCACAAGCGGCAGCGCTTCCTCCATTCTTCATCCCACTGCTCTGATGATGAGTTACAACTGAGTTATGGATCCTCTCCTTGCTGTTATTTGTGTTGGGGAACGCTTTGGAATTTGCTTCTGCTTTTGAGCCTCTGTTCATCAGAAGGACGTGCTGTTTTAGAGCAGTTTTCCAGATAACCTGGGGTAACCCAGATAGCCCAGGACTACATTACCCTCGCAGTCAGGAGTCCTCATCAGCTGGGGCAGAAGCAAGCTGGGTGAAACCACGGTTCTTCCCGTTCAGGAACAGCTGACTCTCTCTAGAGGCACACGGGCAGGGAAAGGACTGCTCTGCCCCAAGCCAGGCGGGCTCAGGGAGCACAAATAATGCCGGTGAGGCATCACGCAAAGCCCCAAGGCAGCCCAAAGCCAAGAGGAGCTGGAGAAGCTGCCACCCCAGCAGGCGCTGCAGCGGAGACGCCGGCGGGGGATTATCACCCTGGCCATCCTCTGCCTGGTCCAGTCCCCACTGACCCTCTCTGACCCCCTGTCCCCTTGCAATTTCTTCTCTCCCAGTTCATTACCTCTGCCTCTTCTTCTCCGGTTTTATCAGCCTACATCTGCTTTGTTTTAATCTCAACAACCCTTCCATCATTAACAGAATTCCACTCCAAATTTTGAAAATAAGTATATGTGATATTTTCCCCCACCACACTGATTCACTCCTTTGTGTTGATTCCCTTGGCCTGCCCGCTGATCAGGGCTAGGAGGCGCACAGCTCCCAGGGTAGCACCCACCTAGCACAACAGGACCCCCTCCTCGCTTGGTCATCAAACCCAGAGAACAAGCACTGATGTGACTTCACAAGTAAGAGCTATGGGCCCCAGGTGGAAACACAGACTGAGGCTACTCCTACCATGCCAAGTAAGACAGAAAAAAACCAGGATTGTTTGATTATAAAGATGAAGTAAATAAATTATTCATATATTTATTTACACGCAGTGGAAATCAGTATCAGATGATGAGGGCTTTGATAAACTCATGTGTGCTCATAAGACTTACTGTTATGATTTTTCTTGGTTTCCCTGAGATGCCTGAAGCGTTTGAAGAGAAAGAAAGCAAAATTTCTCACAGCGTAACTATACATTCCTATAATACACATCTTTTGATCACTCGTATAGTATATTCAGGAGAGTCCAGCTCTCACTGTGGTTAACAGGCCTGTTTCTATTGCTGTAATGGGGACTGACTTGGACTGCTTGTTTCACTGCTATTTTAGAGAGAAGGAATAGAAAGGTAATGCATTTTATAATTCCATCCAAGATGAAGATCCCTTCATAAGAGAGATGATACGCAGAAAGACCAAATGCTGTAGCATATGGTTATACGGTATTGTGATTGATTTTATTTTAAGAGGCTCTTCTTGCTCTTAAGAGACTTGTTTGCTACTGACTTGAAGCAATGCAATCCCACAGAAGTCACTGGGTAGGTTACAGGTGCTGAATTATGTTCCAATAATTTTAGCATTGAATTTATGTCAACTCATATTCACTTTTAAAATTTGATTCTGAATTCTTTTAAATATATACAACCGTAAAAGAGTTGAACAATGATAAATTCTTTAACTGACAGACTCCTGCACTACAGACACATTACAAGTTAAGCCAGTGAGGCAAACCCATTACAATTTTTGAACACTTTTGTAAGACTCAAGACAAAAGTTGTTTGCCTGGAATTTGTTGTAGACATTTCACTAATCACAGTAACTACGGATTTACAGAGTAGCATTTTATCTTGTGAATGGAACAAGGATAAACACCCTTTGCTTTGTAATGTTTAACTCCTTGAAATGCTGAAACAGATTTTTTTCTCTAAATTGATTTTAAAAATCAGAAAATGATCTGACTTTGGCATCAAGCAATTACTGTGCAAGAAACATCAGTGTGTGTCAGTAGAGAGAATATTGAAGGGTTCCTAAACTGGCCGTGCTGTCTCTTTCATGTCTTGGGCAAGCATTGAAGTCAGTGACCTGTAAACATCTTGTGAGACTAAGGAAAAGACCCTAAGAAAGCAGTTTTATCCTATGTAATTAGAAACAAAAGTGAAAATCCATGTTCTTGGCTTTGAGCACAAGAACAGTTTACAGCCGAGGGCCTCACGCAAGCCTCTAGACATGAAACACCCTGGGGCACAGATATGACTGCAAGCAATTTTCATGTCTCCTGCTCCAAACTTGAGGCTCCTCCATGTTGATGTTAGCTGCCCGGAGATATTTATGGCTTCCAGAGGTCGCCAGTAAATGCATCCAGGACTGAGATCAACCCCTGCAGATGACCATGACGAGGGAAGTTCTGCCGGGCTCCGCAGACTGCAGTCATGTTGGGTTACCTAAATAAAGTCCGTGGGATCCTCCAGCCCCTTTTCTAAAAAACTAACAGAAGAAGCAATGCTGTGAGCACAAGCAGCCATACTACAGAAGGGAGGGGCAGGGAGAGAAGAATCCTGCATAACGCTTCAAACAGTGAGGTTTCAAAGCATGTGAGCTGGCTGACTGTACTGTATCCTCGATAGCCACTGAATTATTAACCCTTCTCAAACAAAATCTGCCTGAAAGCCAAACATGCCACTTCCAGAAGCTTGAAAGAAACTGGAAAAATTCACCTAGATAAAAGTTTTAAAACTCCAGTTGCTAACCATTTTGTTCTTTCACTTAAAATTGATCTAAGGGTTGGGTTTTGTTTTTTTTTTATTATGTAACATTTCCCTCAGGAACAACAGCCAGTAACAAATGGATGTTTATTTTTGCCAGCTACATAAGCTAGCAGTCAAGTAAAACAGATGAGTAGCCATGTCTCATAGACCTATAAATTATTCACCCATCTCCATGCTAGCTACCTAGAAAGGGGATAGTACACAGCCTTACAAGAGTCTGAAAGGTCTAATTAAGTACTTAAAAATCGTCAGATGGCAGGTGTTATGTAGGTATGTATCACATATTTAATTCTGATTTCCAGGTGGAACCAATACTCAAACAGAAGAACAAGCGACGGGCTGGGTGCTCCACTGCCACGTTTTATGCACTTTGCTGCATTCCTGTGTTTGCAGAGCAAGAACACCCATAAAGAAAAAGGGGATGTTTGGCAAACAACCCTCTTTAATTGTCCTTTTTCAGTCTGTTCACATTCACAGTGATGCAAATCACATGAGGAACACTGCTAGCCAATAAGGAAATCAGTGAGAAACTGCTTCTAGCTGGATGTAGTAGGTGTTGTGGCATGAAAACAGGGAAAGTTAAAAACTGCTGCCAAAAATGCTTATTTGAATGCATAAAAAACACTGGAAATTAAAAACTGAAAATAATTAATCATTTACAGCTTCAATAAGATAATATATAGGTAATTCATAGTTCCATTACAAAGTGGCAGGAAACCCTCTTTAGTACAGTGGTGCAGTTCAGTTACCTAACGGCAGCTATCTAGTGCCACTTGTGATCCCCCAGGTGCCTGGTGGGACCTGTTGACATGGGTCTGACGGAGGGACCAGAGAAGATATATCTCATGTTTGGAGCAGCTGCTGGGGCCAAGCAGTCCCCTATTCAGTAGCACGACTTGTGTGTTTCAGGAACTTAAAGCAGGGTTCTCCGTGTTACAATGAGGCATCACCTCACTTGCCCTTTGTAGGAAATAGTTGCGTAAGTAGGGTCAGAGGCAAACACTCAGAAATGCCTCTAACTTCTCAGGTTGGGCTTTCTGGTTTCTTTGTTGTGGAGGTTGCGGGTTTTTATTTTGTATTGTTTTTTTGCTTTCGACTCCTTCTGAGCTCGTTTCCTTATACTTGACCTATTAGTGAGTCTGCACGCTGAGCAGGCTGCAGATGAAACCGATTTTGTCCTCAGGTTATAGAGCAAGGCAGCGCTCGCCAAACAGATCAACTTACTCCATAAATGTAATAATTTTAAAAATTTGCACAACCAGCATATGCTTTTGTGTGATCAAATGCCTGTTGAAAACCCAAATTGCACTGGGGGGTTTGGTGTGATACTGGTATCATCTGAGCTGACAAAATCATTAATCACAGGGGTACCCTTAGCACAGCAGGCAGGTGTCCTGTGATCAAATTCAGCTCCTAGGAAACACACTGCTCCTAGGTATTGCAGGTCAGCTACACACAGTTCAACCAGTCTCTCAAATATAAATACTATTTACCCCTTCTCCCTTCCCCAAGTGCTGCACCTTCTTTTAAGACTTGCCATCTTCCAAGCTTTGCCACCAAGCCCAAGTGTTTGAATCAATTCACTGTCATGCAGTTGTGAGAAAAATAAGGCAACAGTATAAAACTGCACCAAAGCAGCCCATTGCTTTTTGTTTTATTAATGTGAATTACCAGAAGCAACAACCAAACATAACAACTATTGTCTGTCAACCTTTTGCTGCTACTGTTGCCAACCCTGCCATCCTCTCCACGTGCCCTGTTTGTGACTTGCTCGAGCTACTGTCACGAACATGCCATCAGGACCTTGTTTCCTAGCCCCAGATAGTGGCTACCTCGTGGAGCAGCAGTAAGATACGCCACCTCCTGTGCCACTGCACTGGGGCACCATCTCCACAAATGGCATCTCTCCATCTACCCATCTGGAGCTCCTTACTGGGGTCCAGCACAGGACCACTAAGATGATTAGGGACTGGAGCATCTTTCATACGAAGAAAGGCTGAGAAAGCTGGGGCTGGTTAGCCTGGAGAAGAGATCTGTATAAATACTAGATGGGAGGGAATGAAGAAGAGGGAGCCAGGCTCTCCTCTGTAGTGCCCACTGACAGGACTAGAGACAATCACCACAAATCAAACTACGTGAAATCCCATCTGAACACCAGAAAACACTTTTTTACCGAAAGGGTGGTCAAACACTGGGACAGGTTGCCCAGAGAGGCTGTGGAGTCTCCATCCTTGGAGATATTCAAAACCTGACTGGACATGGTCCTGGGCAACCTGCTGCAGCTGACCCTGCTTGAGCAGGGCATTTGGACTAGATGAGCTCAAGAGGTGCCTGCCAACCTCAACCATTCTGTGGGAGTCTCTAACCCATGGTGCCATTTCCTTGGCTGATTCAGACATCTCTTATAACTGACACACCATAAACAAATTCTTCAATTCAAGCTCATTCATCTCTTGAACTCATTTCATGAGTCTCTGCATAACCAGCTATTTCATACACGTTTGATGCACTGCATAAGGCAGGTAAAAGCAGCTGTTTTGGTAGTTGATACTGACAATGCATTTTTAGTAATCAGCTGTGTAAGAGTATCTTGATGAAAATCCACACACACATTAAGGAATTCTGAAAAACAGCCCATCCCTTCTAGCTTCTGATCTCAGCATGAAATGGACAATGTGAATATTAATCAGCTGATGGCCAGAATAGTTACCTGCCTTACAACATGTCCACATTAAACACCAATTCTTCACACATTAATAAACTGTCTGCCACATTTTTTTCTTGCCAACTTCAGATGATGCGATGCTGCTATTGACCTAAAAGGATGAATGAACCACAAAATGAATGATGAGTGTGTCAATGATGACCACTGCTTCTTGTCAATCACCGTCAGGCACTACTGCCTTCATATGCACTGCTGTGATAAGTCATCATTAGATTTAAACTCTATTGCCAGATATTTAAGCATTAAAATTATTGTCATTTGTGCAAACAATGACTGGGAAATTAGTTATTGATTATCAGAATGATTACAAAGGCAGTTTCCATAAAACACAGATATCTTCAAGGGCGAAAGCATATAGTAACTCCAGAGTATTTTTTCAGTGTAAAAGATTTTGCATTATATTCCTCTCTATATTTTCTTTCTTTTCTTCTTTATATCCCAAATAGCATTTAATTGCCAAAGGAAGCCAAATGTGAGTCTTGAAGTCAGTACATGTTTGCTGTACAGCCCTATCAATGACTTCCCAGTTGTCTTTGCTTTCAAGTAAACTTCACAACACAACCATTCCATGAAACTTTCAAATATGATGGGAAATTCCCCACTGTTTGTATAACCTCTCTTGGGTGTGCTGGGTCTTCAATATTACAGTTACATCTTTGGGATACTGACCTCTACATGTATATTGCCATATATAGTGAAGTTAATATGCTAATGAATTACAACAATGTATAACTTTTTTAGGTTTCATTTTACAGTAGTCCCTAGGGGAGCTGACAACTGCCACTCCACTATTTTACACAGTATATATACCTCTCCAAATAAAAAAGAGTCCAGCTCAGAAGAACATACACTCCAAAGAGACAAGAGGGACTGCAGGATGAGAGAGGCATGCAGAGATGAGATGGCACATTCATTTTCTCACAGCAGCTGAGAAAGGAATAGATGCCAGACATCTGAGCCTAGGCCAGTGCCCTGTTGAGCAAGCTGTACTACCTCCTAACAGCAAAATGGAAATGCCTTAACAAGGGGTATTTTGCTCAATGTTTCCAAAAGTTTATGAAGCTAAAAGAAAGGCTTTGCAAGATAACATCTATCTATCTCTTGCATCTTCCAAGTACCTGTGTGTTTGAGCTTCATCACCCTGTCAGGACAAATCTGCATACTATCAAAAAGGTACTGATTGTAGTAAGATGTCAACACAAACACCTAATCTGAAACCTTATTTTTATTTCTGCAGTGATTTTCCTGGCTACAAAAGACAGATTCCTTTTTTTCCCATCTGTTAAAGATTGCTTTTGTTTCCTGCGTTTTCCTTAAGAAACAAGAAAAACTCCTTTACTTCATTATCAAGTTTATTCCAATCTTGGACCTTTTTAATGCCAATGACACTATTCAGGAATGTACTAAAAAACTACAATGCCTTGGAAATAAAGCAAGACCTGATGAAATATATATGTCCTTTTCCTTCACATCAGGTACTTAGAAATAGGAAAAAAGAGGCAAAGGGACACATCACAATCTTCTGTGCAGTTAAAAACTGCTATGTACTAGAAAAGCATAAGTACTGAAGATAAGAGCATTCTCCTCACACCAGAGTGCTAACTCAGCTTTGTGCTCCTACACACCCTACGAAATGGGGATGTGGGGGTACACATATGTCCATACAGTAACAGAATCTATAGCCTTTCACTTCTCATAGCTGGAGCATTGCTGCCCCAGACATTTTGAAAGGTCAAAACTGCAGGGCAGAGGTGGGGAGACACATGATTTTTCCCTCAAAGGATATGTGTCGAAGAGCTACCAAAGAAAAAACAGATAAAAGATATGAACAGGAACATAATTTCTTATTCTATTTTTTATTTTCATTTTGTGTCTTTCTAAAACCCGGCAAAGTCACAAATCTTAAGTGGTCAGGAATTAAATCTGCTGCAACGGTAGTTCTGTTTGGGATGGGTTGGCTGGAAGGCTCCCCCCATGCCACAGCATCCCCATTGCTGCAAGCCCCGTGGAGCGCTTGGCTGCTTGGGCTAGATGTTGCACAGACGTTTTGTGAGCTGCCCTTGCTTAATTGCAGTCTTCAGAACTATTACTGTAATGAAAACCCAATTATTGCAGACATGTATTGCATGTATTTTGGTGCACATATTAACCTCTTCTTTTGTGGGATAACCTGTAGTTGATAGCTGGCTTTAATGCCAATTATTTCATTATCCATTTTTCAAGTAAGCAGAGGCAATGGAGAGTGCTAATGCTGTTTAGTGGGGCGCTGACAGCATTAGTTCTCCTGTCATTTAGTCTCAAATGATGAAATTACAGGCTAAGTTGCTGGAGTTTCATGGCTACAGACACTGAAATAGTTTCCAGTACAGAGCTTATAAATAACATCAGAAGCCCTGCTGTTTCACCTCCTGAGTCATTCTCTCAAAAGTCTTTAAAATTCATGATTCAAACAACAAGGCAGAGGGAAAGCTTTCAGTCGGTTGTTTCAGTGGCTAATTAAATGAGACTACAATGTAAGGGAGACAATATGAAGTGTGCATTATTTCTTGTTTTGCTTAATGCATTTGAGAATTAATCCTCTGGATACACTAAACAGACTAAATTACAGCTCAGGATTATCACAGTTACTTTTGCAACGCATTAACCTTTCACTCATTGTGGCAGAGGACCGGTGACAGCTGGGGATTCAGTCTAAACTTGCATGAAATCCTGTGAAATGAGGTCTCAGGGAAGGAAGCAATTCTACTCCATAGAGCACAGGTTGACTAGACTCTAAAATAATATCCTAAACAGCCCTTGACTGGGAAAAAAAAAAAAACAAACCAAACAAACAGATGAAGCTTCAACAGCAAAAGGCACTGGAAACTCTTCCTCCACTCATCCACCTCCTGTCTTAAATCAGCAAGGCTCTTTTTTAAAAAAAAGAAAATAAAAGGGTGAGTCTTCCTAGCTGTCACTGCCCAAACATGACCCCACACTTGCAGGCTGGCTACCTGGGATAGAGAGATCCTCCACAGGCTCACTAATCCCATTTTTGAACCTAGTTACACCTCTGCCCGCCACAGCTCCCTGTGGCAATGCACGGTGTGCCTGAGCATTTCACGTGGGCGTGCTACGGTTCTCGCTTCGTGAGCTGTAGTAGTACCACCTTGCCTTTCTCCGTTCACCTTCTTCACAGCATTGACAGCTTAATACACTTTTATCACACCCTAACTCAGCAGCTTGTTCCCAAGCTGAAGAGTCTTCCTCATACAGAAACTATTTAATATCTCTGAGGATGTAGGCGGCTGGTGACTCTTCTCCTCCCTTTTCTAATGGTGTTTCACCGTTCCTGAGATGAGAAGCCCAATACTGCCTGCAAACGCCAGCGTCTGAATGGACTCGTGATGTGACTGCAGCACACCACAACACATTACCTATGGATGCTTTCTGTTTCTTCTCTCTTCCTTCCCCAACTGCACAAAACACTGTGTTTTTTACCATCCCTGGGTATTGAGTTGACAGTTTTGGACAATTATCCACAGTGATTCCCAGATCATTCTTGAATGTATCTTGTTGTCGTGTATGCATAGCACATACACTGCATTACTCTGCATTTATTGACACAACAATGTTGCTGGCCGTTGTATTGCTTAGGCATTTTCTACTATAAGATTACTGTCACATTTTCACAGTCAGCATCGGTTTTGATATGAAAAATTTGAAGTAGTCAACATCAAATTTTGCCAACTTGCTATTCTTGCTATTGACTCCCTTTGCAGATAACATGGAGTTTTGTGAACATCCAAAGTGCCAAAAAAAGGTGGCTGGGCAGCCTAATAAAGCCTTTCTCCATTATGAAGACTGACAATTTATTTCTACCTTCTTTTAATCAGGTATTACTCTGCAAGAGGAAAATACCTCTTATCTCACAGTAGCTTATTTTTCTAAAGGTGTTTGATCCAGGAGCTTTTGAAGACTCAACTGTACTTTGCTGACCAGATCCAGCTACAAAAATGGTTATAAACTTCTCTGAAAAAGCCCTGCTAGATTGGTAAGGCATGACTTCTTTCTTCAAAAGCTACACAGACTCTTCCATTACTTTTGTATTTTCTGTCTTTGAAGCCTTTCTCTTGGCTCTGTGACCACCCTGGTTCAGTGATTCACAGATCTCTATTTAGGGGATTCCCTACTTAGGGCATTTCAATTTAGAAGGGTTATATACCTGTATTAGATGTCTGTATATGTATGTATATATTGTGCATAATTTAATACAGTTTATTTCATTTGTGCTTTCCTTAAAATGAGGTATATGGCTACATATATTATGTAGAGACTACTTAACAAAGTTGATAGTTTTAAAATTGGTTGTTGGATTTATAAATCTTTTACATTTTGCATTTTCTTTTAAATATCGTGTAAGAGGTATGAAAGTCATTGCAAAAATTGGCAATTTCTCTAATCTGGAATTCTTTTTCATGTATTTGTTTATGCCTCAGCTCAGCAAAGCAGTTGAAGTTTGAGCATGTGATTTATTTTAATGCCATTAAGCTTTAAATGTCAAACATGAGGGTCAAGTTAAGACGGGGACCCATGTAAACGATCTTTCCTAACCAAATGCATTTCTGTATGTCTCTCTACTCTCTGTATAACTGCACCATGTGGCTGATGTTATAAACTTGCTTAGAAACCCAGAGTATTGAAGTGCTTTCTTCACTGTCCTCTGCTCACCAAAGAGCTTCCTGCTAATGCCCAGGGGTAGACCCTTGCTCCACCCTGTGCCAACAGCTTCCAAACCACCCCAGAAATTCAGTGGAAACAGGCACCCCCTGGACGGTTTGAAGGTCAGATGTGGGGAGTGGGAACCGTGAAAATGACCCATGTATCAGGGTTTTGAGCAGCATTTCTGTTTGCAGTAACTGTTTGCATTCATTTACACTTTCAATCTGTTCAAGAAGCTTCCTTGTATTTTATAATCAACAGAGCTATTTCCTAAGCCAAACTCGCAATCCAATTTAATGCAAGCCTTTAGGTCTGCTTTCCCAGCAGGCGCTGGAGATTGAGAGGAAACGTGCAGGTTTCCATTGAAGTTCCCTTCGGGCTCTAACCTCCCCTCCTAGATACAATCACAACTGGATGTTTAATCACAAAGTTCCTGTAGGGCCCTCCCCAGCAGGTAGCCGACTCCTAGAAATGCCAATATTCATAGGACCCAACTAAGCAGAGCTCTCTTCTGCCCAGATGGTGAACAAAGCCTGTTAATGACCATTCTGCTGCTTAACTAGTCATGAAAAAAACAAATGGTCACCCTACTTTAAGTAAAACACATCCTAAGCACACTACAAGTCTGTTATATTTTGTATCTCATAAACAGCAACTGCATTTATACAACCACACCAACAGGATGAGCAATGGTTTTTACTGTCTCTTTACTGTCAGACCCCATTGAGACTATCAAACTCTTCAAGGTCATGGTGGATTTTAGATGTAGGACCATTAGACAAGGCTGGAAGAATACTATGGCTACGATAATAAAATATCCTTCAAAATATCTGTGGTTACTTCGATTAATGCATACTTGAGTTTTAAACCAGTATAAGTTATTTCCTAATAAATGTTAGCTGCTTCAGATACTGGTGATGAAATACCTCTTTCATTTGATCTACAAACCAGTGTATATTTAACTAGTTCATTATTAATAGAAAAACAGTAGAGGTACTTGAAACAAAGTTCAGATCTGAACTTATTGCAAGGTTCAGGGCTGTTCAGATCTGAGTCATTTCTGAAACAAAGCTGTAGTAATCCTCTCCACTCTGGTCTACAGATCACGTTGTCCCACGGGCTGTGAACACAAAGTAGCAGGAAGGAAAATAAGCAATTCTAACAATTCAATGTTCTTAAGCAATAAATTGCATATTTTTGTCAGCAAAGCTGCAAAGAAACAAGATACTTTAACAAAAAAAACCAAAGAAGGTACAGTGAAGACACCTGCTGCAACACTGTTGTTCGCAATCTCAGAATCTTTCTGTTTTAATGTTTCATGAAATTACATGGGGCCCCATTCGGAAAAGAAAAGGGGAAATTAAAGGATTTCTGTCCTTTAATGGAGGGGAGGACAGAAATTCCTCACACCTGCTCTGACTCTGCAGTGTATCAGTAACTGTATGTGGGCTCTGGCTAATCCACACAGCAGAATGAATCCTAGAAGAAGACAGAGTAAATAGAGCAATGTCTCTAACTAGCATGATTCTTCCAACCTGTAAATTTGAGTTGCTGTGACAGCTATTTTGCCATGGTGCAAACACAGTGAGTGACTTGTCAAAATGCAAATATATTAAGAGTGAAACAGAAGTCATACAAGCTTAGAAAGAACACTAAGAGAAGCTGACAATTAATTTTAAGTTGAAAGGTTTTAACCTGCTTGCTTTCAGCAACAGAATCTCAGTCCTACCAGTAAGTGCAAATAGCATTTGCCTTAAAGATAGGCTTACTGCATTCTCTGTATTACCATGCACAGAACATGCTGTTTTCTTATAAATTTGAGGGTTTTTTGTTTTCATGCAAATTAAATCGATATGGGCGAAGGCCCCATTTAAAACATGGAAAGCAAAGACTGGTTGGGTGAAACTTTACAGAAGCAGAACAAGGCACCAGCGTGTCCAGCTGCCCCGAATGCCGAGCTGTGAGTGTAGCTTTGAAAATCCTCCTCCAGATGCCATCTATCTCCATCGCAATCATATTTTTGCACAAATCAAGGATCAATACATATTTTTCACCATTTGGGAATAAAAATGTCCAAGGCCCCATTTTAAATTATATGCTTATGTTGCTCAGTGCAGCTTTTAGAGAAATTTCATGAGCAGCTCCAAATGGCACAACGTTTTACACATGATGCAACAAATGTTGATAATTTGATAACAGTGACCAGGCTCTACGCAATACAAAGCAAACAAACCTCTATTAGTTTAAACACTCCCTACCATCCTTCTGATATATTATGCCCATGCTAAAACTTAGAGCAGTGCTTATAGCTGTATAAATTGAAGCCATTTCGATTTGGATTTAGTCAAAGAAATGAAGCACAAGCACCCTCTTGTAAAGCTGTTTATGGTGCTACATTCAAACACCACCTATAGACTAATGCAAAGGGGGAAAAGAGCCAGTGATGACGATTGTTAGCAGCCTAGAGCAAGATTATTACCGAATGATTATAATTATTTTAATAGAGGGAAGCTAGAATTTAATACATTCCTTCAAAAAAATCTTAATCTCTGCATTGGTATGCTTGCCTTTTGTAGGAGAAAGACATTCTCCCCAAATGCAAGTTTTCATAACCAGAATCCCATTTGAGAGGCACTCAGGGCATTAAACCCAGAATAGATGGATTTAGATCTCTATCGTCATCAGCACGCCTTCCTTTTGATTACTGTACTAATATACACTTCTCAAATCAATTAAAATGTTTCCTATACTACATTCATCATTAAGAGAAGTCTGAGAATATAGATAAATCTTACAGTCTATCAAAAAGTTCAAAATACTCAGGTTTCATTGGAAAAGAGTAGATATGACCATTGGTTCCTTTCAAATACATAAATTGAAGACTTTTTTTACACAGCAAACACGTACATGTACATATACATGTACATGTACATATACATATACATATACCAACCCACACATAATTTAAAACCTTTCAGGAGCCAAACGTGCACTTGCTAAATAGAATGGCATGCTATAAACTCAAAGGACTGCAGTGACTACTCAGTCAAACTGGAATTAAAGGTCTTACCTAAAAATAACATCTGAATGAAAAATTTTTACACCCTGGCCAATATTTATTTTACTTTTACATCCTCGCTTTAAAACTGACAGGCATTTGATAGTAAAAAAAGAAAAAAGAGGACGATTTTTCTCTCTTTAAGATCCATTGTTGCAAAATAGTCTTGCATGATTATTGGTTGAATAGTTTCCATTTCCCACTCCTACAAGGACTGACACAGAAGAAGAAAAACTGGCAGGTCTCATTAGTCCTGGGTAGCCCAATCTTAGCCTTAGCTAGTATCAGATTCCTCAGAAGAGGTGAAAAAAAAGCACCACCTTTTCAGAAATGCAGCCATTGAAATCAGAATGCATTGAGTGAAGAAGGGAAAACTTTCCCCTGTCACATATTCTTTTCAGGGTCAAAAAATAGACAAGTGAGATTTTAAATAAGTAACTCATTCCAGGTAAGTACAGTCAAATTGTTCCCAGGCTGACAGACTGCCATCACGTCCCACCGCTGCCAGCAGGGTCCACAGCTGTGACTCCAAAGGTGGCTCTGAGTTTGGAAAAACATGGTGTAGCAGAGAAGGCAATAATAATTACTTCAATAATTAGATTCTGTCTTCTGCTGCGTATCGAGAGCCCAAGGCTTATCTGGAATTACACAAGGCACCCAGAGTGCCTTTACAGCTATCTATTTTAGTGACTGGAGCAGCCAAATATCCTCTTCTTGAAACAGTGGAAGAGCAATCACAGTTTTTCCTGTCTCAATGAATTTAAAATGCACTGCAAATCAAAAAGAAAAAGAGAACAACCAGAGAAAAGCAGCAAAAAGCATGGAATAATGCTATCCACAACGGGGACATGTATGCAATACTGCCTGATTTTTTTGCTGCAGAAAGGATGCTCTACACCTAAAACAGGGAGGCAGATGTTTTTGCCCAGGTAATCCGTAAGGAGGGCTGAGAGAGGGGCCCAAGCCACAACTTGCACAGCTCGGGGAGGTGAAGCCAAGACACAGCTGGATGGGGAGGACCGACACAAGACACAGGCGAAGCAGCGATCCTGCCTGTTTCCATAGAGGCAGGAGAGCTGGCTCAGCAAGCAGCAGCTCTCATGCCTGTTAAATTATTACAGGAGTGTTTCTTAGCACTCTCTTAGCTCAGGCCCCATGGACCCCGCACAGTCCCTTCCCTCTTGCTCTCTAATTAGAAACTTGAAGTCATTACTTGGGCCAAGAGATAGTGAAATGAAATTGTCACTAGGTTGAGTATACCGAGTGAAAAAGTTTTTAAAGATACCAAAATAATGTTCTCAAAAACACTGCACCATGTCTCAAAATCATTTTACCATTTCCTGGCAGCTACTTGTCTGACCGAAAGAGAGGAGCTGCATGGAAAAGAAGAAAGCAAACAAATGACATTTTTAACTGTGTGATGATCCCTTCTTTCCCCCAAGCATTCTGAAATAAAAGACATAAATGCAGAGCACTTGGAGGCTTCAACAGCATCCAATGCATGTGCTTTTAATCATGACTGCACATGAACATCTGCCCTAAAATCTAGCCAGCAGGTTTTGGTGGACAAGAAAAGTACCCATAGTAATTAGGAACTAAAGGAAGAGGCAGGCAGACTAATTAACTTTCCTCAATGCTTTCCATTTAGCACATCCTAGGGATTTAAAATTAAAGACGTGTGTAATTTGGGATGTTTTCAAGATTAAGAGGTCTAAAACCTGTCGATTAGTTTTAGCTGCACAATGAAATCTGTTTCTTAGCTAGAAGTTAGAAGGGCTAAAATTGTTCCGGCCAAGAAAACAAGCTGCTGCAGCAGAGTGTCGAAGCCCTGACACATTCAGCCTGTGGTCCTCGCACTTCAGCACAGCAAGCGAGCGCAAGCTGCCCTATCAGACCCGATCTCCTTCATGCTGCTGGCGGTTACAAGCTCGAGAGTAATGGTTGCTGGAAAGCTAACAACAATTTTCAAGGCTGGCAGTGGCACTTCTGTGCAAACAGCTTAGGAACCTCCCTAGCCCTTTTGCATGGGGAAAAAAAGCACCCCAAGAACTAACCTAGGTTTTGCCAAAACTGGGAATTTTAGCTGTTAGTGGCCATTTATTTCTGCAGCTTTCTGCGTACAGGCTGTGAACAGAGATGACAAAACAAGAATGCACTATGGCTTGCTTGAAACCATTATAGACTGTGTAGATGCATACTGCAGCCTGCAGGACTGCTGCCTGTTTCTCCAGGGGCTGCTACTAATGCAAGGGCCCAGGTCAGTCTGCGAGATGCACCAGTTAAAGCCTGAGTGCAAGAAAAACAACTGCCCAGCCTTCAGCAGTATTTTTCTAAAGACTTCTTTTGGTGACATCTGTAGCACGTACACGGGGCCTTAATTCTGCTCTGAAATACAAATGAAAAGACACTCAACAACTTTTTTTTTAATTTCAAACCCATTCAGCTTATTTCAGAGTCTCTGTAATTCGTAAGTGAAGGGCTGCTGCTGCAATGTCTCATCTGCTTGCAGATTCAGTCAGTATTTTTAAAGCACAGAGCAGAAGTAATACGCAAGGAGTCAATAATGATCATTGGTATCATTAATATTTCCTGATTATCTCTGGCCTAAATCTGGAAACCAACTAAAAGATGCTTTCATTTGAGAGCAGCTAGCCTGGAAAGCTGAAAGCCTAAGAGTCCACACATCTCTACCCCAGCCACTTCACCTTCCCTCTCCCCTCTCCCTTCCGATCTGCTTTACACTGCCTTTCAGCTCGGGCCAAGTGCTGCAGCGGGAAGCCGCAGGCACCTGGCTGCAGGATGAGGGCCTTGGATTTATATTACGCAGAAACAAAGACTCAAAGGAACGACTGCATCATAATTTACATCTAACACTTTAAATAACATGCAGAACATTCCTGCATCTAAAAGGCCACTGACTGTAAAGAGTACTGTGAGCCTGGTTACCTGGATTATTTAGCACTATTTAGACTACATGCAGACTAGCGCTACTTAGAACATAAAAACAGCTGAACTGGGAAAAAAAACAAAGGTTCAGCCAGCCTGCTACCCTCTCTCTTGTAGCAGCCAATGTTGTGAGAAAGAATGGGAGAAACAGGGTCTCTTCCTTCAGTATACCTGTCCAGCCATCAACAGATTAGGGACTTTCTGAATAGGAACTTGCATTCATATCACTGTGTTGGACAGCCTTTGCTGGACCCTTCTCCCATGCAGTAGTCCATCCTTTTTAAATTTATGTTTGAGCCTGGTCTCCAAAACATCTTGTGGTGCTGATTTCCTCCATTCAATTATCCATTGTCCAGAGAAGTGTGTCTTTTTGTCTTAAGTCTGTTCTCTGGTTAGTGTTGATGCTCTGATCCTCTGATTATATTATAAAAGCTGAATTGTTATTCTCTATAATATAATAGAGCACTATCTATAATGTAATATTATAGAGGATAACTATTCATCTTTTCTGTGCTGTTCATGTATGTCTCTCATGTACTTTTCATTTTTCTTTCCAGAGATGATGATAGTTTTGTTGGTGGCTTCCACCTTAAGTCATGATGGGACAATCTGATAAAACCTGGAACTAGCCCTGTTCGTGTCTGCATCAAACGCCAGAGAGTAGCTTGTACAGTATAAAGATTGGTTTGCTTTGATTAAACTGTAATTTGTAACCCATATTACCTTGCTGCAGTAATACACAATGCAAAGAACTGCAGTTTCATGGAATCCTCAAGACAGGCAGACAACGAAAGGCAGAGCTAGAAAAAGCTGGGCTTTTCATTTTGTAGCAAATGACACAATTCTGCTTTTCTCTTTTTCCAACTCAAATGAAAATAAAAGGCACCCCAAACTTTTCTCACAAAGTGAAATAAAACAGTAAAATCAAGTACTCCAATCATGCACATTTTCTTGATTTAATACATATGGGAAATAAAAACCTTAAAAAATTAGTTTCGATCATTGCTCTAAATTTTAACTAAATGTTTATTCTTAGTGGAACTCACCATTCTGTTTTCTATTCTAATTTCATCAGAATAGATCTTGTTTATACAAATTAACATTTCTCAATATCTTTCTTTCCTTAAAGACTTAGAGAGCTAATCTACCTACAGAAACTACTTCTGCAATGCATGCTAACTACGAAGAAACCCCAAAACATACACCTAGGATCAATGCTTTTAATGTCAGGCAAAAAAGCACTGTGATCTCCAGATGCTACCAGAATATGGTATGGTCCAGCACCTCAGTCTGTGTCCTCAGTATACATGATGGCTCCCTTTGAACTAACTTTCTGATCCTATAAAACATGTATAAAAGTTCAAAGTTATGTTAATCACTAAGGACACCTCAAGAGATAAAAAAAATGATGTATATTATAAGGTTGAGCCAAACTGGATGGACAGTGTACTCAGGGAATGAAAAATGGAAGGATGTATAGAGTGGGGCACCACAGGGGTCTGAGGCTATTTCGTATTTTCATTATACACCAAAATGATGGAGTAGAGTCTTCCTACGCTAAGAGATGGCACTAACCAGGGACATATAGCAGGGACACTGAGAGCACGATGAGAATTTGTTAAGTGATCTTCACTAACAAGATACTTGAAAAAAAAACCCAGGAAGATGATCAGTACGGGCAAGTATAAACTACTACACCAAGAAAGGAAAAAATCAACTTCACATAAAAACCTGCTGCGAGAGGAAAGAAATAACCATGTCTCTGGTTTCATAATGGAAAGAAAAGAGAGCTAATGCACTTAAATTGCAGCAGGAAAGACTTAGGTTAGATACTAGAAAAACCTCCCTAAGCACTAAGAATAGCACTGGGACAGACCAGCTGGTCTGTAATGTTTCCATCATAGTAAGTCTTCAAGAACAGCATAAACAAATGTGAAAGAAATGACACAGGCATTGGCGAGACCGTGTTGGAACAGAGGATGTTTAGAGGCTCTCTAGAGACCTTCTTGCCAGCTCTGTGGTTCTTTGAAATCTCGTCTGTTTGTATGGATTTCTGAAATAGCTCCTTAACAGACTACAGATCTTCTTTCTCTGGTGCTTGACTTGACCCATGGCTACAGCCAAGTTTGGCCTGTGAGGCAGAGGGAAATTCAGGATCACCATTCCAAGTGAACCTTGCATGCAGCATTAAACTAGACATCAAACTTCTGGAGTAACCTTGTTGCATTTTACGAACAGTCTAGAAATAAGAACTTTACATCAGAAACATGTCCTGCTCCTAAGTACTTCACATGAACTGCAATGCATGTGCGTGTGGAAAATAGTGCTAAAAGTCCTTCCTGTAGAAGTTTCCCGTTTAGGGAGTACAAGGCATAAAATTTTTTGAAAATCACTTCTGTGACTTCACCGGTGCTAAGTTTGGTTTTCGTTTCTTCACATCTGTCTGCTCAGAGATGGGCAACTGAGCGCTGATGTTTCTCAGCCTGCTCCCAGCACCTTCCACTGTGCCTTGGTTGTTGTTGCTGTGGGTTTGGATTTGGGGAGGGAGGGAAGCAGGCAGGCAATCCAGACAACCCTTGTTTAGGTAAAACCACTTTACTTTAGGATTCTTCACAATTATCTCTGTCCCCAGATAATTTTAGTTTTTCTGTCTCGTATCTCTAATTTACTTTTGTAAGTTGCTTCCAGTAGCTTCCAGCCGGTGAGGTGTTTGTACGTTACACATCCCTGAGGGAATTCAGGATAGCTGTAAAATGCCAATACTCTAAACCCTCATGTCTCTGCTTGTAGGGATGGAGAGTCTACCCTTTGAGGAACCAAGCTGCTCAACTTCTTTCCCCTCCACAATGCCACATTAATGGTTTTCAACTGCTTCCAATTTTAAAATCCATAAACATTTTCTAACACATGGATGATCCCAACCAACAACAGATGGATAATCAAGGCCACTGACAACAAACTTGCTCTCTTCTTAGTAGCAGACAAAGTTGTACGTTTTTAGGAGTAATCCACAATCCCTCAGGAGTTTGGAGACCAGCGTCTGAAAATCCCTGCTTTCAGCTATTTCTTTACTTTAGCTTTCTTTAAAAACAGCAGCAACAACTACAAAAATTCTGCTGTCCCAGAAGGTCATTGCTCAGGTTTAATATAGTTAATAGAACTGAACTGTTTTAAAATCCAGTTTAGCCAGCTAAGCAACAGGAAAAGGGCCCATTTTCTTTGGTGGATTTCCAAGCCCTACATGGTGATTGAGACAGCGCTCTGGCACTGGCACTGCAAACAGTCGAGAGCTGTGGACAGACTGGCCCTGATGGATAATAATTCTTAATTAGGTTTTCTGGCTATTTGGATGGAGAATTTGAATAAACTGCTGCTCATGTTGAGGTGCATGCTTTGTTCTTGCAGACGGATTTGTTTACATGTCCCTAAAATACATTTGTAGGAAGCTCTTTCCACATACGCTGCTATTTTCTTTTACATTTGATCAGGTAAAGCTGCTCTTGTGCTAAATAAATGCAAGGTCTGATGATTCCAGCAGAAGACGGACCAGCTTATTTAGGAAGGTATTGAAGACTCCTTCCTCGTTATCGCACCTTACAGACAAAAATGTAGCTCCTCAGCACCCCTCACGTAACTGCTATCATTAGGGAAACTGAGGAAGCATAAATTGTTCAGTGATGATGGCAGCTGATGTCAGAGCTGGAACAGTAACCCCGTACCTTCTCTCTTGCACTCCTACGCAGCCCACGATCCTTTCTTGAGGATTTCCCACTACAAAATACAAACGTATATTCAGTTTCTTTCACATTTAAGTGTTTTTCTGTGGTCTATTCCATGGCTGAATTGACTGGAATTATTGCATGAAAACACATATAATGTCACTGAGAAGAGAAATATCTGGGAAAAAAATTGGTGCTCAATAAATTCTGCTCTTCAGAAATTCAGTAGCGCTGTAGACCAAATCTGTAGAATCAGTTTTGAAGACAAACAGTTAGATGGGTTCCCATTCTGAAGTTTATAAATGTTAACGAAGTCCTGGAGGGACTGCCACTGAAATAATTTTGAACTTGCTCCTTTGAGGAAGACGTCTCTATAAATGATTTCTGAGCTTTATATTTGTTCAGCTAGGTCTGCTATCAAAAGCATTCTTCAGAAGTCTCAGACATTTACACCTAAAATGTCACCTGCAAATGAATGCATGATGTGTTTGGTGCTTAAGGAAGGGACGAGTTTTCTGAGTAATATCTAAAGCTCTGTCACTAAAAAGCTTTCTGATCCTGAATCAAAAACATACTTGGTTCAAACCTCCAATGATGTGCCCTGCACAGTCAGTCAAGATGTTTTTACAGCCTCCTTTCCATGTAAAAGTTTTAGATTGCTTGGGAACAAATGGTGTGGAAGTGCCATATTATTCACTATGATGTTAGCTATAATGAGTAACAAAAGAATAGTAAGAAAGTAATCGCTGTGGTTTAAACTTTAAAGTAACTCTCAGGTCTCTGCCTGGCAGCAGAGTTGGGGAGAAGGGGGAACAGGTACTACTCAAGGTATAGGAAGATGAAATTAGGGATTGTTTAAGTAAATGGGGCAAGTACAAATTAATGGTACTGGATGGGCTGCATGAGGGAGCTGGCCAATGCCACTGAGAGGTTGCTTTCTATCATCTCAGAAAAGTTGTGGCAATCAGGGGAAGTCCCCAATGACTGAAAAAAGGCAAGTGTTGTGCCTGTTGTAAAATAAAAAGCAGCAGGATCCAGAGAACTATAAGCCAGACAAACTAACCTCAGTCCCCAGGAAAACTATGGACTGGAGGGGTGGAATAAAAGTGGGTGCAAAACTGACCAGACCGCTGGGCTCAAAGGGTAGCCATCAACAGTTTTAGGTCTAACTGGTGGCTGGTTACGAGCGGTGTGACCCTCAGGGGTCAATGCCAGGCCAGTACCCTTTGCATCTTCAGCAATGACCCAGACAACAAGGATGGCCTGCCTCTTCACTAAATTTGTGGAAGGAGCAGTTGTGTATGCTGGAAGGCAGAGCTTCTGTTCAGAGCGCTCAAAATCCAGGAGTGGCTTGACAAGAACCTCAGAAAATCCAGCAAAGACAAAACCGAAGTCCTGTACTGGACCAGGACAACCCACTGCAACAGCACGGGCTGGAGGTGCACTAGCAGGGCAGCAGCTCTGCAGAAGAGGACCTGCAGGCCCTGCTGGACAAGAGGCACCAGTGAGACCTTGTGGCAATGAAGGTAACGCATGGGCTACATTAGCAATAGGGCAGCCAACAGGTCCAAGGAAGTGGTTTTTTCTAAATATTGCATCTTCTTTTGGGACTCCAGTACAAGAAAGCTGTGAACAAAGTGGACAGAGTGGACTCACACTAACATAATCACCCTGGCTGGATGATCAGCTTGTTCTCATCATTCTTTATCATTCCAATAGCAATTACATCAGCTGTGTTTTGTTGTAATTTTACACTTGATTCCAAACCACCAATGGAAACTCTGAATAGTTGAGGATGCACCAAGCCCTGAAGAATCCTATTAGAAACACTCATCATATGACTTCATATAGGAAACTACTTGGAGAGCTTGCAAACCAGACCTTAATCCATTTAACCTGTGTCCCTCCCATCAAGAGCAGCTTACACGTGGTCTTCCTGGAATGCTACTGAATGGTTTATTTTTTTATCCAGTTTTCAATACTGATGCCATTACAGTTTGTTTTCCAGGAATGAAATCCACGAATCCACAGGTATTTCTGCTGTTGTTCCTAACAGACATTCTGGATCATTACACATTTGGTGAGAAATCTCCTAACATTTCCACTATGAATGCGTCTTTATTTTTCACACAGTCAAATTCCAAAAAGGTAAAAAAAAAAAAAAAAAGTGGAGAGAAACACATTTAACTTTCACACTTTTCCATTGGCAAACACTTTCCACCTCCAACTTCCTTACAGAACACAAATTAAACCCTTTATTTTTTTCTATTTACTTCATTATTTGCACGAGCTTCAGTGAAGTCGGGGACAGTTCTAGGAATAAGGCTTAACTAACTTGTACTTCCAAACTGCATATTTAACATGTTAACACTGAGCTCTGTGTGTTAATGTAGGACACTTGGTTTTTTAGGATCAACAAATGGCAAATGCTTGCATATGAAAAAGAATATTCCCACCCACAGAAACAGAATTCAGCTTTCCTACGCAGCAAACAATAGAGAATTAACATGCCTCTCAGAGGCACAGCCAGAATAAAAACAACCACACTCCAAATCCAAATGAGATTCTCAGTTAGGTACTTTCAGTGTTTCTTTTCTGAGACAGAGCATATTCTCCTGCTAACAAGGTGAGTGGCAGGAGCAAATTTATTGATGATTTTTGAAACGTTTAGGAAATTTGTGTGCTTAGAGAAGGAACCTATTTAATAACAGGGTCTTTTACGCCAATCCACTTCATGTAATTTTTTGAAGAGTAAGCATCTAAAAGTAAGGAAAAAACTGAACCTTAGTGATATTCACAGAAGGAAGAGTGACAAAATATCTTTAAGGAAAGAAGTCCACTAGCCAAAAAGTGCAAGAACCATTAGAATTTACGATTTTATTTGAAACACCTTAATTTAAGTTTTCATTACTAGATTAATGAGCTTATTTAGTATTTGTACAGTGTTGAATGCACTGGAACAATTTTACTTCTTCTAGGATTCTAAAAGCCAATCAGAATGTCAGTGTTTCAAACTAATTTATTGTAATATTCATATAGGATTATTTTAAAGCTGCCTTGCCTCAGCTTTTTGAAAGATAAGTTTAAGTGCTATGTAATATCAGCTGCTTAACCCATGTGCTGTAATTTAGCTTGTGACCACAAAGAAAACTTTGCCAAATAAACTGCATCACAGATACTGAAGAAAAGAGAATAACTAGAAATAAAATAAGAAATTCAAGCTGTTCAGCAATGTATGATAGAGTTTTGCAAATATTTTTGGTTTCACAGTTCAAATTTCCTCTGGGATTGGCAAGTTAACAATAGTTCTAATTTTTTAATTGTAATTAGGATTATCTTAATGTACAAATCAAAGACAAGAGCTTTTGATATTCGAAAAGCTAGTCTGTTTGAAATGGGTGAGGCTTAAATGGGGAAGGAGGCATTTCATTATGGAAAATGCTTGTAAGATTAACTGGCAGATTCACAGATTTTTTAAGGCCAGCAAGACCCATTACCATCTAATCACACCGTTTCTGAATAACACATAGCAAAGAACTTCACCTTGTATCTGCTGCATCAAGCCCATTCCTCCTGCTTGAATTACCCTTTACTTTTTGAAGGACACCCAAGTCTTGTTTTACACATTCAAAATGATGGAGAATTCACCAAGTCTGCAAGGTTCTGTAGCTCAGTAACCTTATTGGAAGAAGGTGTTTGCTTTCTTCCACTTTGAATTTGTTTAGACTCAGATAGACTGAATTGCTAATGGACTATTTTTTTTAAAACAAGGGACAAAGGTGCTGTAATTAGACAAATCACTTCCCAGCCTAATATGTATGCTGTAGTTGAATCATCATTTAACATAGTTTTGCATAAACGGAGATTTAACGTCTCCCGTTTCTCACTGTAAGGTACAATTTCAAGACTTTCAAGTCTTCCTGCAATTCTTTTGTAATCTTGTTCTCGCTAAAATGTCACTAATATTGAGTGAAGTAAAACCACTGAGTACTATCTGCTAGTAATTGCAGCATTTGCCCTTGACTGTGTCAACCTCTCTCTTCTTAGTATTTCTATCAGTCTCTAATAAATTACTCTTAAAACATATTACTGAACAGTGGGAGTTCATATTTAAGGTAGACTTCAGCAAGTTCATTCAGAAGTCGTCTTCATTTTTGTCAAAATAAGTGTGAATGAGCAGTTTTCAAGTATTCGCTACAATCATGAATTATTTTGCCCCAAAGATGCCACATTATTTTTGACTTGACATGACCGCCCTGTGCCCTCGCATTAGAAATGTATATGCTCTAATGAGACATATGTTACAGAAGCCCTCTTAAAACTACCAGTAAATTTGCACTCAGGCACTGTGCCTAATCACCCAGCTCCATCCCTCTCTCCAACAGTACTATCCCAGCTGAATATTTGCATGGTCTGTGTCTAATCTACATGAAACAAAAAACCTTGCAATTCTGATGCTTCCTGTCAATTATTAGAAGTAGCCCAATATTCCAATATGCCAAAACAAGACTCTAGCCCAAGCAGAACAAAGGTGGAAAGAATTGTATGTAAAGTATGGTCAAGCTTGTCTGGTAGTCAAACAGCACAACTAATAAGAAAACGTACCATAGTTTACAGACTAGTCCTTTCATTAAACAATTAGTCTCAAAGACTTTATTAACTTTATTAAAAGCAGAAAAGGTCATATGAAAGGCTACTATAACTGAGATATTATGTTAAACTATGAGCCTTTTAAGGTATCCACCTTCATAAAAAGTTGCAGCATATTAAATTTATTTAATTACTCTAGAGTAATTTCTAATTTCAAAAGCCTATTTTTATGGAACAATGATAAATTAGAGCATAGATGAATTATTTTACAGATTAATACACACAGTTCTTTCTGCAATCAAGATTTTAAATGGTTCTAATAGCTGTAGCACTTATAGTAGGTTCTTTAAGTGCCAAGGAATTATAATTGTTCTCTTAGCATACTGGTTTAATTTAATACCTCCCAAGCTGCAGAAAATTTGACTTCTGCAGTGGAACACACTAATTCACCATATTTCCTTTCGGAACGATAAAATAAGATATTTAAAAGGAAAGGAATGACCTGGAAAAAGCAATACAATATTGCTAATTATCACACAACAGTGCTGGTATATCTCAGACTTATTGAGATCAAGAGTCAGGCAAGACATAGGTGTACGCCGTAAGCCCCTTACCCCTCATTTCCACAAAAAAATAAATCAGGCCCATAGTGGCTGGTGTTGGCGGTGTGCTTCAACACATGTCCAGAGCAGTGGGAACTCAGCAAGTACAAAAATGTAGCACCTGTGGAGTAACTAAAATTATCTAAGTACTTATAATACTATGCATAAAGCTAGTTCTGTGAGTAGTGTTCAGGAGTTTTGTCCAACTTTTTGCTCCATGAGTGAGCAGGAGACATTTAACTTGTGTTAGTCACTCGGTCAAACAACTGGAGCTCCCCACGTGATACTCTACGCTATACATCTCGGATCATGAATCACACAAATGCTACATATTAAAGTGAGGAAGTTAAGTTTAATGTCTATTTTTAAGGAAACCTTTTTCTCTTTCCCTCATCTTGTAGGAAGGTCTTTGTCAAGCGCAACATCCCCTACCCGTGCACAATTAAGCCAAAGGCTTTTCAGCATTGGCCCATGAAGTCCTAGACTATGTGAATCTAAGTTTTCCTCTTTCTCTTTACAGTTTTTATTCTTTTGGCAATAAAAAGAAGCTTAGCAACTGGATCCAAAGAGTCTGCACAAGTCTGCGGACAGTATAAAACAGGTATGCTGAGAGGCAATGCTTCATGCATCACAGTGGAGTATCACTTCCAAACAGTGATATAGCCAAGAGTGAACAGAGGTTACCCACTTGTAATTTGGGAAATAAAGAGTTTACCCAATTCTTCATGCCCAGCTGGCGACCTCAAGTCAGGGAGTTTTCCCATGACACCACTTTTTCAAACATGTCCCTGGCTGACATCAAGCAGATGAGCAGGCTTGGCTCAAGCATGCCAGCAGGCTTGCACTGGAGTTTGGTGCTATAAGAGATGATGGGGACGGGGGGACGAGGGGGCAGCATGCTCCGGAAAAGGGGTGGAACTGAAGGATTTAACCTCTTACATAGTAAGAGAGGAAATCGTGCATGTCAAAGTCTGGTGTCTAAGGCCAAAATACATCTTATTTTAGATGACGGTAATAAAGAAGCACTATGAAAATATAAAAATGAGAGAAATGATATATAATAGTATTTGTTTGCCACCTCCAAGAAAATGACTAATAGATTGGGTCAGCAATGAATTTTTGATTTCTGAAGAAACATTAAAGTTAGATGAACTACTGGTTTATTAGCTTCTGGAAGAACAATTCCACCTCTTGTGTAACGTAACAAAAAAGCAAGACACCATCACTGTGGAGACAGAGAGACACAAACAACCATCACAGTTCAGAGCGACTTTGTAAAAAGGAGTTTCACCTTTAGGTCACTGGTTGAATTTTAAATAGAGGAGTTGCCACATGCCTTTGGGGAGTTGTTTGATGTCCTGGGTCAGCTCGATCTCAAATACAGCTCAATTCCTAACAGACAAGTGTTCCCATCATAAGCACTGCAGCAACAGATAACCTCCCTGACGGACCCAGCAGAAAGGAGCATCCTTGAACCAGCTCTCCTGGAAATACTGTGTCACAACAGCCTTCCCTCTGCAAAAATAGGAGAGCACCCGTTTTCCTCTCCCCTAACACCTAAAGCTGAACAAATGTTCACTGGATACCATAATACAAATATAATCACTTCATTCCCCCTTCTCAGTTTCTGAAGGTTTGCAGGGAAGGCTGATGCAGCCCCGGTGCTATTACCTTAGAAACTGGTCTAAATCATGTTTGAAGCATCCTTGTGATCATCAGATACCTCGCTTTTTCAACAAAAATACCTGAGCACGGGTCTAGCAGGGCTTGCTTAATGGTTTTTTAACCCTTTCAGACACTGAAGAAGCCTGTTGTGAAAAAGCACGCAAAGAAACCAAAGAGATAAACACAACCAACTCGTCTCCCCACCTATATTTGCAAATTCTGGCCAAACTTGATTAGGAGTTAGTGTTGGAAAGGAACAGCTTTATGTGCCACAGTTTAGATGTATCCCTAACTAAAAACAAATACGTAGTTGAACCCTGAAAAAGAAAGCTGAGGAAGATAATTGCATAATTAATAAAGGAGCAGTCTTAGGACCAATGGTCACCTCAAACTGTAAAACCACAGCATAAAATACGACACCGCAAAAACCCCATTTCATTTGATTTATGCTTCATGAAAAAGCAAAACAAATGTTATACAAATATTTTCAGTAGCTGAAAACTGGCTATCACTAGAAAAACACAGCTACAGACATTCCTCATTGCTGGGCTGAACTGTTCTCAAAATAATCCAGTGTAAAGGCCACTGACGGAAATATTTCTAATACTCTGCAGTCACAAAGCATTAAACTGCTGTGTTTGGTGCAGATCACCTCGCTTGTGCTTTACAGGTATTAGTTAAGCTTCAGTCTACAGTTTGCAAAGCACTCTAAACTCTCCTGGCCTCTCTCATCCTAAAATCTCAGAATATTCACCGCTGTTTTCTTGCAAATACTTTTAAGTAATATTACAAATAAGATTTCATTGCATGCCCATTAAAAATAAACATGCTGGAAACAGCAGAGAGTAAGGAGCCAGAGTCACTTCACCTGTCTCAGGAGCAGCTATGAACAGCTCTGAAAAACACACGTACTGTTGCCCTCTGTGGATCTTTCAGACCACAAGGAGCAGGAGGAGCAGAATTTTAATAGCATCTAAAAAGGCAAATCCCAGAATCTATTTAACACCAAAAAGGAGAAAAATTCTAGAGAAATGATGTCAGAAACCATTCTTATTGTTCAAGAAGTACACCGTATTTTCTCACTCTGTTGCAGAAACAAAGCCACCAAGTGTATTTTCAAGAAAATATTTAAATAAAATTGATGAAGTGTCAACACTTGACTGCTTGTTTAAATTGGACAAAATTATAAAAGCTGTTACAGTGTGTTCAATTTGTTCCAATGTTATTATATACCATAAGGGCTCATTCGAGCAGTGAGAATACTGCAGACAAGGCGTGAAGATTACAAGATGTCTTAGACTTCTCCCTGGTACAGTATGAAATACAATCTAAAGCAGCCGAAATTCTTTTAGTGGAGCTAATTCCTTCCCACTGGGGCTTGATGGGGAAAAAAAGAATCACTGTTCCTCTATGCTGCAAGAACACTTTGTTATTTGCTTAGCGGGAAGCTAAATGAATCAAAGCTTCAGACAGCAAAAAACCCCACCATCAATTAATGTGCCAAATTTTTAATAGGAAAGCAAATCAGATTTATCTAAAAACTGAGGTCTCGGTTCTGGTGTATTTATATTTTCCCAAGGTTGAACTTATAGTTTATGATATTTTTCATAGTTTATGCTTTCTGAGGAGTAAGGATGACTATGGGAGAGGGCTCCCGTTTCTGCCCTGCTCCTGCTGACTGTACTTTACACATGTAGCCCAGGTGACTAATGAAGAGGACCATGGCAAGCTGTAGCTGTTTATGCTCCAGGTGCACCTCAGCTAATGAAAAGTCATGTACAAGAGCTCAATACACACTGCCATCACAAGCACCACTCACATTGTCAGCTGAAAACAAGGCATTTGAACGTTAAATTTTTCTCTCTTCTTCCATCATCTGTCGCACTCAGATGGGAAGCACAATGGAAGTCTCCAAGGACCATCTGTAATACTCCCAACACCTTACCTAGGAAATAATTCTGATACACTTGCATTTTCTAAACACAGGCTGAGTGGTGAGTTCTCATATTCCAGCTACAACACGGACATGTTGGTCTGAAATTCTGGACCAGACATCTTTGCACAGGTGCTTCTAGGCTGTGGAGGACGATGCATGGCTACAGCCTCTCAGCAGTGCTTAGGGTTTCTCAGCTCAACTCAGCACATGGTCCTAACACTCACGTAAGATGCACCCACAGAGCCTAGGAACCCAAGTGCACACCAATGTCACAGCTGTATGATATTGCACTGAACAGCTTGCACCTCACCTGGAAAGCAGCACACCAGCTGAAGAGTAATCTCTAGCTGTTTAACAATATCCATTCATCCGTACTTCTTGCCCAGCATAGATATTTTGCTTTGAAAATTTGACATCCATACATTTATCAAGGCAGTCAACTTTATGGTATCTTTGTACACCCCAGGTGAGTGAGAAGCAAAGGGTTCTGACCATAAATAAGAAGCACATATTCCATGACTCACTGCGTCTTCCACAAGAACAGCTGAAAAACAAGGCAGCTAAAATATTAAGAGATTCTAAGCATATAGTAGCTACTAGTAAAACTAGCATGAGAAATGCGCCAGCCTACTTCAGTCATAAAACACCGGAGAAAAAGAACCTTAAAATTTTAAAACTGATCATAATTTTTTAAATATCAGTGTTATGAAACTTTTCTTTCTACTATTATTCAAGTGTGGAAACTACCATGGAAATTCACTAAGGCTTCACCCAGGCTGGCGTCTAATTGGGACTCTTGTGCTCTGCAAGCCCCCGTGCTAGTGTGGGGTCTCCTGCATGGGGGGGCTGCCAGCGGTGGATCTCTCTCACAGCTTGCAAGCCTCTTTGCCAACAAGCTGCTCCTCACTGGGAGCCAGAGACAATACTCCAAACAAACCCCTAAGCCACTTCAAACTTCACAGAATTTTACCCCTTTAGCACACCTTAATGCCCCATAACCTTTTAAATGTCATGTCTCAAAAACACTGTTTCTTCAGCATATAAAACAGGGAGAAAAAGCCCTGTATTTCCAAGTCAAAATAATAATAATTAAAAAATTATTTGTTCTGCATTGGAGAATTCCCCTCTGTCTTAGTTTACTATTTATAAACCACCAGTCTGGGATTAATTATTATAAATCCTTAAAGCCGAAAAGAAGATTTTAGGCATGTTATGCTATGTATAATCTATACCATTATTGAACTGCAGCTCAAATGCACTTTATGTCCTATATCTGTTGGTCACCTTTTAACATTTCCGCATTTTACCTACGGTAAATTTTACTCCTCGAGAGAAAGTATTTCTTACTATTTTCAAAACACCAGACTACCCATCCAACGTGCCACTGCACAGGAGGAGCAGTGTCACCTGTAAAGCACGCTCACCGGGCACCCCGTCTCTCATCCAGTAATCGATGTCCGTTCCATCTGCGTTGTCATAAACATCCGTAACATTGATGGGCTGCAGCAGAGTCATGATCTCTTTCACGATGTCCCGAGCTTTAGCATTGCCAGTAAAACCCAGTCCAGATGGCTTGAAGGTGCCCTCATCAGACTCCATGACGATATCAAAGTTGGAAATATTTTCCTAAACATGTAAGGAAAGAAGATACTGTTTTGTGATTGCTATTTTAACTGGCACCACATACTGGATTCTAGATGTTAGTGTGAGCATACCAGAGCAAATTTGTTTAAGAAGCAGAGAAATGCTTCCTGTGATCGTGTGTATATAAGCATAAATGAAGGGACTTAATCTTTCTGTATGAAAATGTTGAAACAGTTCAAGTTCAGTTCTGAGGCATCAATATTCTGTAGGAGCCACAACATGACTGGTCTGCTGTCCCCAAATACTTGCTTTAAGACTTCTGAAGTGTCACCTAGAAAGGTAAGCCATTGCCACCATATTTCAGTTTTCACTTGCAGCTCTCACTTTCTTCTCAGACCTGAAACTCAGAAATTCTGTTGCAGGGGGGAGGGTACGCAGTCTGGTTGGCTTTAAAATTAGATGCATCCAAAGCTTGCTTAAACTGTGAAGGGCATCCCATTGAAAAAAAATAGCTGCTGCCCCTTCAGAAACACATTATTTTCAATATACCATGTAGTCAGCTCTGACTTCGGTTGGAGTACTGAAATGCCAAGGTTCCTCCTGACCTGAAGGAATAATGTCTGTTTTAAGGGAAGTTTGCGCTTCCAAGGCAAGTCCTTACAGGAAACATGAAATTTTAAGATTTTGTGTACAAACAGCATAACAACATTTGCTTTTAGTGTGCACTTGGAAGATTCTTTTTAGCTAAAAGAACAAAAAATAGCATCCAGAGCCATATATTTGCTTCCCATACACTCAGAATGCTCAGTCACAAAGGTTTAATTGGAATAAAATACTTAGGGACTTTACGTGAAAGAAGGTCTCACTCTTTTTGAGAGGTACGTAATTTTTTTTGCAAAATAAAACAGTTTATGGCCAGGTCAGGCAGAAAAAAACTATACTTCAAACTATCTTGAATGTGACTATGAGAATTTACCGCGGGTTTTATTCCTATGCCCAGATCTCATTCCAGACTTTTACGGCTGTCATGGGTTATTACAAGAAAATCGTTACAAGAGATATGTGATAGTGGTGAGTAACAGATCCATGTAATTAACAGCTTACATAAGCCTACAATTCAGTAAAGAATTCTTTCACATTTTTCTGGATATAAAACCAAATATGAACTACAGGTGGCTGTGAATGTGATATTCACATCAGTTTTCAGAAGTTCTTTACAGAATTTGCCAAGAACTGTGTTTTACAATCTACTTTCCCAAAACTTTTCTAAGTGAAACAAGTTCTAATGTAGCAGAGGTATTCACTTCTAACTTAGAAATATATCCAGCAGTTAAAAAATTCAATACAAAAGCTTTGCATATGATGAAGTAACTGTAAATGTTATAATACCTTAAAATAACCAATCTACCTATCCACCCATCCAACTACTGGAAATCAAGGTAGAAATAACCAACATTGTCACCATATTGGCAATCACTATTTTTAAAAAATGAAAAAAATCTTCAGTTTATAAAAGATTAAATGTGAAGAATTAGGATACATGTGGTGTCTAGGCTTATCATCAAATGGAGTATTACAAGTCATGAGCCTCAACATGAAATTGTGATTCACAGACCCTCTGAACACAGTGGGAGAGAAGCAGGCCAAGAAAAGCACACTGCATGGTAAAAGGGACCAATGATGCTCCAAAGTCACAGGTACAATGGAAAGAATGTCTCAAAATGTATATCTTCTTTGTATCACAAGCCCAAGGAGCAAGACTTAGGGAAGACAATACGCATTTTGGTGTGCTGGTGAATTGCCAACGAAAGCTAACTTAATTATAGTGAGCCCTGCATAAATACCATGATAGAAATAATTCAGAAATGGCGTCTCCGGCTGAGTCTTTGAAG
The DNA here is from genome assembly GCF_018139145.2 of Gymnogyps californianus. NCBI lineage: Eukaryota > Metazoa > Chordata > Aves > Accipitriformes > Cathartidae > Gymnogyps > Gymnogyps californianus. The sequence continues at coordinate 24,886,617 of NC_059472.1, forward strand.
CAGGACTTCTGCTCATTTTTAGAGAAGCTGCAATGAGTAGGAGCAATAAGGCAAGGAACTATTCAGGGCAGCGAGGTGAGGAGAAGAGCGAGCGTGAGAACAGCGCAGATACCGAGAAGAAATCTCACCTACCACTCCAAAGAACAGAATTCCTAAATTCCCAAACTTCAGAAACTGCTAGTACAGCAGCATTATTGTAGTCTTCAGTTGTGTTTTCTCATATAAAAGTTTGCATGTGTTTTTAATATGAAACTGAGCAAACAAACCACCCACAATACATTACACCATATTCTTGCTCTGTAAGAAAGCTGTTCAGTTCTGAGAACGTGCTGGAGTGGCACGAAAACAGGACACCCTGGGGAGAGAAACTAGACTCACTGTGGGACAAAAAAGAAACAGGTCACAACTACTTGAAGTACCATGTGTCCTTGAGAAAGCTTTTTCCCTATTTTGTCCACTAGAAGATAGGATTAATTATAAAACTATTCACTGTCGAGTTTGAAAGTTGCAATCTTAAAAAAAAGAGGGTTAGGCTGGTTTCACCATACCCATTTTTGTACACATATATTGGTGTTTCTACTTACACAGAAAGAAATACGCACTGGCAAATATGCTATAGGGAATATGCTCTGTTGTCCTTTGCCCTCTATGGTGCAGGAATAACTGCCACTTAGCAAAGCAAGGTGAGACCATGCATTGCTCCCTTGACTAATTCAAGGGAACAGCACAAAAAACCAGTAAGATTTTATAAAATAACTGCAGGCTCAGCTGTTTCCTTCATTTTTCCTCATAGTGAATGTATCATTTAAATAAGCGTTTTAAACTCAGTACGCAATTTTTTCAGAAAGTAATCCCATTTGCTGCATCTTGACAGTGTGCCACTTCTCTTAGCACATACCAGAAAATTAAATCTTGTTGGTGTAACCTGCTGCCTAATTCTCTGAACATCAAAATAGACTTTTATCCTTTATCTTCCTATGAGTTGGTCACAGAAGAGGTCACCTCTCTTTATCTTATGTTTAACTCTTCGACTGAATTTTTGAATTAACCATTACAATAAATGCTGCATGGGAAAATTGGCTTTCTATAGCTTGCTGTTTTCATTGAATACGCAAATAGGCATGATCCTTGCCAAAACTTCTTCTATTTTTAATTTCTTTATTTTAGTTCCTTTTATTTCTGTTTTCTCTATAAACAATCTATTTTTATCTCTGTTAAGCAAAACTAAAAATATAAGTGCTTCTCATCTCTAAGGCAAACATGAAATTACAGCCAAATCTTTTCAATTAATAAAACAAACCCTTGTCATATGCATGACTGGTACTTCTGTTGGTAGGAAACATGTCCCATCTAGCGTAGACACGGACAATCCCAAGCAGGTATATCCTACAGGTAGCTACTTATTCAGTCAAAATCCCGATTGTTAATTCTTACCAAATGTTAAACTAGACTCCAACATCTCATGACTAATCTACTGAGTCACTGATGGCAATTCCTCTTACCCAGCTAAAGCAGTGAGATACCTGAAAGGATAAGGGAGGGAACAGCTGTCCTAAAAGCCTTCAGTAATTTGGGGCTATTTAAAATAGAGTGTTATTACTTGTCCAATAGCTCATTTACTGGTTTTCTTTTTCATTCCACTGAGAAAAATCACCACTTTACAGGGAAAATACTAAAGTCTGTAAGGGCAAAGCACTGTCCTTGACTAGTGGTTAATTTGTTCCAGTAATAAGGGACATCAGTTAATCCAACAGTGCATTTTCAGCTTTCTGTTATTGATTTACACTTAACTTCAGGAAACACCACACTTATATTCTTGTATTCCAGTATTTGACTCAGAGCAGTTGGGATCCAAGCATAGCGTGGCAACAACCGTGTTGCAGAACTTACGGTGAAATGACGGTCATCCCACTTGCAGTACTGAAAGTGTGCTTAAATCAACACTCAGCTTTGTTAGGCTGGCAACTAAGACTACAGGAAAGACAAGAGAAAACACCGGAAACACCTAAGTGCATGTGACAGCCAGAAAAGAAAAAATAAAACAAACAATATCCTCTAAGTATTTAATAATATATAAACATGGTGTAGTGTAATTTTGAGTCGCTGTTTAGGATCAAGATTATTTAATGAAGCAAAACAGCATAAATGGAAGCTAGAGAAAAAACACCAGAACAGCTGTTAGGAAGCAGAGATGTGCCAGCACCAAGGCATAATAAGCACCAGCCACGGGCGTGATCATACCACTTACACTCTTTTGGAATGAAGACAGGGAAAATCAGGAACACTGTGAGTTATAAATTTTTGTAAATTACTCCATCATTATATGGGAGAAAGCTGCTGTAAAGCTGAAGATTAGCACAATTTTTGATAGATGACGAGGTATGAATAAGGCTCATACTTTTGTTTAAAGACGAAATACTTTTCTGCCACATTTTGTGGGAAAGCAGTCTGTAAAAAAGTCCACAGATTTTATGGCTTATCATCAGAGTTACAGAGTTCTGACCTCCAAGAAGCCAATGACAAAAGGCCCAGTAACTTCAACAGGCCCGGAGCAGGATTTGGTCATGTACTTATAAGCATTTCACTCAGTAAAAACGTACTACTAGCATGTCTTGCCTTGTACAATACCGCTACTGTTTCCTCTGCAACCACTTGCCAGCACTCACAGAGATGACCATTCAGTATTGTAAGTTCTCTGGGATGATAGACAAGAAAAAGCAGACAGCTCTGAAGATAGCAGCAGGCTAAGTAAGGTATGCATCAGATTACTGAAGCCTTGTCTTGGGAGGTTTTTTCTTTGACAGAGGCATATCAAAGAGAAATGCTCCTCCTGGAAAATGTTCCATAACTTAAGCCCTTTTACTGCTCAAATACAAGGGTATCAAAACACTGTCTATCACTCTGAATGAATGTCCCACCGCTGTCCTTTTTTGAAAGGTTTTAGGTTTTCATTTGAAAATAGGCAACACTGCCAAAATTAAAAACTGTGGTTTACATCTTTCAACCAAAGATGATTTTTACTCTTTCAGTAAGCAAATGAGTACTTTTGTAACTTTCAATAAAAGACAGATGAAAATAAATTGGCAACACCTTAGAAATTATCACAGCACATATATCATTAATATTTCCTGGTTCTATGCAGCACGCTTTTAGGTTCTCATCTGGGTGAGAGGTGAAATGTTAAAACGAAAAGAAGTCAATGAGGAGAAGGTTCCTTATGGTGAGTCAACAAGAGGCAACAATTTTCTGTGTCTTGCACAGCTGTGGGGAGTTTGGATAGATGGAGTCCAGCTTTCTTACAGCAGAACATCCCAAAGCACCAAGGATCTGTGGTTGGGTGCATCTGCCCGGAGTATGAAAGCAGAGCAGCTGTCCTCAGAAGATGTCTCCACCAGTTCACATTTGAGACGGCAGCTCTGCTACTCGCATGAGGGAAAGGGAGGAAAGATGCAAAGACAAAAGTTCTTCTAACATTAGACATGTATGAAATTTGCCCGCATGAAACGAAGACTAGGTGGCCAGGAGACACACTGTCATGACTGATTCTGGGTCTTCCCTGCTTCAGGCAGGGTAAGGAATCAATCCGTTTTTGTGTTTTAGCAAAATCCGGCTTTCTCTGCAGCCTTCACTAGGAATGTGACACTTCAGTATTATGAATTCCTACTGACCTAGAACTGGTGTGAAATATAATTGTATAATTATGCTAGCTTTACTGTGCTTAATATAGTCAAGGGTGCTACTGGTTGTTAACTGTGATTCTGGAGAATACAGTGCCATTATTTTCTTTTTGTAGCTTTGTAACTGAACGTTTGTCTCTTTATGCATTTCTTTCATTTCTCAATGAAAGGGATCAACAGGACAGCAGTGGTCAAAACAACCAGCAGTAATTTTACAGAACTTTTGATTACAGAGAATACTTCCTGAGAACAGTCGATAGGCAAATGGGCAACATATTTCGCTGGGATAAAAGAACCCACATTAAAGTCCTTGATATGTTTGGTTCAAATCAGACACAAATCCATGTCTCACATTTCACCAGAATACTTGGTACCTTGGGAAACAAACAGGATGTTGAAATAAATGAGTTTTCTGAAAACTCTGGTTTTGAGGAGCCAATATTTTCTGGGGAAGAATTATTTTACCTGAAAGTGACAAGAAATTTTTTGCATATTTCCTTCTTAGAGAAAGTAACTAACTCATTAGCACATCACAGTAGAAACCTCATGTGAGCATCAACAAAGAGTACTTAAATTAGCAACAATGAGATACCAGCATTTCAGAAAGTCCTGTTTTCACGCAGACCCAGTTTGGGCAAAATATCAAATCTTCTTGGTGATAAACACAAAAAGGAAACCATAGTAAACACTGGTGACTGATATTTTTCAAAAAGTTAAACCTTTACTAAAAAGTTGAAACAGTACTGTAAACATCACTAAGATAGGAATAAAAGCATGCAAAAATATTTTAAGAATGCTTTCTCTACTGCGGTTTGAATTAAATTCATAACACATTAATGCCTCCAGTGATCACAACAGAGTTACTAAAGTAAATTTGAATGTGGCCTAGCATCTCTTAGTCTTCTAATTACAAAATGTATTTGCTTTCCCAGGAGACTGTATGCAATACTTCTATTCCAAAATAAATATTATCAGCCATTCATAGTCCCTTAATTCAGCTGGGTAAATAACTGTAACCTTGTCTTCATGGTACACAGATTTTTCACAGAAACTAGTCCGAAGCAATGAAAAGGAGGCCAGACACTTCATTACATATACTTCTTTCTCCCCTCATGAAGACAGCATAAGAGTAAACATACAAAAAAATTAAAAACCCTACTGGAGGGGACTCAGGTACCATTTTTAAAGGTTGTAGGAGAATCTGTACTGAATAGCTGCAACATGAGGTCCTCTAGAATTACTAAACCATGTTCCTCCTGCTTCTTCCATTCAACTTGGAAAGGAAAGTAGCAGTTACAATGTTTCACATTTTTGAAGTGATTTACTGTATTGTCTGTACATAAGAGCCCTACTCAGCAATTGGGTCACACAACACTAAGCACCAGGCAAAGACTTCAGATGTAGCGCTGAACCCCAAGATCTGGAGCCTGATTTACACTTAGATCCTTTAATTTCATTACTCTCCTTCAAGATAGAGAGTCTTTACTGTAAAGGAAAATCAAGCCTTTTTCCAGTCTGGGATTAAATCTAATTATTGGCTAACAGTTAAAAGCAGTGAGCACTTCAGTAGGTATCTCCTTTGGGAGCAAAGGTGCTGGTGATTCCCCTGGGAGGCTTCTACCCCATGGTCAAAACTGAGCAGGTGCTCTGCGATGTACTGCTGGGTGGCAAGTACCCCTGCACTAATGGAGACACTGAAACTGCTGGATGATACTTGGCTTTCAACTCTTGGAAATGTCTTAGAAAAATCATACAAAGGAAACAACGAATAAGGACCATGAGAAGCTCTCCAGAAAAAATATTTGATAAAATGAAAGCACGGTTGCATGAGTAATCTATGTGTCTGAGCTTATTCTGACTGCAGTTGGGCAAATATGCTTTTCCTAAGCATGTATTTACTGGATGCTATCAGAAACAGGAGACAGTGCTAGACTGAGCTTTTGGTCAACCCAATATGGCAGCTCTTACATTCTCATGGAGCTCTGAACAGCCAATATACCCTATCGCTAGTTTTAATAATCAGAAACTATAATACTGGGCTCTACAGAAATACTTGAGTGATATAAATAATGCTATTATGCAGGGATATGAGTTAATTATTGGCACCACAGTAAAACCACTATACTGCTGCTATCTCAGTTATTTCTGCAGTAACTTATCCACTTTCTAGCAGTGGCAACCTACAATGACGGATGAGGAGGAAAGACCTGAAATTAAATTGAAAGAAATAATAAATAAGCTACAAAAGTAAGAGTATTTGTACTTGTCCAGTACTATATTGTCTTCATTTCTTCTCCCTTGCCACATTTCCACTGACATGAGGAGGTAATTTACAATGTCAAGGAAATCCATGTCTGTCTGTGCTGAATTATCGCATTCATATTTCTACTTGTTTGTAGTGAACTAAAATCATAATAAGCCCAGCTATGTCGATGAGTCATACAGGCCATCTTTCATTTAACAAGGCATCTTTAAATACCACTCTTAGTTAACTTGTACTCATTACCATCAGCAAGCAATGTTTGTGCCATACTATCCTAATTGCCAGAAATTTGCGCAAGTAAATCATTAAAAGGTTAAGTTATTTTTCATGCTAAATATAATGTACAGTATTAATCTGCTTTATTTTGTTATTATGAGTAATGCAATGTCCTATAGTCGTATCAATTTATAATTATGCCAGATCACATGGCAGGGGGGAAACAAGAACAACAAACAACAGACGGATGTCATTTCTGCTTAAATTCTCCATGTAAATTACAAACTCTTGTTAAGTTAGACCGGGCTTTCTTCGCAGAGCACAACATCCAGATGGAATCGCATCAGCAGAGCAAAAATTGAGACACATGTTTGTCTCAATTTTTTTAAAAGCAAAGTAACCAAATATCTTTCAAACAACACCCAGCCTGCTTTATATTTCCCCATTTGATCCTTAAGCCTGATTTTGATATTACTTCTGAATATAAATCCTAGAGACAACAGTGAAATGCAGACATTTTGGCAAAAGATGAGATGTGCATGAGACAATTTCATGCGTTGCTGACAACACCACCATAGGATGGAGCTTATTGTCCAACATGGAAATCTACAGAGGTGATGATATATTTCTCATAAGCGGTGTGCACTAGGCACGGAGCATCGCTCCAGCTCCTCCAAAATGCACTTCTGTACATGAGAAGCATCTCTTTCCTGTGCTATGTATTCCAGAACATTTCATTCTAGTTTAATCCTACTGAACACCAGAGTACCGGTGGTAAATCCAGGGGCCTTAATACATACTAAACTGCAACCTGTCACCTCCCTGAAGCTGAGAAAGCAAGCTCTTAGGTACCTCTTCCAAATGAGAGAGCTGAGCTATCCCTATAATTTGGAGATATAAGGAGGAACTACATTATATATGGGTAGTTAAATACACTTCTTAGTCACATTAAACAAGTTAGTGGGAAATCATTGACTGTTCATCAGTTAGCCAGAAAACCATAACCACTGTAATGCTATCTCTGACAACTCTGTTGCAGATGCAAATTGATTTAGTTTTGTTCATCACAATGAATTTGATTCAAAGTGAAATTTCCATTTATTTGTTCTGATACGTTGCTTACCATTAAAAACATACTCTTAGGAATTGCTTGTAAGTCTGCTTTCACACTATTGTACAGCAGGTGACTTCCTAAACACATTTGCATTCATCTTGTCTCTGCCTTGGATATATTAACCATTGCTGAGAGTAATATTACTAAATTAGGGAAAAGAATAAAAGATAACTACTTTAGCTTAGTTATACAGGTACAGCATAATTTTCCCAGGAAAAAACCCCAAATATATTCCAAAGACTTATCTGCAAAACAGTTTTATGCAACTGCCCTTTATGTCATGATGTACTTTGAAAAGGCAGTTGCTGCAAGGAGAGACAGATGTGACAATATTTTATCCTGGTAACCAGTCATAGAGTTTGTGTGTTCCTTGCATCATCAGAAATCAACCATTTAAAATGTTCCAGATCCCATAAAACTAACAATTGGCAAAGAGTATTTTAGATCACACACTATTAAGATAAGATAGCAAAGATTTTTCTTTGTATTATTTTGTTTTACATTGTAAAATATTATGGGAAAATGCAATGAAGCAGAAATATATAAGGCAAACAAAATTTATTTATATTGCCAACATATGTGGACCATTCGTCATTCATTCTCAGAAAGTTAGCTATGTTTGAAAGCTATGGCAGATATCATCGTGAAATATCTGTTTCAGAACAGTTTTGTGACAGAATATCTTAGGTCAAGCAGAACACATATGTGTGGTCGCATCACTTACTGTTACCTGTAAAACGAAGTTTGCATTTATGATTAAACCCAGAAAATATACTTTCAGGTAGAACTGGAATCACTATTTTTGGTTAGATATTAAGCTGAACATTTTGACAAAAAGAATATGCAAGTCACAAGACTAGGGAGAAAAGTGCTGTCAAGCAAATCATCTGAAGACATCATTTACCTTGTGCAACCGATAGTATTGCTCGGCACCTATTCCTCCTTGCTCTTCTGCTGTCCATAGCACCAAGCGCAGAGTCCTTTTTGGGCGAAGTCCTAAAATATAATTTTAAATATTGTTTTTAGTACTAAATATCCATATATTTGAGCATTTTTTGCATTGGTCTCCACCCTCCAATGGATGAAAAGCCTGGGTTTCCATTTGGTCATCTCTACCTTCACCAAACGCAACCTACTTCAAGTGTGGGTTTTGTTGTCGAGAATACTTTTTGCTTGTTTGGGAGAAAGGACTGGGGTGCAGGGAGAGAGCCCACACGAGGAAGGAGTGGGCTGTTGGGGTGCTGCTACCAGTTGCAGTAGCACAAGAGAAGCACGTTTCAGGGACATACTGTAGGTGTCTGAAAACCATAACATAAAATAACTACCTCGATAGATTTCTGAGACATATTCTGCTGTCATTGTGGTAGTCCGCAGTAAGTAATGCGTGTTCACTTTCAGCAGATCCAAATCAAATTTTCATGAGAATTACCATTGCTTTGTCATAGTTAATTTATTACAATTAATTGAAAATTAGCTGCTGGATTTTTATGAGAAATGTTTACCCATTTCAAGAACTGAGGGGCTCTGCAATATTATTTTGCTTTTTATCAGGGAAATGAAAAGTAACAATCTGTACTTTGGAATCTGAAATACAATCGGCTGCTGAACGTACGTACGGCTTTTTAAAACAAGGCAAACACAAGGCCATTTTCTATTTTGCTATGGTAGCTCAGTAAGAAAGATAAGTTCTCAGATAAATTTTGAAACCGTTTCTGCCATGGCAGAACTGAACAGATAGAAGTTGTTGCCCTTTATTTATTTGATTGATTCTATTCATAAACGAATACATTTGAGACATCAAATCTGAGAGCATGGAAGAACAAACAGATCAAGGATAAATAGTGTTCTCTGTGCAGTGTAATGCTAATTATGTTCGAGCAAAAATAAAGCCCCCAAAACTATTTAAAAAAAAAAGAAAAGAAAAACCAGTGAGGAGACTATCACAAGTGATAAAGCATAAATTACCACACACACACTTCTGTGCTGAGGAGAAATAATATCAGTATCACTGTCAAAACTTATTTCATTTCCTAGCTGAAATGGATGAAGTTTACAAATAGACCTGACCTTCATTATTTTTTTTCTCTCGACACAATGAAAATCAACTGAATATTTCTTTCTCGAAATTACACGCTAGCAATCCTCATAACTGAAGGCAGAGTACACAAGGAATACTCAAAATCTGAAGAAAACACCTTGGATTTTCCAATATTTCATAATGAAGGAAGTGCAAACAAGTGGTTTAAAGGTGTATTTTCTAAATGTTGATCCGCTGACTGTAAACAGAAAGGTCGTCAAACCTCATTATTTTAAAGACAACCCCCCCGCACACGTCCCAGTGGATTCCCTGCTCTTCTCCTCAATCATGACAGTACAGGATTAGCCTCCTTCGCTTTTCAAATCAGCCAGATGGCCAATGAGGCAATATTAAGACAACAAAATAGTGATTAGGTTGAAGTTAGAAAGATTTTTAGACCCAAAATAATCACAAATGTGTCAGCGGCTTGGTTAGAAGAGGTGCTGGGTATAAAGCATAGAGTGGCGGGTCCTGTAGCACGGTTCCAATGGCACTGCAGTTTAAGTGGAAAATAGAGGTGTGTTTGTTGTATCGCAAAATACAAAGCACTGAAGCCCAGTCTCCAGCCCATCACGGCAAGGCTGTGAAAGAGCTTTGGTAGGAGATGCTTGAGACAGGGGAGCAGCATCTCCTGCCTCCTCCGAGGCAAAAATCAAGATGCTTTAGTCTGCCACTGCTGCCCTAAGGGGAACTCGGGTCAGGGATCAGGGACATTGCGTTCGGATCAGATGGGCTGTAACCCCAGCTGATCTCTCCTGCTCTGCAGGAGCTTGAGAAGGTCTCAGCTCACTTGTGGGGAAGAAGTTTGAGATTCTTATGGCCCCCTCCTAGCCCGTCATTGCATCTGTCCATTAAAGCTGGGGAAATAAAAAAGCCCTGCTGAGCTTCGGTCTTTCCAGTCCCAGAGGTGGTGTATCAGCTCTTCCAATCTCACAGATTTCTGTCAGCAGATTCACTTGTGCGTTCTACTGAAATCAAATGGGCAAGTTAAAAAAAAAAAAATATATATATAAGCTATGGAGGCAGTTTTTTTAAATACAAACCAAAGTCTACAGAGGAAAATTTAATTTCCTCATTATCTTAATCTGAAAGCGCTAAGTATTTATCTACCTGTTATTAAAAACACAGCTATTCTGACCAAAGAACATCAGACAAATCCAATATTCCCAAGTAAAATTGCTAAGAATACTCTCAATGCACGTTTTTATTAAAAAATACAAAGTACTGTACTTAAGTTACAATTTTTTTTTAATGAAGTTTAACTATTTTGGCTTGCTTCTTAAAAACTACTGGTTCCTAAGCAAGGTATCATTTCCACAAAATCAGAAGTCTTGCAGATCACAGCCCAAATATGTATTGAAAAGGCATAATAAAATAGCACTTGGACTAGAAAACTATGTTCTGTGATGGGTGTACCGTGTAGAGGAGTAGGTAGCAAATTTTAAAATGAAGGAAAACTGTTTCACAAATGAAATAGTGCCTCTTTCCTTTTTATCTATATAAATGAGATATTACATAGTCTAAAAAAAAAAGAGGATATCAGAAGAAAAAGAAATTGTAAAGTTACCTAGACCATTTAAATAGATTATTCTGGCAAAGTACAGCAGGTAATAATGGCATTCATGGATGCATCAGTGCAGGGATCCTGCCGTGTCCTCCCTGGGTCACTGGGATCTGAGATTATAGAACTCAAATGAAAGTTGCAGAGCTCAGCACCTGCTCAAAATCACTGAAATCCCAGTTTCCATCCTACTGCTGCATCCTAATAAAGAGAATAGCAGGGGTTTACAGGCGGATAACATTGAAAAGGTGATAGCTGGTACTCAAATAAATTGTTCTTTCTAAGCTTACATAACTAAAACCAAAGCCAAAACAACTATAGAGCTTCCTCCAGCTACAGATTAATTTGCAATCATCTCCCATGTTTTAGAAAAATGAAATAGCTTTTTTTTCCCTCTACCTTACCCTTAACTGGGAAATACAGTCATAGTTTACCACAAAGGTGCATTTTACTGATCAATCTCTACATTCTTATGGTTTATCCCAAGCATAAAAAATACTACAGGGCACCCGGGCTCCTAAGTTAAAGAATGAAATAAAAACATCGATATGGTAGATCTATGACTAAGGAAATGTATGCAGTAAGTACACCAGGACACTTGCTGTATTATACTCCCTCTGTGCTGGAGTGGCTGCTAGCCCTTTCGGTGTCCTTGGGTACTGCAAACACTTCAGTCATACTAAGATGCAGCTCTTACTGACTCTATTTTCTGTTTCTTTTAAATCATCATAGAGTGCTCACACTTGCAGATGTCAGCAGCAAGCCTAGATTAGCCAAAATACCAAATGCTTGAGAAAAAAAGATTTGTAACTAAGTGGTATTAACTAATCAGTTTGACTTCAACCTCAACTACAATGAAGTATTTTGTCAAAAGCTTTTCTTTCATAACTTATGTAAAAGATAATTGTCAGCAAGTAACATGGAGGTGTTACACACACACACACACACACATATTTATATATACACATTTTACATTCATTTTAAATCTAAAATGGGTATTTTCTAGATGTGACAGTGTTTATTAAATCCACACATGTTCTTACACATGTGGATGATCTTGTGATAAGATACTTACCAGGATCCTATACAAGACCTGAATTTTATGTCCTACATATCTTGCTCCTGCTTGATAGAATTGAGACATTCTCACACAGTGAAACTGAAATGTATGGTTTGGTACAAGCACAGACAAATTATGCTCATCTGTCACATGTAATGTAAAAAAATAAACCTGCTTCACCCTCAAGATACCACATAAGCCAGGAGAGAGAACTGGAATTGTGTCTTTTTTTAAATCAAAATAGAGATCAGTAGTGTAAATACTAAATTTCCTTGAGTCAATATTTTTCCACTTTATAAATATAAATCCTTACTGATGGGGAGGATTAAATACAAAGATATAGTATTTTCTAAGACATTGTACAGATGGCTAATCAGACTTCTTCAAGAGAAGTCATCATGTTGTTATAAGACTGATCAGCTCTTGAAAATATAAAAAGCATTCCACCTTTGTGAAAAAGGATTTTTTCCCCTGCAAGCCAAGGCATTGGGATTACCCACAAGCAAATCAAATAGCTGCTCAGTTTACATGAGACATATAAGCAAACTGCAAATGGATGTGAGTAGATTAACAGGTAAAGTATTTTAACTTGCATTTATAGTGGTAAAATACTATCTTCTTGGTTTTAATTTCTAAAGTCTATTTCTATTTCTTCAGTCTGAAAGCTGCATTTATTTCCCACCCCTCCTGATTTTTAAGAACATTTGTAAGAAGTTGCATTAGCTGAAGAGAGGAGAAGCTCCTTAGCAACACAAGGATGGGGCTGAAGCTCATCTGTATCCAATAAAAAGGAAAATGACTGTAGCCCCCCACCATGTGCTCTGAAACTGTGAAAACCATGAGGTTTCTTAGAGCTTTGCCAGCTTCCCCCTCCCAAGACCCTGCATACATGGCCCAGCAAAGCCTTGAACTGAGCATCAAAGCAGAACAAATTGCACTACCGGATCCCTTACTCTCTAATACTGCCTAAGCCACTGATATATTTGCTTCAGGAGATACTAGGGAGAGGTATATACAGATGTATCATCCTCAGGTCTTGTCCACTGCTGCATTTAACGTCATGAGCGACACATTTTTCTGCATTATTACCCTGTGGCCTGGAATTTCTTTAAAAGGGTATTTATACAAAAAGTAGTAAGATACATGATGACGCTACTGACAATCATTAAATTCCTAATGCACTCCCTACCTTTTTCAGGTTTGCAGTTGATTAGACATAGGGGATTTACTGTGTGACATTAGTTGGGATATTTCTATCATGCAAGCACTTCTCATAAAATTCCTGGAATTTCTAAAACCTCTGCCACAGCATAAAATAAAAATAAAAACAGTACTCCACATTTTGTTAAAGAAGACAAAAATTCATCACCAAACACAGTGGTACAATCTGCTTCCATTTCGAGTATCGGCATAGTTTTCTGTAAACAAGAACGAAACAGTATATTTAATAAGATCTCTGTTAAGCCCCTGATGTAATACCAATAATGTGGAACACTTCCCTTCCTTCAGCTACGTTACAATAGCGAAATTCCACTTGTGTAATGTGCTTCGTACCAGCTGAAATTACTCAAGCAAGACAATGACCTTACCAAGCTCAAACTCTGTGCTTTTAACAACAGCAGATTATTGTCCATGTCCCATCCACTGCTTTTTGGAGCTGAACATTTTAGCTGGACACCATTAATTTTCTCCCAGGCATACTACGAAACATTGACACTCTCACTTGATACTCTGTGCCACGAATTTATCTTAGAAATTATTCCATGAATAATTCGTAGACCTATTTCCTTAATATTAAGAACCTTAATATTCTAGGTTATTCGTACACGCCTAATACACCAGTCACCCATGGCTCGTTCACTTGATGGCATTCTGGTTTTAGATTCCTTTGATGACAAGCTGCAGGTTTAGAGTTTGAAGTTGGAACACACACAGCATCAACAAACTTAAACATGTGACTACTATCCTTTTTAATGAGGCACTTACACTTTTCTTTATTACTAGCTTGTCCTCATCCTTTTTAATTTATTGCAGTATCAACTGGGTTTGTATGAAAACAGTGTCTTAGGAAACTGTGTCTCAGTCTTTGAGTTTCCTCCATGCTATACCTCCTGCTTTCCCCATCCTCTCTCCTGCCATGTCTTCTTTGTTGCACAGTTTTCATGGAAATTTCCCAAGTCTCTTGTGACTTTACTAGCAGCCTTCTGCAAAAAAAAAAAAGCAAGTTCTGGTGCATATTTTAGGGTCAAATTGGCTGTATCAACAGTCATTCTTAATTGCTCTGTTTTGCATACAACACACTAGCAGTCCCTTTATGCATCATTAAAATCCTCTCCAAACTAGCAATGCTCTGTTAATTTTTTTTAATCTGGTCAAATATTCAGAGGGTTTTTTTCATTTTCTTTTAGATTCGATCTGCTAAAGTGGAAACTGTTTCACTCATTAACAGATTGCGAAACAGGAGATTTTCTGAAATTTGGAGAATCTCAGCAAATGCTCTATTTGCTGGTTTAATTAAACTGCTGGGCTTCACAGCAAGTTACGTATTTTAGGTCTCATTGCATTCTCATTACACTGCTTATTTTTCATATCACTAATATTTTTAGTTATAATATTCCTTATTCTGGTCTAGACCTCAAGTGAACTATCAAATAAGGTCACTTTCACCAAGCCACAATAGCTTTTTAAGCTCCTTTTCTTTTTGTCTAATAGACTGCACACAGTTTTGGTGTTGCAGTCTTCCATAGTATTTCCAGAGTAAGAGCCCACACTTTACTCTGCAGTTTTGGCCTCTGCTAGAGGTCCCAATAAGCTAAGGTCCCAATAAAGTGAGGATGCATAAATTCCTAACATTTGCTACCCAATTATACTGCATTTCTGACAGGGTTTTGATAGCTTTTGAAACAGAAGACAGGAAGATTTCAATATTCCCAAGTATTTTAGAGACTATTACCTAATTTATGTATTCTGTGGCATGGGCAAGCACTGTTTTACAGAAAAAGCTCTCACCCCTAGCATCCTGTTTCTCTGGCTAATTTCAAAGAATATATACATAGCAATAAACTGCAATTTATAGGATGACAGTAATAATGCAATTGATTGAGGATGTCCAGACTTTTTCCTCTGAAGACCAAGAAGAAGCCTCCATTCTAAACCAGCAGGATTTTGGCTTTCATTCTGTTATTAGAAATACAATCCTCTATGATTCAGACAACTAATCTCACTATTTGTAGAGAAAAGTGTCTGTCTAGTTAGACATTTATTTAAGAAGAAATGTTTTTTATTTGAGTGAAAAATAATGATTTAACAGAGAAAATCTAAGGCTATTAAGGTTATAAGCTTCAAAAAGTAAGGCAAAGCACACCTCAAAAAACCCCTTTTAGTATTACTTAAACCCTGACTATGATATATTTCAGTTCTCTAGTGAAGCTCAAATTAGACATGGGAAACAGCTTTTTGCCTGGGAAACTGCCTTTGTTTTCTTCTTAAAATAGTCTAATGCAATGCAATCTGCTTGATTTTTCTCTGTTGATAGGGGTTCTGTTTGCAGCACTGAGGATGAATTGCTTGCACAAGATAGCGCTGGGAAGCGAGTAAACCTCTGAGTCTTGAAGGCCTGGAGTAAAGAGAAATGAGGTCTCTTGGAGAAGAGACGTGGCATCGCAGAAGAAGACCGAAAACACGCAGGTCAGGGGCTGGAGAGTGGGGAATGAATGCGGAGGCAGAAGCCAAGCTGGGCACTGCAGCTTAATTGCACCTGAGGCTGGCAGCATGCTCAGAGCCATGTTTGGGGTGGTAAGAGGACACAACTCTGCCACAGCCACAAAGCGGGAGCAGCTTTTTGGACAGGCCTCTGCAAAGAGGGCGCAGGGAGACAGCAAGGCCTGAGGTGAGCCGGGCTAGGGCAGGACTGGGGCTTGCAGACCTCCAGTGGTGGGCCAGCGGCATCGATGGCAGTGCAGCAACACACCGAGATTAGTACAAGCAATTTTTTTTTTTTCCTGTTTTTAGGGAGGCTGATGAGTTTATGACAGAGTAGGAAGGGAAGATTTACAGAATAGTGGAGGTGGGAAACGTGAGAGGTTTTAGGTAGATTTATTTTACGAAAGTGATGGAATATCCGAGACGAAAGGTCAAGGAAGGAGCTGGGTATACAAGACTGGAGGAGAAAGCTGTGAATGATTTGCAAGTCTAGTAACTAAAAATAACACAGATTAAGCCTTTTGACTGGGGAGACAGGGGGAGAAGAGGGAAGCCAAGCCCTGAGCCCAGTGCGATGGGCTGCAATCGAGCCAGGCAGCAACACTGCCAGAGCAAGGGTTTCTCTGGGGGCCACCTCCTTGCCACCCAGCAGCACAGCTCAGGGAGGGCTCAGACGAGAAGTGCTGACAAACGTGCTCTTCTGCACGTGGGGTTTTAAACAAAGAATGGGTTAATGTAGTGTCATGAAGTCAACACATGTCATGTCTACAAAAAAATGGAAGAGGAAACCCGCTACTTGCCTGTGTAAAACAGCAAAGCACCGAGTCAGCAGAGGACTCCTCCACCCCCTGCCCTGCTCTGATACTGTTGCCATGTTCTCCAAGTCCCGCAAAAGGAAGAGGACACTGTCCACCTTTAAAATCCACCTTATTCCTCTTTAGGAACACCTCCTTCCTTAAAGGTATTCGGAAATCTCATCAAATTGTGGAGTAGAAAGGGCAATGCAGGGCCCCGCTCCCGCACTCTCTGGGATTATAAGCATCAACCATGGTTTGATCTTATTGAGTGCTGGCTCTGCCTTCTGCCTCTGCTGCCTGGCTCTTTGGAACAGAAAAACCTCAAATCTCTTAGACTGTCCTCAGAGCTGATGAATCAGAAAATGCACCAGCCACATTTGTCTCTCCATATTGAAAATATATACCTTAAAAAACCTGACAGTAAGGACAAGATGCCCCTGACTTCATTCAGGAAGGATTTCAGCATTTCACCATGTCAGCCGCGTTACAGATTTGAAACAAAAATCACAATAGCCTCTGTCGCCAGGTTTTTAAGATTTTTATAGATAAACAAAGCACACATTTTATCTTGAATTTCCTGGGTAAATTAGAGCTTGCAGAGAAGTAGCAGTCCACAGGACATAGGGCAACGTTGTTATGGAGGGCTGTATGCCTACGTTTACCGCCAGATTAACAACTTTGTATGTCTGCGGTCACCCCTCTGCTATGCCAACCCAGTGTGGAAATTGAAGATTTAAGTATTTGCCAAATATGCATTCAACCAAATGTTGAAATGAAGGAATAAATGCAGTTGTAGTGTAACAGCATACGCAGATATTTCATACCAAGTAGATTTAATAGATTTGCAAAAGGTGAAGGTCAGAATAAAATATGCAACTTTGGGGAAGTGGAAAGAATGTAAGAACAAGGAGTTAATATCAGGCATATTTAATTGAAAAAAAAACCCTACAGTAAAAGCAGTCATTTAGTCATGTTTCACAACATACCTCCAAGACAGCAAACAACCACACCACCACAGTTATGGGAAATTCAGAAAAACGTTTAACAAAATTTCTGGCAAGTAGGTTAAATTTGCAGTTATATGACTTCAATTAAACTAGCAGAAAAGGAATGACTCCAGTGATCATTTTTTTAATAAAACATATCTTTAGTCCTCATATATTAGCCAGTGAATTTGGACTCAAGAAATGTAACTTCATACAAAGACTACAGTGAACTGCACAAAAATCTGTCTTACAGTTTTGCAGTCACATTAGTCATGGGTATAATTCAGATGAGAGTTACAATTTCAATTTTAAATAAGTTTTAAGGGGAAAAAACTGTCTCATCAACTCCTTACAAGTTACAAAAAATGTAATTCAGGTAGTACCTTAAAATTCTTACGTGCATTGTTTTAAAAACATTTCTGTAGTTTTCTGTGCCTTTCTCCTATGAAACAGAAATTTGGTTGTGCCAGATCCATGTCTAAATCTATAGGAAAGTTGACTCTTGAAACTCCATTTCCCCATAAGGCTGGCAAAGAGAGGAAGAGGGGGAACGACGCATAGCACCTATCACCATACATTTCTCCCTTCGTCACGTGCGTATAGATCATCGTCTAGGTATGCAGGAAAGTCGTGTACAAGGCGTGATAGCTGGGATTAGTCTTTGTCAACAATCATCCTTCCTTCATCAGGCTGCTCTAGCAGCAATGGCATCAGGCATCCCACCCTGGGTGCAGAAGAGGAAAACGTGCCCTGTTCATCTACTTGACTCCTGGTATTTGCTGGCTCTGGCAGCTCCCCATAGCAAATATATTTTTGCATGGAAGAACCAGGATTCCCAGAAGCACTTGGAGGCACAGTCCAAGCAGGAGACTTCCTGGTCTAAAGTGGCACGCAGACATGACTGAACATGAGCTCAGTGCACGAGACAACAGCAAAAGTGGGGAAACGTTTACTCTGTACCGCAATCCATCACTATAGTGGTCTTTGGAGTGCAGACTTTCCTGAAGTCTATACTGACTAATTCAACACAGGCAGGAGTTCAGACAGCAATAACTGGCAATGCCTTACACTGCTGCAGTTCAAGCAATTGAAGGGAAAGAGGATAAGTTTGTGATTTGGCAAATTCACAGCACAGCCATTGGGCTTCTTCTGAAGATGCACCTTGTAAACACACAGACTGGGCAGTAGCTGGTGGACACGTGTGCACCTCTGGGCTTGGCAGGGCACCAAGAGCTGATCAGCGACAGAGCAAGCGAGACCCAAACACAGCCAGGGGAAGGTGGAAAACACATTTCTGAACAAGGAGAGAGAGCTTGTGGGTAAATGTTGCTGAAAGAATCCCCGGATGTGAAAAAAGGACCTGTTGACTATTTGATTCCTCCTGTGCTGGCAGATAGGAGACTCTGAAAATAAACTAGACTGTAGTGTCAAGTAGCAGACCCCATCAGCTTCTCTTCTCAACAGGAAAAAAAAAGGCTCCAGCTGTTTTAATTAAAAAGAGACACACAACAGTTATCATGTCTGAAGTTTTTCAGAAGAAAACAGTGAAATTTATCCATCAAAATCAACTGCATCTCTAACTCCAGTGGGCTCTCTACTGCACTTAGGAGGCTTAAAATATTATGCTTGGAAAGCTGACACTGCCATACGACTACCTTCTAAAGACCTTTATTATTGTCATTATTCAGTTCCTTCAAGCTCCCTTTAAGGATAAAAGTCCCACATTTCTAGTGCCAGAGCGTGAGGTGGCTTTGGCAGGGTGCTCCTCGGGGTGAGAGCAGGGCAGAGCGCCTGTGGCCTCGGCTGCGAAATGCCCCTCAGCCAAGCAATGCAGGAACACAGCTGGATTAGGAGCAAAGAGGCAGCACGAGCTAAAGCTCTGAAATCATCTGATACATACTATCTGCTTCTTGCTCAAATACACCATACACAAGTATTAGTCCGGAGCAAGACCAACATGGCAGCAGCTGCAGGCTTGAAACGGTGGGAGAGGAACACAAATACCTCCTTCACAGAAACTGGCAACCAACATCCAGAGCAGGATCGAGTCCCACAGGCTGTCTGTCCAACCTGTATAGCCAACTAAAGGCAAAATATGGCACCAAAATGAATTTGGGGTAATTTTATGGTGATTTTTTATGAGTAGCTGCTTAACTAGTCTTTCACCTCACCTGGGAAGTCAGCTTCTTTCATAAACCTCACGTGACACAGGGACAAGAGAAACTGTGTTTCAAATGACACCAGAGCATTAACCAGACTAACATGAAAACGCTGAGGCAAATGGCATTGGCCATCTCCAGAGACGCCCTTTTTTGCACACAAACTAACATAAAATTTGAGCATTATAAATGCAACCTGAAAACAAGTTGGGTTTGAGGTTTCTAGACTGTAATTAGCAACACAGCTGTTGTTCTGCAAAACTAGAAAACCCCAATTTGCTTGAGTGCTGTCTTTCCTACAGCTTCCAAATGCCCTCACACCACATCACAGCTCATGCAACACCCCATGGATTCCCTCGGCTTAAAGTCGGGAACCCCTCAGCCCTTCCTCCCTAAAACACCCCCAGTGCCTTCCCATCATCTCTAAATTACCTCAAGCAACACTCACTACCGCCGTAGCAATATTTGCTACCTATCACACAGAGTTTGCAGACAGATTAAAAAGAAAGAGGCTCTGGTGCTTACACCAAAGCTACACGTGTGCTGATTAACCAGGCATTCGTCATCATAGGGAAAGGATAAAAGCGGAGTTTCTTCCTGCCTCTCTCTCAGCTGGCACATAAACGCACTCACCCATCTCTCCTCAATCACCCATTTGCAAAGAACATATCAGAACTTCATATTCTAAATATTTCTATGCCTCTATCAAATTTAGTTAAAATTGATCAAAAGGTTAAAAACTGCAGAGGGCTGGGGAGGATGGCGGCTGCCAGACACAGCTGCGGGCAAACTGCACATTGCACAAGCTTACTGCCTCGGACACCCTGCCTGCAGTTATGAAGGGTAATTTCTTAAGCATCAGAAATCCTCAGCTAATCGCAACAGCGCTGGCACCACTGAAGGAAAGGGAGTTTACCAGTTCAGACCAGCTCACGAACTGTCTCAGCACCTCTAAAGACGTCTTTATTCCCAGAAAAAGGAATAAAGAGCAATAACCAGCTGAAACTTTCATCTTTCGTCACATAAACAACTTCTGTGGAAACACTTCCAGTTCTTCGTTTTTTAAGCACATAAGCCATGAAGCAGCTCACCACAGATCTCGCCGATCAGCGGTGTATATAAGCTTCAAGAGTTCCAGGAAAAAAATTACTGTTTTTCTTTCCTTTGTGCTTCATTAAACTTCAGCGTTAACTGGGAGAAAAGACCCCTTTGGATAACATCAGCCAATATGGCCACTAGTTGGTGAATTTTTCAGAGATTAGCTACCGGCAAAGCAAGCAGCCATGACAGTATAGTTGATATGGAGAACTTGATACAGGTGCACTGAGGAAAACACTTCTGTTTACTCCAGTCAGGAGATGTCTACAATCAGTACTGGTACCAACAGGTGCACAAGCCGGTGCTGACATTTAACTGTACATTGCTGAAAGGGATCTTTCAAGAGTGAAGCTACAGCTGCACAGAAGAGAAGAGATAGGGTTCAGTTTTCTGCATAGGGTGGCTGTGGAAAAGCCACTTGGAGCAAGATTCACCTTGCTGAAATGTAACCATCTAAAAGTTGGCGTTTGCTCTGAATTTGCTGCCTGTGCTTCATCCCTGGAAAGGGAGGAGAGGGAATGGCACCTCTAGCAAGTGCCCCTTTCCTGTCACCCCGGTGTGGAAGATAGGCAGAGAGACATCACAGCTATTAGAAGCAAAGTATTCAGACAAACTTGAAACTTTCAACTTTTTAGCAATTCTAATTTCCAAGTCTAACTGAATCATTATAGCTTTAAACAGTATTCAAAAACTACAGTAGTTCACAATCTGGCCCTATGTTTTTAAGGTACTACTCTTTTGCAATGTATACATGGGATTTTACATTAATTAAAACTTTTTATTTATTTTCTAAATCTTTACTCTCTGGTAATATAATACAAAATTATTTCAGTTCATTGTGGCCTTCATGTAGCTCCCTTTCTCTCAAAAAGAAACAACATTCATGTGAAGTCAAAAAGTGAAATGGAAAAAAAAAATCCTACCAAAAGTTTGAAGTTTTGAAGACTGTGTAAAACAACTTCAGATTGTGCTACTGTTATGTGTCCTTGTAGGGAACACGTAACTATTATGGTGTCTGAAAATCTACAAAAACACCAGAAAGAAAAAAAGATATCAATATGGTACAGAAACTGCCAGCTCAATTAAAAAAATAAAAGCTAACACTGAAGATTCAGGAAATACAAAGGCTAACACATTAATTAACTGATGGACTTAGAAATAAAAGCAAAAACTGTTAAAAAACTTTACTTGAGGCGAGAAGACAAACTGCACTGCTTAAAATAAAATATAACCATCTTAAACTATAATTTTAATGATTTTTCAATGAATTTCATGTCCTAAGCCAATAGCTATTAAATGGTTTGGGGAGGAGATTATGTTGAAAGTACGGAATGGTATTTAAACTATAATCATTCTTCAAGTACTACATGGAATTATCAAAATCCTAATTAACAGGCATAACTTGTGTCACCAGCCATGTCCAAGGGTCACAGTGATATCATGATGAAGTGCTATTAGATCATCACTGAAAAAACCTGCTTAAATAGCGCAGTAATATCTTGCTTTCATGGAACCAATGGACCACGGCAGAAGTAGTGGCAGTATTTCTCACTACATATTCTAGAATTCATATTTCAGAATGCTCGCTTCAGCTTTAAGATCATATCACCATGGCCATAGATCAGTTATGCTCTGGTAAAGGCAGACACAGTTTTTGAGGCTACACAATGCACCATGGCTTTAAGACTCCCAGTACACAGTAAAAAAATTCTACACGTGCATACAGACAAGCCAGTTGAGTTGGTTTATCCCCATTGTCAAATGTATTTTGTGGACTAGTCTGAGACTAAATTTATCAGGGTCGGAAAGGACATTAAACCAAGTCTCCACAGTTCAAAATATAATGCTTACTCAAAACACAATCTATGGAATTGATTTTAAATAAAACTCATTAATTCGTTTTTCACACAATCTACACACCTGTTATTTTGCTGTCCTTTTTGTCAGATTTTATGTGCATCATAAGATACAAAAACTGCATTAACCAATCTGCTATGGAAGACAGTTTATGAAAGGCCCTATCCCCTATGGTTATCTACAGGTTAGATGTGATGACCCAGAAGTCCTCTCCCAGCCTTACGTTCCTGCAGAACACTGGCATAACAAGAAGAGCTGAACACAACAGCTGGTCAGAATAGAGGGCATCAGCAAAGGCTCCGGCACTTCCCAGCTGAGAAAACAGCATTTCACCACAGGTCGTACAGCAAACACACAGGCTACTACCAGAGGAAATCAAATATTTGAACAAGCAGAGAGTAGATGCATTTCAGTCATGCGTGAAGGGAAACCCAGTGAATAAGAATTATACAATGCCACCATGAACTTGCCCTTAAGAGACACAAAACAGTTTATTCTGAATGGAATAGAGTCAGCAAACACAGAAGCATAATTTTTTTTTTCCTGAAGGTGGAGGGAGCATAGACAATTTTCCAAGAATCATAAAAGAAAGATTAAAAAATGCTAAAAGAAGGAGTAGGCCTGAATTCTTCTGTAGAAGAATCCTCTTTAGTCCACTTTTAAAAGACCAAAAATTAAAACAGATGCACTTTGTTTTTGGTCACAGACTGATATTCCAGTCATTCCAAGGCTGGGAAAATGAGAGATAAGAGGTTCAAATAAAGCAAAATAAAGGAATAGGAATTCACAGGGATGTCTGATGTTCACCATTGCAGTATGAAAGCGGCTAATCACATAACACAGCTTGTCTACAAAGAGTGCTTCAAGAAACACTGAGATTGTTCAAGTGCACAAATCCTTCTGATCAGAAGCAGGGAAAGCTAGTTTATTATTTAAACTCTGCCAGAGCTAAGAGCAGGAGCAGCAGCTGATTTTAGTTTTTAATGAATACGTGGTGCATTCCTCTTGACCACAGGTTACAGTTCTGGAAAAGGGAATAATGAGGAAAATAGATTCCGTCTGATGAAGGGGGAAAAGCATCCTTGGATATCAACTTGACAATCTAAGAAGTCTGTTTTGAACTAGTTTTGAGGGGTATAGTGGCAAAAGCCCATATGGAAGTAAAACCAGCAAAAAACTACAGATCAAGCATTAAGACTGGAATTTGCAGTTTGGAGACCAGAAATCAGACTAGGGCATGGCAGACTGGGAAGAGTAGGACACCAGACCCAACTTTGAGAGGCTGAGTGTCTAGAGAACACAGGCAGATAACTGTGCAACCATAGCTCCCTCTTGCACATTCACCAGCCCTATCTCATCTTACCTTGTGGACCATCTCTCCCACCAAACACCCTATGTAGGCATATGTAGACCATGCCCTTCTACAATAACACGCTGCCTGCAGCCACTTCTACCCACAAGTCAGATGAAGCCCATGAGTAGAAGAAATTGGCCTTTTAGATCCCACACAGGGAGGCTATGCAAACCAGGAGGCGGTAGGCTGAGCAAGTCCACACTGGTATTTTATGCATAGCACCACTGGAACAGACATATCCAGGCTAGAAGCTGCCTTTTGCTCTTTCGCTCCTTCTTTATCTACATTTAGCACTGACGGCATGGGGGTTTAGTTCAACTCATACTTCTGCTGAGCAGAAATTCTGGAGGAGGGAGACTAGCAAGTCCAGGGTTGACAGCCTGTGTGCTAGAATATCAGCTTCGGAAGAGTCCAGCTGATCTACAGACCAAATTCCAGAACCCAGTCACCTTGTCACCCTGCTGATTACCAAGAATGATTCAAAGAAGTGATCCCTGGAAACAGAACATTGCTGTGCATCCCACAAACCTATTGTAGCAGGATACTACAGTGTGCAAGGCCTCAGTGTCAAATGTTGCTTGACGAGACATATGAGCCCGCAACATTTGACAGGTCACCATGGTTAAGCCAAATTTGACAGAAGTGTATCCTTGTAGTGATGAGACTCAAGTGTGTGCTTCCTCTGACCTGGATTACCTTTGCCAAGGAAATCAGCTGTCACAGTCCAAAGCAGAGCCCAAGCACACAGCAACATAAAAGCAGCATAATCAGGAAATCAGCCCTCAAGTGCAAAGCTGAGAATGCACCAGTTTGATGGTATAGATGTATCTATCAATATTTGGTGGAACAAGTCCAGGCAGGATATCAATTTATTTAGGAAGAACATTCAAGGAAAAAACAAAACCACGGAAATACATACATTGGAAATATGAACTTCTGTGAAGTTGAGAATCATTTTTGCTGAACATCTTTACATGTAGATGAAAGGGAAAAGACCAGAGGCAGGATCACTGCCTGGATCCAGTCCTAGTTACATGCTCTTGAGAGAGACTTAGATGAAATTGTCTTGAGAAGTTATCAAGAGTGAGGTAACGGGTAAGGTAAGTGTGTTGAATGACAATGTTTGCTTAAAAGGCAGAGAACAATATCAGAAGGCTATCTGTGACTTCATGAAGCTTCATCTTCATTAATATGGAGGAACTCATTAAGACAAAATGAAAAGGAGTGACTTCCTTCTAAGGTACCTTGATATTATATCTTACACTGAATTTTCATTCTATGATGATGGTGACCATGCAGGCTCAAAGCACTTTCTAGATCATTGACTGATGTGTTGCTTTTGGATGGCCCCTGTGATGAAAGGAGGAGTTTAACAGACAAACTTGCAAAATATTTATACTAAGTATGAATATTTGTGCTCAGAGGAATGGATAAAATAGAAAATCCAGTTTAGACAACATACAAAATGTCCTGGAAATGTAATGCATTAAAAATATTTTAAAATTAAATATTTACCCAGATCCTTAATGAGTGATAATGCTTCCCATGATACAAATGCTCCACCACCATCATCCATAGCTCCCTGCCCAACATCCCAGCTGTCCAGATGTCCACTGACCAATACAATCTGGAAAAGCAATTAGGAGAAAACATATCTACATGAAAACACTGAATCAGAAAAGTCAGTTCAGCTTTTAAGCATTTTAATGATTTTGTCATAAATTTGGCTTTTTAGTTTAGAACTGGATGAAAGAAACATTTAAACTAAAACTAAAACATTGTTCTCTAGTCACTGAATATAAATCTGAGATGACCAAATGCATCCTACTGCTTCAAACCACTGCCTAAATCAAACTAGATATGCTGTGAGAAATGTTTAAATGAAAGGTTTTGTCTTGTACATTAACAAAATGCATACTTTCCAGAGATACAGGACTACTACATTGCAGAACGGTGAAAATTTCTTTTATATTCCAGCTGTTTAAGCCCTTAGGCATGAAATTTGATTAACTCTATTTTTGGGTGCATAAGGAAGAAATATGAACTTAGACTGAAGTATTCCCAGACAGAGGTTGTTGTATTATTATGTATCTGTGGTACTTGTCACAGAGGACCTCTAATTTATTACTGGATCCCCTGTGTGCTACAACAATGACAAGGTATTTTATAGTTCCATTAGTCATAAGGATATTTTAAATTAAAAACAACATGGTAGCAAGTCCCAGATGGGTTTTCTGCAAAGAAAGTTTTGTGGCAACTGTAGAGTAGTATACGTATCTCCAGAAACACCCACCCAATATCAGAAGTGAGACAGTTCCCTAACTGGACCTGAAGCTGAAGGGCTCATGGATCTATGACTGCAATGGAGAAGTCAAGGAGGTACAAGAACTCTGAGCCGAGCAGGCAGTGTGGTAAAATGATGTAATAGGACAAAGACAAGAGCAGGGAGCCACTGCAGTACCCCAGGAATCTCTGAAGAACTGGTACCAGTAAAGAGTGCCCTTGGGCTAGGGTGGAAGTGGAAGCATCCAACCTATGACAGCTCAGCACTGAGGAAAAACTGAAGGAGACCCTGGAGCATCTGCCTGTGTCCTGCCCAGAACTGGCCATACATGAAGGGATGCTTCCCACTCTCTGGTTGGCTGATGTCAAACAGGTCTCAGAGTTGTGGGATCTAGAAAAAGGTAAAAAATACTCATTCCTCCTGACACCTTCTTCTCCCTAAGGGATGAGGATCTCCTGGCATATCATCTCAGCTTTCATTCATCACAGGACAACTACTGTAGCACTGAAAATGAGAACGTAATGAGTTTTTCCTATTACCACCCTTGGAGGGTGAGAGCCTGTGCTATCAAGTGTGCCTAACAAGGAACTAACTTGGGGCCCAAGCACAAAGATCTCTATTTTCCCCTTCACATGAGAGAAATCTTAGTACGTTTTCACTGGTTATTAAAAATAATGGACAAACAGATCATGGCAAGACAAAAAGGATCAAGTGCTCATCAAACAACCGTGGTTTTTTATCCAACCAAATACACTCAGGTAACACAACTAAAAGGTCCCTTTGTATTAAACAAGGTCCATGATAAATTACTAGTCATATCCATTGTATTGCCATATGTTGATCCAGAATGCACCAAAACCCTTTAAATTTAGAAAATACACTATGAAATGTTTATAAATGTGTGTATTATAAAAACCAGAAGTGTCATGCCTTAGAAGCTGGAAAAGCTTGTGATCAAAATCTGAAGAGCAGCTTACTCTTTCCTTCTCAGATGCTTCAACTCTCTTTTCTGCTTATCCAGCCTTAACTCAACATGTGCTTGCTTTCCAGCACAGACTGATTTTCTTGGTAGTAGACAGACACGCTGCAGCCTTTATTCCAAAACCTCCCCTCCTTCAAAAGCGCATAAATTTCGACAGCAGGCCCCTTTGTAAAAGCCTCAGATTTACGCAGGAGGTATTCCTGCAATTTAATGTCATGATCCTCCCAGGCCCGGCGTGAAAGACTGCAAACAGCACGTTTTCCAGGGATGCTGCCCTGCAGCAGAAGTATGTAATCTGCGGCAGCCCTCTGCTATAGTAGCAACATAGCTTGAAACCAGATAATCTAAGAAAAGCCATGCCAGCTTTGGAGGTAGAAACCTTTCTGAAATGAGAGCAGAAAAGAAGTGCTCACTGCAGTACTCTTGTTCTTTTGTTTTCTTATAAGGGAGGACTAAGCACACACACACGCTTGTAGGTGGTGAGGGCAATGCATGAATGAACTCTGCTTTGAGAGCTTGGGATGCACGTGCAGCCCCACTGCAACCTGCCTACGGAGGACAGAGCTCAAACAACATCACACTTTGCAGCCGACTGATGCAGACTCATTACTGTCCACTCAATAAGGAATTTGCAAATAATAATAATTTTTTAAAAAGAACAGAAAAGGCTCTGAGTGAAAGCACAACTGTCTGCGGTATAAAGGACGTCTATTCCACAACTTCAAAATCGCCATGTGGTTTGTTTGTTCTTAAAGCAAAAATTGGTTTTAAGATGATAACTATTCACTGTCCTGGGAAACAGAGCTTCAAGCTGAAGTGACTTATTTAGAACAAGTTTGTAAACTCATTGAAAGAGAACCAAGTTTACAATAGAAGCGACGCCTTGTCTTTAGCAGTGCAAGAATATCTCACTAACGCTGTTCCCTGGCACCAATCTCAACATGAGAGTCTGAGAGGGAATTACTCCTCATTTCTGTGAAACAACACATATTGCAACAGCAGGAAATTCTGAATCAGAAGAAGGTGGTGTAATCCCATTTGGGGTTACAGACTCCAATCATAAAGCATCTTTACCAGGTCCAGAACATTACACCAAAACAGATCAAGGTTCAAGCAGATTGAGAAAGTCAGATAATTTTATGGATGAACTTTTACTTAAATTTACTTAAGCTGATGCCAAGAGCAATTACATAAATACAACCAATGGCTTCTATGTGAAAGTTTTTTCAGAACAGTTGTTTTTTTAAACTATCATGCTTTTGTAGCAGCTGCTAAAATGAAAGTTTCAGTGATCCTGCTGATAGCTAGCCATAGACATTCTTAAAATAAGACACAGTCATAAAATAACAAAAACACTATGTTTATCTTGGTCTTTAAGTAGATATAATGTGTCTGGGCAATGAATGGAAGTATTTCTGAAATTCACTCTAAACCACTGTCGTGGTTTAACCCCAGCCAGCAACTAAGCACCACACAGCCACTCGCTCACTCCCGCCCTGGTGGGATGGGGGAGAGAATCAGAAGGGTAAAAGTGAGAAAACTCATGGGTTGAGATAAAGACAGTTTAATAGTAAAGCAAAAGCTGCACACGCAAGCAAAGCAAAACAAGGAATTCAGTCACCACTTCCCATCGGCAGGCAGGTGTTCAGCCATCTCCAGGAAAGCAGGGCTCCATCACACATAACGGTTACTTGGGAAAACAAATGCCAACGTCCCCTCCTTCTTCCCCCAGCTTTATGTGCTGAGCATGACGTCCTATGGTATGGAATATCCCTTTGGTCAGTTGGGGTCAGCTGTCCCGGCTGTGTCCCCTCCCAACTTCTTGTGCACCCCCAGCCTGCTCCCTCGTGGGGTGCCGAGAGAAGCAGAAAAGGCCTTGACTCTGTGTAAGCACTGCTCAGCAATAATGAAAACATCCCTGAATTATCAACACTGTTTTCAGCACAAATCCAAAACATAGCCCCATACTAGCTACTATGAAGAAAATTAACTCTACCCCAACCAAAACCAGCACAACCACTATATTATTTAAAATAATATTATAAAATAATAGTATTATAATTCTCTGTACAGGCAGGCTAATAACAAAGGCAGTTAAAGCTATCAAGGATGTATGATTATTGCATTTTCCACATTGCTTTCAAACCTGTTATGTGGTTCTCAGCTCCAAATCTACACATAGACTAATCACTTACATTTGCATAAAACATCCCTATAGAAATGTCAGCACATGCCAACAGAATGTAAACGTTGCAAAGCAATGTAAGTACATGTAAGTATAAGTATTTGTTTTAAATATACAGAGAAACCACAAGCAACTGTATAGGACAGTACAAATACAGCAATACACATTTGCCAAATTGACCAAAAATAAATTTAGGGTAAGACAGCTTGCATGCAACATGACAACTTAAAGATTTGGCTTTCCTGCAGTGACACGGCTAAGAAATGCCGCTCTAGACACAGTCCTGAGACAATACAACAGAAATGAAACTGCAGGAAACATTTCAAATAGAAGATGAGTTATTCTATTTCCTTCTGCACCAGCATTATGATCTCCATTGGATGCCTTTAAGTCATGCCCAGCATTTCAATCAAGCATATTGCAATATTTTGAAATTTATATTATATTTTATATATTTATATAAATATATATTTATATATTTTAAAACCAAGAAGATTAGGAAGAGGAACCACGCATTCACATACATTTGCATATGTCATGGAGTTATCCTTTTCTAAGCAGGATGTTTTTTGCCACTAAAAAATAATCTCCCATTCCATACATAGTCACACATGCCTATTGCATTTGTCACGGAATAAGTTCATAAAATGTAGGTGAACTACCTTCTGCTTGGTTAGAGGGAATTAAGAAAAGTCTATTCCGCTTTTAGTTAGTCTCCACAATCGTACTTGCTCCTGTAGAGGTACAAGGCAAAGGCTTCTTTCTATGCAACATTAAAGATCATAAATAATAAACATTAGGAAAGAACTGTAAGTAACACTTTCAATCACAGAATTTAATCTAGAATAACATTTGTATCAAGTTGTGAAAACCAGCATGCAAAGTTATTTCATGTCACTGAGGTAGACGGTAATGGAAGAGTAATGAAGTCATCATTCATCTCTGCCCTTCATAGATGAAGAAGACTTCATGGATGGAGGTTAGGGTCCACAAAGTAGGACCTTTATTGATGGGATCTGGCTATCAACACATTCTCTTAGAAAAGCTTAGTAATAACTTTCATTATCCAAACCACTGAAAAGTATTTTTCCTTACATCTTCCTGCAGCAGACAGGGAAGATAAGGAGCACCTTAACTTGCATGGAGAGGACAGAGAACTTAAACAAGGATCACATACACAGAGAATGGGATGACCAAGAACTAAACAGGATATTAGAACCAGATCAAGCATCTTTAGCCAAGACACATTCAAACTCCAAGTGTCTGTATGCCAAAACTTCAGGCTAAAACAGTGAAATGCTCTAGACTGTAACTCGAGTTCTTTTCAACTGCTCGTCCACATTTTCAGCCAAATACTGCCACGAGTTAGTCGTTTGGTCAGGCAACACAGGTCTATGGTGTTCCAGCCCAGTTCCCAATTACCTGGAAACTCATGCAAAGCATTTCTATTCAAATTTTTGTGGTTCTTTTTTCTCCAGTTTTCTTCTAAATAGGTCCATCTTAAGCTCTAGGTACCACAATAAGGTCTTACATTATTTGACTGGATATTTTTTCTGCATGAATCCCCTCCCAGTGCATGGGATATTTGTACAATACTTAACTTACACATGTGAACACCACATACAGTTGATTTGTGTTTGGGCCAAAATTAGAGGAAAACAGAATTCAGACAAGAATTAGGATCCCTATTCAATACAATCAAAAAATTGTCTATACATTCTCTCCTTCCCCAGATACTCATTACTCTTTTTACTCACACAAACGCTCTCTCACTTCACAATTTCCTATTTTCCCCAGTCCCAAACAAAATTTCTGACACTAACTAAACCATGACTGAAAAACTCTTAATCCCAGCTTGTCAGGCAGAGGAACCCAGCACCAAATTCAGGCCTGTGGTCCTAAGCATAGGGAGTACATTTTGAGTAATCTACCCATTTGGATAGCATGACAACTATGAACTGCCAGATGGCTTCAGTTTATAAGGATCTAAAGATTGTCTTCATTTCATTGTGTTAACAGCATGAGAACACGGGAAAAAAGAAAGGCAGCATATCATGTACCTAACTAGTGGGCAAATAAAACAGCTGGCAGGACTAAATTTAAGCCCATCATGCTTAACTTGCCTTCAAAACTATGATTAAATAAAGTCTTCATATACACAGATTTGCAAATTAAGAGTAGTAAATCTGGCACGGCAGTTTTAGGATGTATTAGCATCATCTGCAGTAGTGCTTGTAAATATGTTCTGGAAAATGGCAACACCAAGCAATATGCTTTTCTACTGCTTACCCACATAGCAAAGCTGGCACTAGTGTCCACAGCAACTTTCCTCTTTTAAAATAATTCTTAGTCTGCAGACTGTATTCTCTTTCCCCTTTTTTAGGAAAAAGTTCTGTCATCTTAATAGAATAAAATGTTGGTGTGTAATTAGGTTTTTTGCCCTGACCCATTCTCTTCCCTACTGCACCTCAAACCTTTCTCTCTTCAACTAACACAGCAACACAAATGACAAATTAAAAGTTATCAGCTCTTCCTTTTTGATACTTCGTGTCCAGGCAGAACAACATTCCTGTAAACAAACCAACATTCCTCAAGTTTTAAAATATTTACAATAGTTATTTATTTGTATCATGCAGTAAGATTCTGTAAATCAGTCCCTTGGCTTTTCTGTCAAAGGCTTTCCAAAATCTAAACAGAACTTGTAATCCCGTGCGCTGTAGCAGCACACAGACTGCAGCAAATGTATCACACATCATCTTCCTTTCTGGAATCCAATCCAGCTCTTCAAACAGCAGGATAGAGACTCAAAGGAAACTTCTCAAGCACTGCATAATAAAGATAACCATTTAAATAGTTCTTGCAGGACACTGCGTTTTGTATCTATACTACCATTATTTCAAGCCCAGCATCTCAACATTTGGGGAAGACAAAACTGGAAAAGTTGAGTGCCCATCAGCACTACAGCACTATATGGCATGGGATTAGAATTAGACTCAAATGCAAGGTTAGATATATACATATATATATTTGAATATAAACTCTCCTGTATTTAAAAATGTGCAGTTCATTACTACCAGAAAAAAATACTTTGCCCAGTTATGTTTAAACACAGATGTACTCTACTGTGTGTAATTTCATCAACTTCAAAAGCTAAATTCAAGCACGGAGCTATATCAGAGATACTCAGTTGTAAAAAACGCTTACTTGGTAAAAACTCTTCGTGAACATCTACCCTGACCATTTCCCAAATATTTGTTTTGGGCTACAAATATGTGAAAAAAGATTTGTGAGTTTCTGCACTTGTCTTTAAGAAAACACTAACTGCCTCCAGTTAAACTGCAATTGGATTAAATCATGCCCTAAATGTAAATCAGGAACATTACCACATTTAGTGGATTTTATTTTGTATATATAAGAATATTTCTTCAAATTAGTTTTTAGCTTTGGTGTCCAAATAATATGACTTCACTGTACAGCTCCTTTTATTAGATTTCACGCACATTAGGAATGGTTCTTAAATAATCAGTCTAGCTGTCTCAACTAATTTACAGTCCTAAAGATACAGTGAAGTTCAGAAAGAAAAAAATGATTAAAACAAAAACTGTCTTTTCTACTTAATATGCAGTGTAGTAAGCCTTAACTTCCAGGCTTCCGATTAAATGATAGATCTGCGCATGAAACAGAAGTGACTCAGTCACACAAGAATCCAACCCTATTATTGCTAAAAAGCTGATTAACCTTCAAAGATCCTCTGTGTCACAATATACAGTAAACTCTTTAAAGCTGAATCTCTACTTTGTAAAAGTGATTGAAAATAAAGTGTTCTCGGAAAGTATTGCAACCAAACCTCCCTGTTTGAAGTGAATCTCAAAACCACTGACTAGTTAAATAGCATGGGCTGATATCATTTATGGCATGTAGGACAGTGAAGGAGAACATTAGTCTGAAAATAAATTATTACTGATAAGGGAATTGTACTAAAGGTAACGAGACATAGAAACTATATGAGCATTCAAAAGATAACCAAGTATTGAAATGACTACCATTTTCGTATTAAATGTTGGATTTTAAGACTTAACATTTCCATATTTAAGTTCCCTAGAATGTTTTATTTCCTATTTCCTGAGCTGTAACATTTCAGAAATAATACCACTCTTCATAATACTTTATTTCAAAAATAAGGGGTTTAATTTATGTATTTCAGCCCACATCTAGAGGTTTTAAGAGGAAAAATCATAATAATAACTACCTCTAAACAAAACCAGGTATCACTGAAATATCACTTACCCTTGCATAAAGATGATGTTGTAGCTGTTATTTTTCTAGTTCAAAGATTAGCAAAGAATCTCTCAATACCCCTGTATGAAAGCTGAAACGGCATCTGACCTGATGTGCAGAGAGAAACAATCCTTTTTCTACACTTACCAAAGGAAGACTTCCCTTACACATGTAGCAGATGATATGTGTATGAAGAAAGGTATTATTTTATAATCTAGAGTCTTTGTATTTATATATTCTTCACTTTAGGGATATATATGATTCCACATTACTACAGATCTAGCAACATTCCCAAATGTTTTATCTTTGAAATTTCTTTTATCAGATATCAAAATTAATCTCAGCTAAAATAAACACTAATGCCTAGTGCTACTTCTTTCACTGAAGCATTTACAAAAACTGTCCTACTTGTACACTACTGACAAGCACCCCTTTCCAAAACTGTAAAAATTGTAGATTTTTCTCCATAAAATTACAAAACTATTGTTTCCTCTTGAGAACACTAGAGGACCCCTTAAGTCAGACCCATATCCCACTAGCACTGCCTTAGAGTATTCTGATGACCTAAAATGTCCTGAAAGCCACCCTGAGTAGCCACCCTTGAACTGTCCTCAAGAAAATAGACTTCATTTTACAAATCCCCCAAGAAGATTGTTGACGGAAGCAAGTCAAAAGAACCCTTAGATGGCTGTAATAACAGTAGAGGACTACAAGAGAGGAGGCTTCAAAACATAACACTTATGTCCCAGTGCCAGACACCGAGCATTAGAGAATACTAGAAGTTGGAAGGGACCTCTGGGTGCTCATTGACTTCCACACCCTGCTCACAGCAGGGTCAACTTAGATCTGATCACTCAGAGTTTTGTCCAGTCGAGTTCTGAAAAATTCCAAAGATGGAGATGCCACAACCTCTCTAGACAAACTGTTTCAATGTTTGCTCTCAGGAAAACATTTTTCCTAATACCTATTATAACAGAAGCTATTTTAAAATGTGCCCTACCGGGCCCTCACTGCAGCATTCAAAACCCAAACTGGATTTTGAATGCTGTCAGCTCACATGCCTGCCTCATATTTTTACATCTCCAGAAGCTTTTACTTAATTCATCACTACCAGCTGAACACAATGGAAATGAAATTCTTGCCTTTTACCACACCATTGTCCCTCACCATTGCAGATACTAAAAGGAGTGCTGATCACGTAATCAGTTCTCCCGAAACTGTCTCATCATCCCACTTCTATAGTCACAATGATCTCTCAGAACTGGTGATGCCTCCTGTCCTCGCTACTCTATAGTGCAAGGTGGCTCCATGCCTTTCTGCTGTGATGGCAAAAACTTCCTCCTCTCATGGTCACAGATGCACAGGCCTGTGTTCACAGCTGCAACTCCAGCCTATGACGGAGGCTCTTCTGATGCTGCCCTCTTACTCCACAAATCCATGCGTAGGCCAGGTTCTTGCCATTTCTTCCTCTGCTACTCAAAGGATTTCATTGTACAGTATGCTAAAACACTCAATTAGTCTTTCATTTGATTACTGTAAGCCTTTTTTATTTCTACTGCTTATCCTACATTCCTGGCACCTGCACAAGTTTTCTCAGAATTTTGCTAAGATTATCCTTTTATTTGTCACAGTTTTTTTTAAGATTCTTATTATTCCTTACTAATTTTTTTAATGTGTACGTAACATATTTATTTCTCTTTCCCATACCCACGTTGCTTCTCTCTTAAACTGCACAATAAACTTCTCAATGCAGCACTAACTTCACGCATTTCCAGAAGCGCAGCAACCCACTGTGGGGGTAGGAAGTTACTACAAAGGGATGACTGAAACACCAGTACATGCAGCACGGGGAACGGGCAGGAAAAATAGAGGTCTGTGTGCAGCTGCTGGGACCTTGGGGTCCCAGAGGCATGGTGGGATGGCTTGCGTGACCAGAGGGCTGCAAATGATGGGTGCAGGCTCTTTAGGAAGGACAGGCTGGGAGGGTGGTGAGGGGGAGTTGCCCTTTGTGCGAGAGCAGTGGGATCTCCTGGAGCTCTGCCTGGGGCTGGATTATGAGCCAGCTGAGAGCTTGTGGGTGAGGATTAGCAGGCAGAGCGATGTGGGTGACACTGCAGTGCGTCTGCTACAGATAGCCTGGAGAGGAAGTAGATGAGGCCTTCTTCAGACAAACACAAGAAGCCCCACGTTTGCAGGCCCTGGTTCTCATGGGGCACTTTAACCACCCTGATATCTGCTGGAGGGACAACACAGAAGGGAACAAGCAATCCAGGAGGTCTCTGGCGTACACTGATGACAACTTCCTCACAGAGGTGATCAAGGAACCCACAAGGGAGATGCTCTGCTGGACCTCATACTTACAAACAAGGAAGAACTGATTGGGGATGTGAAGGTCTGCAGTGAACATAAGATGGTGGAATTCAGGATCCTGAGAGGAAGGAGCAAGGCAAATGGCAGGATTTCAGCCCTGGACTTCAGGAAAGTAGAGTTTAGCCTGTTCAAGGACTTGCTTGTAAGAATCCTATGGGAGACAGAGCCGGAGAGAGAAAGGGTCCAGGAGAGCTGGCTGATTTTCAAGGATCATGCTGGGGCTGACCAGCTGGAAAGCAGCTTGGCAGAGAAGGAGCTTGGGGTCCTGCTGGACAACTAGTTGACCATGAGCCAGCAATGTGCCTGTGCCATAAACAAGGCCAACAGCACCTGGGCTGCATCAGGCAGAATGCTGCCAGCAGGTCAAGGGAGGTGATCCTTCCCCTCTACTCAGCACTGGAGAGACACATCTGGGTGCTGTGTCCAGCTCTGAGCTTCCCAGAACAAGACAGACATGAATATACTGGAATAAGTCCAACCAAGGGCCACAGAGATGATGAAGGTACTGGAGTGTCTGACAGAGCTGGGACTGGAGAAAAGAAGGCTTGGGGGATCTCATCCATGTGTATAAATACTTGATGGGGGATGTAAAGATGGAGCCAGACTCTTCTCAGTAGTGCCCACTGACAGAACAAGAGGCAACAGGCACAAACTGAAATAGAAGAAATTCCATTTAAAAATAAGAAAAAAGCTTTTTTACTACAAGGGTCGTAGAACATTGGAACTGCTACTCAGAGAGGCTGTGGGGTCTCCATCCTTGGAGATATTCAAAACGCAAGCCCTACGCAACCTGCTCTAGTTGACCTGGCTTTGAGCACAGGGTCAGACTACATGATGTCCAGAGGTCTCTTTTTGTAATTATGACACTGATTCCAGAATGAATAATGCACATTTTTTTCTGGCTCTATAAATAATCCACATTTCTTTTGGCGCTGAAAATTTCATTAAAGAGACACAAAAAGCAGAACACAACTTGGAAATCAATTCTCCCAAACCAAGTATGTTCTTCAAGATCCAGACAGCTACAGTAAACTGTAATCTTCAATATAGTATTTTACCAGCACAGGACAAAAGACCTCTTTTCTACTTAGGGCACTCAAAATCATGGTGAAAATTAAAGTTGGTATGAAATCCATTTTATGGAATCATTTGCAATTTTTGTCTAATAATTTTATGAACCGATGCAAGAACCCACAGAAACAGGACATTACTTGGCCTGCAACATGAAAAAAAAGTCTTTCTCTTAAACTGACCCTAAAAGAATTGCTTTACATATTGTATGAGACGTCTTCAAAGTCTCAACATCATTTTCAGATTACAAGTCTTCTTTCACCAATTACAGTCCCTTCGGTTTCTTTTAGTTTCTAATAATTAAAATAGCACTTCTGTTGAGGCTTAAATGTGGACTTAGAAAATAATTAATTTCTCATTTCTAAATTCAAATTAATTGTATTGATCTCTTTATCAGTAAAATGGGACTAAACAACTGTTTATTATGTAGGGATACAGTGCAGATTAACATTTATTCCTATATTTATGACAGCATTCATGGAAAATACTAAGAAGTGGAGACTCAAAGCCCCTGTCTTATGTTGAAATTACTGGAGCTGTATCTCCTTACACAAACAAAAACTCAGTCCACAACTTCTAGTACCTGTTCACAGCCCCACAGAAAGCGAAGAGTCGTAGTCACAGAGACACAGCTAAGTACTTGCAGGTAACACTGACAGATTTCCCTACTCAATTCCCATTAGTGTATCTCAAAACCCAGAGTTTTGATACGAAGTGATAGCTCACCTTTCATGTTTATCTGTCCTTAATTTCTTTGTTTATATACTATTGGGAAACTTAAAGTGTGTTTGACACAAGTTTTCACCAAGATGGAGAAGAGGCTGATTTTTCAAACTCAAACAATTTCTGTAAAAGACCAGATGAGACAACTGTTGTCAGGGTGATTCTCAGGGTGGAATTTCTGCTCAAAGTCAAAAGAAATTCAGTTTATTGGAACCAGTAACGCATGGGCTCTGGAATGCATTTGGAGTGCAGGGGACTTCGGAAAACCTTGTGCAAAGTACAGCTGTGGCAAAGCAGGAAAAAACAGTGGCAACACGCGCTTCAAGACTTGTGGCATACCAAAAGGCTGGAAAGCAGTTCAACTGCATGTGTCGTCTGGGCACTGTATAGCTACTGCCTGTTGCCATCTTTTAATACATGCACATTCGTGTCCAAAGAAGGGCAAGCGTGTCCAAAGAAGGGCAAGCATGTTCAAAGAAGGGCAATGAAGCTGGTGAAGGGTCTAGAGCGCAAGTCTTACGAGGAGCGGCTGAGGGATCTGGGGTTGTTTAGCCTGGAGAAGAGTAGGCTCAGGGGAGACCTTATCGCTCTCTATAACTACCTGACAGGAGGTTGTACCAAGGTGGGTGTCAGTCTCTTCTCCAAAGTAACAAGCGATAGGACAAGAGGAAATGGCCTCAAGTTGCGCCAGGGGAGGTTTAGATTGGACAGTAGGAAAAATTTCTTCACTGAAAGGGTTGTCAAGCATTGGAACAAGCTGCCCAGGCAAGTGGTGGAGTCACCACCGCTGGAGGTATTTAAAAGACGTGTAGATGTGGCGCTTAGGGACATGGTTTAGTGGTGGACTTGGCAGTGTTAGGTTAACAGTTGGAGTCGATGATCTTAAAGGTCCTTTTCAACCTAAATGATTCTATGATTCTATGCCAGGCACAAACCAGTGCTTCCCTTGCACAGAGCAGACAGCAGATGGATAACTCCTAGCTCTGGACAAACCCTGGAGAAAGGTGAAAAACAAGTTAACTGCAGTAAGAGAAAGGGAGGAGACACACAAGTCCCTTGTCCTGCCTCTTTCCAAAATCATGGTGTGATTACCAAAGGCGGGGTACCAGAAAATGGAAGTTTTCTCATTTGGAACTGGTCCAGCTTGTGTGAAACATTTGAGTATTCCTTGGAAGGAACACACAGAGTGATTACAGCACTCATCCCAAAAGTGGGAGAGGTGTCCTCATGGCCACACTCTGGAATCAAGCTGAGCCGTGCTTTGCACGTGGGTCTCCATCTCCCCTCTATCAAGCGCCTAAGGAATGGCTGCAGATTGGTATCATCTCTGACATTTTCACAGGCACAAATTTCTTCATGTCCTCCATAGCATAGGAAACTTTTTGAGCTTGTGAAAATGTTCACAGCAGAATTTTTTTTCCCCATGTCCAGCTACAGAGAGGAAATCAGAAAGAAAAACACCAGAAACACCAGCTAGGTCCAGGTTATACAGATGGGTTTGTGTGATGTGGGTTTCTGTCTACTTGGACTTAACATCAAATTTATATCCCTAGGCCACTCAAAATCTGTCAGCACTAACTAATACTCCCTGTCACTTCACCTTAGATTTGAATCCCTGACCTTCATCTGAAAGGTTGTGTGTCTCATTGCCAATGCCATCTCCCTCTCGTTTCTCTTCCTATGGCTGCAAGATGAAATAACTTATTTACATAACTATCCCTGCACCCCCTGATTTCACACATGACAGAGGAATGTATGCTTACAGAAATTCTGACATCTATATAGCACTGGCTAACCAGTTGGCAAGCACCACTGACTGCTATTAGACATCAGTCTTCAATCACCTCCAAAATATGCATTAAAAAGACCCTATATTCATTCAGCCTCCACAACCCTGACACTGAATGCAACACAGGTTGTTGGATTTTTTAATGAAACCTTGTGTCCTACTAAAATTATTACTGCTGTTCTATTTGTACTTCATTTCATATCTGTTTGTGTTGAAATGAATTTAATTTCTCCTTCAGGCACTGTTCTCAGAGGCTCCTATTCTAATTTTATTAGGTTTTGTGCCTTTAACTTTCAAAATTAAACACAATGGTTATCACAGTAGTACACAAAACTGATTATATGTCCCAGATTAATAAGCTTGAAAGGCATGTTTAGTTAAGATAATACCAGGGCTGTACCTGCTTAAATATTTTAATGGTTGAATGTTAAAAGAAACTTATTCTAGCCTTTAAATAAAGTTCTGACAAGATTGTACACAGAAATTAGGGGCACGAGGAACAAGATGGTCCTAATGCATCCACTCCAGTCCTTGTTATCAGATGTAACTGCATGAAAAATCTGGTTCATATGTTTATCATTTGAGTGCATTCAGCAATTTTTATTCCCACGTTAGTGGATTTAATAACACAACAATTTCGGAATAACGGATAGGAATCTGTAGTTCTCTCTAAACTCTTCGCCTCCCACTGATGTCTTATAAAATTTACTACTGACTTTCCAAGCCATTCTTGGATGCTTCATTCCTGTTGAAAGAAGAAAAGATGCTCAAAGCTTGGCCAGCATTTCTTATGTCCACCACGTTCTTCTCAAGAGACTGAAGCCTTTATGCAGGCGGTTCCCTTTTCATCCACATATGGCAGGGACAGACCGAAGGGAACGTGAGCCACCAGTTGGTTCAAAGGTGGTAACACTGGAGGACATTTTAATTATGGCTTTGAAAAATGTTGATTGGAAAATAAGGTGAGGACAAGCAGGAAACTTGAACATTTATTAGACTGGTCTTCCTGAACAAGAGTAAGCAAAAGTGTTCACCTGGATTTTGCATGTTACAAATGAAACAAAATGCAAATTAACTTATTCTATTACTAAAAGCAAACAGGGCAAAACTACTCTACTAGTGGGCTGCTACTCCTGTCATAGTGAAACCCCTCAGCTTGGCAGGATAACTTACTTGAACAACAGGTGTCAGACACCCTCTTGGAAAAAGCTGCTCCAAAGAACAAGTCCTCTGCAATGCATATATCCCCAAAACAAGTAAGCTGCATACTCATTTTCTGAAACCACCTACATTCACATAACCCAGAGTGAAGTTGCAGATCTCACTCTAGTAACTAATGTTTACTCTTCCCAGCTGCAGGATATTCAATACTAACACTGCTACCATAATTACACCATTATAATTGTAACTGAGCCACACATAAGGCAAAAAGACACAAACTAAAATATCTCTAGGACTTTGCCTACAAACTTTGCAATCTAACAAGCAACCTTACAGTTACTTTCTATTCCACAATTGATTCAGAGTTATTCTACATTCCCCAGTAAACATGCCTTTCCAAAAAAAGCTAGCTAATGTTTTATTTCTTTAAAAAGACACAAGGAACAAAGTTAGTAGAAACAGTAAAGAAGTTAAATGAGGTAAAGAGGAAGCTGCAGATAAAAAGTTTCCACAATTCTGTAGAAAGGGTTGACTCCAATTCAAGTATGTCACCAGAATTGCCCATGACTTGTTGCCAGTATCATCAAATCAGCATAGGTTTGAGGGGAAGAAATTTATATAAACTGCTGTCTGGGAACAGATATTAGCTGGTAGTGTTGTAACATGTCCTTTGCTCTGAGCGTGTCACCAGTGAAAGCACAATTGATTACCAGAAGTTCAGAAAACACACACAAACACATACAAAAAGTATGCTAGATTGCCTCAACAGTGATCTCTGTCTATTGAGCTACAGCAGATTCTTGTACTAAAGACACAATCTCTCCAAATTACCCCAAGGAAACACTGAGAAACAAAACCAGGACTGAAAACCAGGCTGTAAATCTATCGCAGAAAAGCTTTTAAGTGGTTATGAGACCTGAGTTTCCTCTGGGAAGAAGGACAAAGCACAATAAAAGCTCAAGGTACATTGAGCAGGAACTGCACTGGCGAAGGATGGGTGTTAAACAGGCATTTTATGTAAGAACAAAAGTTGTGCTAGAGATGCCAATGATTTTCCATCACAGGGTTGTCTTGGTGTCCCCACATACCACCTTCACTGTAGCTGCCATAACAGCATCTGGAGACCTTTATTTGCTTGCTCTCCAGACCACCTTGATCAGCAGTCGCACCCATATGTCCACACTGGTTTTCACGAGCAAGAAAAGCTTAGGTATCAGGTTGTAACTAAAATCTCCCTCCCATCCTCCCCACTCGCATTTTTTAAACTTCAGGGTGGAATCTGGACCCCAGCGCACCTGACAGGGTTCCCCTCACAGGTGTGAAGGGTCAGCCACCTTCGGTGGGTCACTGTGGCTACCAGGCAAACCAAAAGACAGAGTATTTCTCTCCTCAAGATGTTCCTCTCCTCTCCCACTGCCCAACTCAGGCTGAATCAGAGCAACATTATCTGAAAGACAGGAAAATGAATACTCATAGTAAGGACGGAGGGGAGAGGGCAACCTCCATT
Organism: Gymnogyps californianus; assembly: GCF_018139145.2. Lineage (NCBI taxonomy): Eukaryota > Metazoa > Chordata > Aves > Accipitriformes > Cathartidae > Gymnogyps > Gymnogyps californianus. The sequence continues at coordinate 24,928,888 of NC_059472.1, forward strand.
CGGCAACCACAGACGGTGAAAATGAGACATGCAGGGATTTTATCACATTCCTGGAAAGCTACTTTATCATCCAATTTCAGTCTTTTCTCCTGTCTCTCCAATATTCAACTCCAATTTCCTCTCAATTAATTCAGCCCTGAGAGCCTATTTATTGACAGCTTGACCACCGTGGAGGACACAGAGAAGAAAACCAGAAAACACTTCATAAAGCACCATTCATCTTCAGAACTTCGTGATGGGCCATACTTCTTCAGATACGATGTGTGCATGCATTCTAACCAGAACATGTAACATTTCAAGTACTCTTAAATGTCCCACAAGTTATTAAATTTTTAGTTTTCAGAATCTAATCTCAGATCATCAAAGACTTAAATCAACAACAGTTTATATATAAAATGAAATGCACATGTTTTTCAATATGAGAAAGTGCATGCACATACAAAATACAATAGAGTGTTACAAGATTAAAGTTCATTTAGCATGACATTTGTAGCAAATTCCTTTTCTGAAGTAACATTGTGGAATCCAGAATTATACCAAAACCAGCGAAGTACATTTTCTTATACTTGAGGGGAAATACTGATGGTGAGATTATCTAGGCCAGTAATAACAATGTGTTAAAGTAAAACAAAGAATCTGCCCTCAATGCTTCTGCATTTTGTTTTTGCAAAGTGTTTGCCTTCCCCCTAAATCCAGGACCTTATACACAATTTTTCATAAACCCACAATTTACTAGATATTAAAATATATTTCTTGACTCCAGACTACTATTCTATATTTTTAAAGGCATTTTCTTCATGCCAATCAGCCATAGCAAGAAAACTGCTTTTCCAAGGCTCTCAATAGAAGGGAAGTATATTACCATCACATTAGGAATATTTAACGGTGACCATATGACCAGTGGTTGAAATTCCAGTGAACGTATACCTGGGTTTTGTTTAGACAGGAGACAAAAGACCTTTTGAACACAAATGTTTTTAATCCAGACAACATATGATGTCAGAGACATTCAAAGAAATTAATATATGAGCTAGAAATAGGTTACTCCCAATTCTCCCTTCCACATGATCTGCAGGGTCTGGACTGTATTCTGAGGGGTTTTTTTGTTTAATTTTTTTCTCTAATTGAACCTACAACCAAGGACTGTTTTATTTCATGGAGTTTCCCAGAATCCATCACAACATCTGAATAACTTCCATGGTGTTTAGTGATGTGTCCAGCATCCCTGTATATTCCCTCTCTCTCCCTATCACAGTGGGAAATCACTTGTTGATTAAAAAACACTGTTTGCATACGTTACACTGATTTGAGGCAATGTAAACGATGTGTGCTTTACATCTGCAGGGGACAATGATTGGATTTTGCACAATCCAAGTGCAGTATGGAGTTCGACTGATTCCCAAGAAAGCTGCTCCCTGCATATATGGACAACATGCTCTTTTGTCTCAAAATGAAGATGCCTACCACGGCAGACTGCAAGTTTTGCCAGAGAAGCATGAATCTCTACAGAGAACGACCCCAAGCAATATTCTGTGGGCAGCAGGTTAGTAAACAAGGAACATGGTCTGATGTTGGTTTTTTTTTCTGCAAGGGTCACATTTTACTAACTAGGTTGCAATTTTTTTTTTTTTTTATTGTTCACATATATTTACTGAAAAAATTACAGTTTTCAGTGTCACAGGCTTTGGCAGTGCATCCTTTATAAATGCAAGTACTAGTTAGGTTTATTAGTTGGAACATGTTAACCACAGGCACAAAGAAGCCACTGTGTCTGCCTAGTGGTTTGGTCTGAAGTTTCCCCTCTCCCAGCGCTTGCTGGAAGGATGCTTCTCATACAGTATTTGGAGTAACCGAGCACTAGCCACATACCTAAAATGTGTAATAGATGGCACATTAAATAATATCTCCTACACCAAAACAAGAAAATGTAAATTTTGACAGATTTAAAAAATAAACAAATAAAAGCACAAAGGAAGCAGGGGACAGTGCTAACAGATTACAAAATTAAAATTTGAGTAAAAGATCTACAATAACCTAAAACATTTTTCTCTGGACTAGTGTGGCTAATGGTGGGAGCCCCTTAATTTTTATGAAAGGGGATGCATAAGACAACTAGCAAACAATGCATTGAGGACATCAGTGCAAGTAATAACATTCATTTCAACAGAGCAGGAAAGCAGAGAAGGACACAGTTTTTTTCTCATGGCTTTTATAGAAGGGAAGCATAAGGAAACTCTGACCCTGTGTAAAAGCCTTTGAAGCTGGATACAAGCCTTCTCTACAGCAGCCAAGAAACAATTTGTTGGATCTTGTCTAAACAGTTACAGCTAATGCATTTTAAATATAGTTTTGATTAGTCTGGCTGCATCCATCTGAACCACTTTACTTTCCATGTAAATAGTCAGCAATTAGGACCAATGTCTAGCAAATGTCCTCAAATTTCCAGTATCCTCATGATGTAACCCTTCTTAGACAGCAGTTAGTCAATTCATCTCTCTTTTCCATGAGACACTTAGATGTAAATACAGCTAGATCCCAATTTATCCCCAAGTTGGACAAACTGTCTTTAAAAGAATTTCATTGTAGCCTTCACATAACTCAGCAAAATGCGTCCAGTTTGGACAAGTGACTGTCAACATCACCCTAAAATGCAGACTATCTTGCCTTGAGAGTTGGATTTTACTACACCACAAAGCATCTGCAGGAGCCCTAAAAACAGGTCACCAAAATGTATATTGGGAGAAGATGGATTATTTCAGACGGTGGAAGACATCTTCTCCAGAAAGCTGCTGAAAAGAGTCCAGGCTAGTTTCAATTTCCATCAAAACAGAAGAGACCAAAGGATTGGATGAGCAAGAGGAAAACATACTAATTACACATTGTGAATACCAAAGCAGCATCAAAGACGTACAAGGCTGCAAGTGCAAGGCTAGCAGAAGTTCGGCCAGTTCCAGAAGTATCTTATAAAGACAACTGCAATGGAGTTGTCTTTATGTTCTTCTCCCAACAGCTGTGTAATTTCTGTCACTGCTACCTTTGGCTCATTCACTATCTACTACATGGATGGGCAATCATCAAATGAAAATCATCACTCTTTTGCAGGCTGCACATGCAGATATTTTAGAAATGCCTTTGTTTCTCCTTTGTGCTTTTCTCCCAAACTTTCCAGGTCATGGAAACAATCCCACATTAAATAAATGAAAAACTCCCTCACTCGTTCTGACATGCTTCTGTCATGTTCACTGACTGGAGATAAACCAAAACCATTGGGGGTAAGGAAAAAAGAAAATTCGGCTTTGAGCACAAGCAACAGTTCCCAACTGCAAGCCTGAAGATTTGGATATGACAGCCCACAGTCCTGTAGCCCTTTCTCCTCTTTGGATTGGTTATATCCCAAGGCCTCTCCAGTAAGAAAACAGCTGAGCAAAGGTTATTTACTCATACATTGGAATTTGTTTTGCTTTTTTAAGTAAAAGTTTGTTTAATAAGATAGTGGAACTAACAAAAACAGACTAAAAACTAAAGGCAGAAGAGATGCAATATGACAGCAAAATTTTCTCCTTGTCAGTATTTTGCAGCATTTGAAACATTTAAAACATGAACCAAGGAAACTCGGGGAGCTAAGTGATCAGCCACTCTGTAGACAGCTAAACGTCTCTCTCAGGAAGCTTTTCGCGATATTCCATCTAAATATGCCCTGCTTAGTTTATCTCAAGCAATTATTCACACTATGTGCAGACATTTTGTCCTCCTCCCCCACCAACCCACTCTCTTCAGAAATACATAATTATTCTACAATCATTCTCTCCTGTCATTCCCCATCCTGTGCCTACATTTTGTGTTCTTTCCATTGAATTCCTTTAAAGTAATCAATACTATTCCTTTGCAGGACTGAAAATTGAAAGCTAAAGATGGACTTCCAGATGAAGTCCCATCTAAGATAACTAAATTGCAACAAATCGTTGCAACTGCATTATGTGGTGGTGTGGCAGTTCCATGAAATACTATTCCAGAAAACCTCTGTATTAACCTGGGAAAAAAGTGATTAAAAGGAATTATCTGTTCTTGAAAATGTTAGCCATAGAAAGAGCTGAAAAAATACTACATATAGAGAATTTAAATCTAGATGCAACCATCAAGAACAAAATATCTGAAGAGGAGAGTTTGTGAGAGCACAAGGCGGCCAACTGGCTGACACCTCTAGGACCTACATGAGCCTGCAAGAAATGCTGGCTATGAGAACAGTCTTTGGTTTCAGAAGAGCTGAATAGTTAGAGACTCTCAAATTTATTATCTGCCATTTCTCATTTCTCTCTCTCTGTCAGCATTGAAAAAACTTGGGTCTCCTCTCTCTCACTATCCTCTGAAGTCATTCTTGTTTTAATTCCCTGTGCACATACCATGATTCACACCTCTCTCCATCCTTTTTTGTTACCTCCCCTTTGTAACCTCCTTTTCTCTGACATTCCTAATTCCTCAGTTAAACATGACAGAGTAAAACGATTTCTCTTTCTACTGCCCAACCATGTCGCTCCCCATGCCTCAAAATCCTCTTAGTGAGTTTAATCCCTCAGCTTCCCCCACTTCTGTCAGACAGCTTTCTGTACTTGCTCTGAACTTCTGGAACTTTGATTTCAAAATCTGTACTTCCAAACTTTTTACAAAGCAGTATTTTAATTGCTCCCTATGTGTCATCCACTTAACTCTTCTCTCATCCCTAGTTTCAACTGTAAAATCTTTGGGAGAGTAACTACCCTATTCTTCTGTTTAAGTGTCCTGAAAACCTGCGATACTATGGACACAACTACAGCTATCTGAATATAGCAAAATTAGGAGGGCAATCAGATTATTTGTTCTAGATGAGAACATCGCTCAGTCTCCTTTTCTTATTATTGGACCATAAGTTTAGCAGGTACTAAATATTCCCACAGAGGGTAACTGCATGTGAATAACTGTATCTGGGTTGCAAGATTTGGATACCTGACCCCAGAGTTTTCAGTGCCTGTGAAATACCACCCTTCTACCAGCACAGATGGTACCTTTTCAGCAACATGGACTAAAGCTAAAGTGGTAAACCCACTTCATTCGTTCCTCTAGAACATCTACTCAGCTTCAGACTATCAGTGCTTATTGCCAGATGCTCAGTGACCTGAACCTAAAAACCAGCAAGGATGACACAAAGCCGGCAGGCAGTGCTGTGACACAGCTGCAGCTGGTGTAGCATAGGAAGCAACAGAACAGTCGAGGTCACAGGTTGTCACCACCAACATTCAGCGTGATGGAACATTTACACAGTACTGGTTAAAATACAACTAACTTCTGTTCCCTTTAATAAGACTGAAAGTTGCCCAAGTTAACAGGACCACTTTCAGAAAAAATACTTTCTCCCAAAAAAAGAGTCTAAGTGCCTGACCCAGCAAATGCAAAGTGGTTTTGGTCCCCACATTTGATTTTAAAGTAGCAATGGGTACAAAGTTTTTTATTATTAACTACTGTAACTAACAGACTATAAACATTTATCATAACAAATAGGCAAATAATGCAGCTCTGAACATCATCTACTAGCACTGTTCAAAACATTTTACGTTCCAATAAAAATTTGCATAAGCTAAAAAATACTCATTGCCAATTGAATTTCTAAAAGACACAATTTTGAATGAATGAACGTGGTAATTTCACATAGATACAATTACAACTTATGTCTAGATTCAGAGGTGGCATCCATCACATCTTTAAAGTCGGAGATTTTTCCCATCCCCTCCTTCAGCCCTGCTGTTGGGTAGATATCGAATTTTCAAATGTCTTCTCAAGAACATTTTATCCCATCTAATAAAGCTGTGTTAAGTGTTTAAACATATTTTGAATCCTACAGGACTCACGGTATTAACATTTTCCAGCTATAAACACTACAATTTAACTGAGTAGTGTCAAAATGCTATTCATTAATATTGATTAGATATGTTTCCTTACAAGTTCACTGCATGTGCAACTGATGCGGTATTAAAGATAAAATGATAAAGACACCTACCTGTTTTATCTCCTGAAATCTCTTTACCAAAGGTTATACAGTGACAGTGCCACATAAATTTCACTTGCCGTTATAGAGCCTATTTAACTAGTTTGACTGAACCTTTCTTAAGTTCATAATTAAAGAATTAACGACTTTTGTAGCTCAGTAATGAGAATTCTGAGCTAATAACATTGACTATTTCAGCACAATTGTTAACATACTTTAACAATGTTGAAAGCAACAGTTCATTCCTATTTTCTTTCCTTAAGTCTCCCAAGCAGTTTTACAAGCACAACCTGCTGGAAATAGTTTTGGGTTGAGAAGTAGTTTCCTCAGTGGTTATTTGTAAGGATATTTGCTAATAATTCTACAGTCTAAAGTTATATTCCATCACAGTTCCTTTCAAATGCTCAGAACACTGAAAAACAAAAGAAGGTTTTTTTTCCCCTAAAATCATTCTGCTTTGCCTACTTCATATCATGGCATCTGCATTTCTGTCGCTTTGTTTTTAATTCTTTATAAACAATTTATAGAAGCAGAGCAGTTCCCATGATCAAATTTTTAGATGTAAGTACAATCTTTTGCCCCCTGCTTAAGCTTTATATTATACAAACCGCAATCCTCTCACCCAATTTTTAAGGCATGATTGTTGTCCATTATAAGATATAATAGAAAGAAGCCAGTACGGTTCAGGTGATAAAGTTCCTGCACGGAGGACACAGTGAAAGCTAAGTCAGATTCTTCTGCCTATTTTTTGCTTATAAAAATATCACACTTAATTAAGGGGCTTTTTTTAATTTTCTGACTGAGCATAATATTGGCAAAAACAAATCAGGCACCAGTCAAAACAAATAATCTCTTTGATTTACTCCTCTGACGACTCTAACTGGTTGAGTGTAATTCATTCTTGAAAGAATTTCGCTCCCCAAATCCCACACTGTGAGCGGCTTTCAGCCCCGTGAACAAAGTGAAGTGGTCTCTGGTTTTCATGGGGAGGCTCAGTGATGTGGAGAACTTTGGCAAGGCTACAAAGGCTCAGAAGAATGGAGGCAGTCTAAACAGATACGGCTGTTTGGTTTCTCTGCCGGAACTGCTGAACACAGAAGTAAACTGTATGAACCCTGTTTGCTCGCTTGAAGTATCACAAAAAGCACAGTTCATGATCAAGTCTGCTTTCTACTGACAAAAACGTGCTCAAAAAAACCCTAAACAACAAGCATATACATAAAAAACCCTCAGTGTGACAAATGTTAAGTACTCTGTACATACAAAGGAACTTCAGCTGAGATGATTGCTAAAAACGTAGAGGAAACGTGATCAACACAAAAGACACAAACAAAGTCAGGAAATTAAACCTCAGAATGCCTCTGGTTGTTCTGCCTGGAAAACACAGGCAGAAAAGCCATTCTAGATTAGGCACTTAGTAGAAGCCTTGAAACACTTGACCTATATCCTTGTCTGAGAAACTTTACACTTCTTTTCAGGGAGGAAAAATAAATAAGGATCAAAAGACTCTTTAACACCAGTCTGATGCTCCAGGTATAAGACAGTACATCTCTGTCATGGAGTCACCTACTGCTGCTTCCTGAGCGTCTACCTCAGTTCTCCCAACTTCATGGAGACACTGCCAGTGCCGTGGACTTCTACGAACTAAAACTGGAGCAGACTGGATATAACTATACTGGTGCAACTGGGTCTTGATGCATCTCCACTTGGCCTCATTCCCCACACTGGTCAGCTTCACAGAGGGCAGGTTCAACTTCACTGAGCTGATCCTGCAGACTTGCTGTCAGAGCATGGCAGGGTGGGCAAGAGCATACTAAGGCAATTCCAGTAGTAAAACTGCATCGAAAAAGAAAGAAGCGGATGCATTTCTCCAGCACAGTCACTTGTGGCATCTTAATAAATCTCGTGCTCCACAATGTTCAAATTCTGCATGATATCCCAAGTCTCCCCATCCTAAGCCACAGTAAAATGATTTATTCCATGAAAAAGGGTACATTAGCTTGTCAAGTACAGAAAGCACTGTTCAAAATATTTAATTTCACTGTAAAAACCTTTTATTGTTGTTGCATGATTTTTTTAGGAATTCAGTTACAGCAAAAGTGATTCGCTCCAAGTTACTAAACCAGTAATTTATTAATCATTCTGTCTAGCCTAGTAACTGCTGCACAAAATGCACTAAGTAAAAGTCACACACTCTTTTTCCCTTGAGCAATCTTCCCTGGATACACAGCAATCCATTTACAGCATGCAGAAATTAGCTAGTGAAAGGATTATAACAATCTCTTTTATCTTTAGAAGAGTTATAGCTCCTGAGTGCTGCATCACTGGGAACCTCTTTCACACACACTTTTGAACAAGACAGTAAATCAAAAGTACCAAATCTACTTTCAGCTGCAGTATTTTTCATTCTTATAAGACACAGCAAAAAGCCGAAAACAGTGTCACAGGTTTCAAAAGACGTCTCTATACAGTTAAATATTGAGAGTATGTTCAGTTAATATAGAATAATGCAGAAAATACCCTGTATGGGTTACCAGTAGTAGAGGTAAGGGAGAAAAAATATGCCCCAACAAACAGCAAGTGAATCTGTTGGATTCAGTCACTGCACCTTGTCCTCCGCACAGCCTCTTGAATAAATAGCTGTATAAGCTTTAATCAAAATGGAGTTTGCAGAGATAATTTTGGTTATTAGATATAAGTTAAATAAAAATCTCTACTAAGAAACTCAGCCGGATTAGAATTTTAAGGAAAAGTGAGTTGCTCTTAAGTTATTGTTTTACAAATATGTGCTCTGATCCATTCCCAGCTCTGACAACATTCACTGAATATCTTCCTGATTAGATCGCCAAGAACAATGTAACTACATACCCAAGTATGTCAGATATATATTATTTGTGTGCCGTCACACCCAGAAACAAAGCATCTTACGCAGCAAAAATTTCTCCCAAAGTTTTCCAACTCTTCTTGGAATGAGCAGGTTTAAGTGAACAAAAATATTCCTATTTCAGTGCAGAACATGCATTTCCAGCCAAAGATTTTTCTCAAAAGTATGCAAGCCAGGCTGTGCAACACAAAACTTTCAGCAACGAAAAAGAGGATTCAACACGTACCACATTTTTTTTTTAATAAAAATAAATTTAGAATACATTTTCCTTGTTACTTAAGATCCCCCTCATCATTGTACCAACACATTCCCATGAATGTAAAAATAGAAATCTCTTCCTCCTAACCCTCTTCCTGAGACTGTAAGTAAAGAAATAACCTTATTCACTCAGAGACATGCTTGGCTGAGACAAGGAGGATGCAAGCAGAACAGAAAGTTAAAATTCTAATAAATGGATATGAAGTCTGACTTTTTTCCTTGGGAGAATCCACTTCATCATCTATATTCATTTCCCCTTGCAGTTGTCTCCTACTTGTCCACTGGCAGACAAACTAACTATAGAGATTTTGAAGAGTACATTTAAAAATGGACAGTGGAGTTATGTAGAGCATTAAAATTAAGGTAGAAACATCAGATCTTGATTCTGCATTCAGCAGAAAACTACTGCAGTCAGCAGAACATTGGGATCGGAGCTCAGCACACAGGCTGCTGCTATTTGGTATTTGCTGAGTCTTTGAAAAGCTGCTTAATTTCCAGCAAAAGAAAGAAAGAAAGAAAAGAAAAAGACACAGATCATCATGAGTCATGGATCTGGCCTACTGCATCTTTTGGCAAACTAAGCTTAAGTGTTTACTAGCATCACGAATATTTGGGCATCTGCAAGGACTACGAAATCCAAGAGAATCCCCAGGCGAAGGAATGACTTCATCCAAGAGCAGAACTTGCACGCTTGGACTGGGGACTTGGGTTTCTTTTACATGATGGGTCCTGCGTGTGCACCCTCACGGGTACGGCTGCTCGGGGCTGTATACCACCATGGACATACATTTCTCTACATGGGGAACTACAAATGCTAGACTACTCCCCAGTGATTTTTATTTCCAAGTGCTTGATCAGTCCAGATGCTACCGGCAGGAAGAAGACAGTGTCTCCTCAAATGCTTCTGCAGCCCAGATACAAACTGAGAAAACTTCAGCCAGATGCCATTTTCCTGCTTTTTATCCTGAGTTCATCTAACGGCCTATCTACTGGGGGAGGCCCTGAATTTTCAGTACAGATTTTCATGGGATTGGTGCCCCTTAATCAGGTAGAGACCCCTACTCCCAAAGCCTGATCTTTCCCTGCCATTTAAGACATAAAGTGACTAAAATCTAATACTACATCCATCCTTAGCTGCCTTTTTCAAAACTGGATAGATCAAAAATTCTTTATTCATAGCTGTAGTATCAGAGTAGCCCTGGCTATCTATTAATCTCAGTAACGAGTATGTGTTAAACGCCCACTGGCAGTGTATCATTCTGCAGAATGAGTATCTGTCATATATTGTTTGTCCTTTAACCTATTCCAAGGGGAGAAAAACATGTATTGGAATGTCTTCAAAAAGTTTTGTTTATTTTTGCTGGAGGAACAGTGTTTGCAGATGTACATGGTGATGTATGTCTATGGCAGAGAAAGTGAGGTCAAAGGAAGCTGCATTTCTCTGGAACAGAAGGTCAGTGAAAGCCTTTATTTCCTGAGGAATTTAATTCTACAGGCTTGGACCAACTTTGAGAAGTAACATCTCCTACAACAGCTTTGTCAGAATGCAGCCCCTCAGACAAGAGTTTACAGTTTTCATCCTGTTTTTAGATAGCACAGGCCCATAAAATTAAAGAGCACTAGAGAAGGATCAATATCTTGAATATGACTAAAAAAAAATTTATCAGTATAGGGTACATATCTTCAGTAGAAGACAGAAGTATCAGGTTTGCAGGTTCTTCAGAATGTCTTTTTGTCCCTCCAGAACTCTCCTCTGCCAAGTTCACCTTCATCTAGCTGTTCTTCATTCATGAACTGATCTCATCTAAGCACAAGATCAATACCATCTTGGTCCTATTACTATAGAAATACGTGGTGAAGAAGAAAGAATATGTAGACTTGTCTCATCCACATGTTATTGGTGCTTGAGTCCATGTTGTCTTAACAGTTCACCCCACAATTCTCTGAGGTTGTTGAAAAGCAGGAAGAGAGAACTGAACAATAGGAGTTTCATCACCACTCATGGGGACCGCTTCAGGAAGGACTCAAAGCATTTTAGCAGAGAACTCAGGAAGCCATGAATGTTGTCTCTTTTAACCATTAACATTGCAACTCAGGTGGCTCATCTTCTGGCCTGGACACTGACCATGCCAATTCTAAAAGGTTAAATTCTGTCAGACAAGCTTATAGTAGCCTTTGAATAGTCGCTCTGTGGTTTTGCTTGGGAATGAGAGGTTCAGGACTGAAAAGCAGCTGGCACATTCAGTTTCTTTGGAGTTGCTTTAACGCATAAATACCTGAAGGAGAAACTACTCTGAATATTTCTCTCTCCCATTTCCTTTCAACACATAAATCAGAAATGAGGTAACAACACTGGGTAGGAGAGGCAATCCTCTGTAGGTCACCCTGAACTCAAGAGAGCAGTTACTTCAAATTTGTAATTGAAATAAACGTGCCTCATATGGCTAGCACTGCATGGATTACATCAAGTGGTCAACTGAAGAGGAAAAACCTCCTTAGAAACAATTGGTAGCAAACCCCAACCTCTGACTGTCTTCAGTTTTCCCCAGCTTGCCCTTGTAGAGTCAGCACTCCCCAGCCCAAACCAGCAATGCTGGGGAAGGCGCGTTCACCACGTGTACAGGCACTCAGCAGGGGAACGGCAGAGCACGCACACAGTTAAAGCATCACAAAAATAAAGAAGGTTGCCGGCAAGAAACAGAATGGGTATTTCAATACAGCTCTTCATTCAAAAACGTGCTCCTGGCCCACAAAATGACAGCCCGTTCATGGCTGAGCCAAAGAGCCACAAAGGTCACGGGCTTGAGACCTGCACAGTACTTCCTTCCTCTTCCCAGAACTGCAGCCTGCCCACCAGCTGACTCATTTCGTCGACCACCGAAAAGGTTTCCATCATTTGGTACTCTGCAGGCCACAGTGCGAGAATCTGGCTGTAGCACAGACCTAAACAACTCTTCCTGCACTTAATTTCAAACAAATCAGAGAAGGAGGAAAGACTATCCACACCACTTCAAAAAGGGACGGCAGTAAGCCAGATGGTGTGGATTACGTGTGGGGGAAGGCTGCTGGTTTACGATGATAGGATGCGAGGGGAAGGGATCTAGAAATTTGGCATCTCCACCAATGTAAACTTAGCACTAGAGTGCATTACCTGTTGTGTGGATGGTGTTCCAGTGGTGAAGGTTGTACCTCCAGGTCCAAGACTGAAACAGAAGGTCACATCATGGCATCCTGAATTCACATTTGCTTTGTTTTTGTAAATTTGTGGTAGGTTGGTTACCTACAGAGTGGTTTTATTCATCACAATTAAATATTTTTGTGCCATTTATTATGCATATGAAAAAGTGATGCAGAATTATTTCATTCCTTTGCTTACAGTTTGAGTCAATTTTGCTATCTATCTATGCTACCATTTTTCCTTCATTTTTGTTCTTTTCAAAAAGCATTAAAACAAAGAGTGTAAAAAACTCTGAAAAAAGGCTAGTTACTTTCAGATCCCTCTTCCAAGGTTCAAAGAACATTGTGATAAACATTTTAGATTCATCATTTTTTAAAATATTGATCTTACGTACTGATACACACATCCAACCAATTCCAATTTCACCTGCAGAACAAAATTGTTAAAGATGCATATTTGTTAAACCTGTACCAGAAAATCATTTGTTTTCTAGAGGCAAAGGTTTGACTAAATCTGAGACACTGCAGAGAAAATGAAGAGAGCTCTGAAAAAAATGGAAGTTCTTCCCAGGACTGTCTAGAGAACTAGATAAACTAAAGTTTCTTAATTACTAATTCAGTAGGTCAGCTTTAGAGCAATTGCACAGCATTAAGCTAATTGTTTCAGATATAAATAATTTCTGTGGATTATCATCTGACAATTTATAAGTGCAGCTGGTTCACCAAGGAAAAGAGGGATAAAGATGTGTCTCATTCTACACCTCAAGAGATGGATGCTTTGAGTTACATGACGGGAAAGACACCAAATTACCTACTGTCACTACACCCATATCCCAGGTCAGTGTTGCATCCGTACAGCAACATGCTGTATTTATTCAATACAGTGCAGATAATCCCTTGATCTCTGGTTCTGCTTGGTTCAACATCCCAGTTTTAAATTGGTATTAGCAATTATGATCCACATTACAATTAAATATGTGGTTTCAGATAAGTAAGAAGAAAAAAAAAAAAGATCAGTTCTCTGCTTCAAAGATTCAACAAGAGATTTTAAAGTGCTCAAAGAAGCAAAATGAAGTTATTGAAAATATGCTAGTATCTTTTTGCACCACTCAGAGAAGAAACCCTTATCTATTCCTAAAAGACATACATTTAAATGAAAATGCAATTACAGACAAAGAAGATTCTTTCAAACCACTAAAACTGTATTTACAGCAACTTAAACATTAAACAGCTAAAATTACTGCAAGCTAGCTGCTCTTTCTTCAACTTCTTAGTGGCTTTCAAAGATCATCTTAATTAAATGCATTAAGTGTTACGCAGGGAAAGGTTTGGTTGGAATTTTTTGTTTTTCCTTTAAACATACACAGCCTTTCCCAATTAGCGAAAAGTTTCATATTAGAAAACAAAAATGAAATTTCTTTGTGCTTTCAACACAAACTTGGATTCCTTCATCCTTTAACAAAATGAATTTAGCAGCAAGTGATTTAATTTGACAGACATGCAAATTATGTATTTTCCCATCTATATATTATTGGCTAGATCTTAAATAGCTAACATTCGTGCTTTGTGATATTGCAGAATCCTATGCTGAAAGGTCACTTAAAGAGCTTTAAATGTGCTACATACATAATTAGAAAAACAAAGTCATCTCTTTAGTGCAGAGGCTTTTGAAACAAACTGCAGCAATTGCAGCATGCCGAACGATCAGATGCTCTCTCAGGAGCCTGAGCTTTTTGCACTGATGAAAGATTGTCTAGATGCCTCCACTCATCTCTGTACAAACACGTTCTTCAAGTGTGACCCTTCAACCCCCCAACCTGCGGATCTGTCTGAAACACGCTTGCTCACAGAGCAGGACAGCTCTTCCAGGGAAAAGCTGGATGTCATCTCATTACATTTATGCCACAATTTGTACCACACCTGCTAAGTCCTAAGTACCTTACCACTTCTCAGAGAATACAGCAAGGACCCTGTATGAGCCACCCTGCCATGGGCACATTGTACATTCAATTTCTCCTTCCTAAAGAAAAGCAGATCACATTTCATCCTGATGAATATTGATGATTCCTATGAATTTGCCAAGATTATTCTGAATTGTTGTTCTCTCCTCCAGAGTATTTAGTACTTTATCTTTGTGACCCTTGCAACACTTGCAATCACATTCTTTATTCCCTCACTCTGGTCCAGTCACCACCAGATTCAGAAGGTCACACTGAAGTGCGACTGTGAACATCCCCCGAGTTCTTCTTAATTCACAGAAAAACCTATTACAGATAAATGAAAATGGAAGTAATCTGAGTGTTAGCCATTGCTGAGTTTGTACAACGAATAATCTCAAGCATTCTGAAAGGCTTGCTGAGTATTTTGCAGGGGCAGCGAGGGCTGTTACGTTGATCTCTAGCAGGAAATTGTGTGCGTAACAAAGTCCAGAGATAAAAGAACGTGAAGCTTACATATTTTCATATAATCTAGAATATTATCCTTACCAATTTTGTTGAAATTTAACCAATCTATCAAAGACAGCTTATTTATATTTCTTTATACTTAGCTGTATCTCTTTCCTGAAACTCAGCATTTAAATTTGTCTACACAATTTTAAATTAAACTACCAAATTAATCAATGAAAAAGTAAATGCACCATACTTAGTGGGTAAGGGTGCAATCCAATTATTTTGTCGAACTTATTTGAAGGTTGGAAACTCTAATGAATGAAAAAAAAATCGTCAGACTTGGGCTTGCTATAAATAGGCTTATTAACTATAGCCTATTTATATGCACAGCTGCAGTCTTCCAGAAAGACTTGCAGAACAACTTGCAGAATGTGTTAAGAGACAGTCAAATAAAGTATCATCTGAACATTAATTCCAGCTAAGTGAACAGGTCCTTGGAGCACTTTAGCATATAAACAGAGGTCAGTGGACTTCAGGCAGAAGTGGAGAACATAAATCCAAGACTTCAGGTTTACAATGCCAAGAAACAAAATCATACAAGCAGAACAGACCATGAGCTGTAGTATCTGCCTGTAAGATAAGACAGAGAGGAACATATTTGTCAACAGTTCAAGATCTTATTTTTCCTTTCCTTCACAAAGAATAATGTGACCTCAGGTCTTCTTCCTGATTATTTGAAAGGGGAAAGAAGAGGATAGAGGACATCATGTTTTACAGCTCAGTAATTGCTCTCCTGGCAAGAAGCTGTATGACAGACATTTCCCATTTGGAATGGCAGAATATGCTCTACTCTGCCGAGCAGCACGCCACAGAAGATGGTGTCTTAAAACTATTTTTTTTATTTTTATATATATATATATATATATAGCTTACAGCAACAAATTCCATTACAGTGAAGGAATATTATTTCATGAAATACCTTCTCCCACAAGCAGCACATTAAACTTGGCACACGGAGAGGATGAGAAAAATCTTTGTCCAGTTGAAATCACTGAAAGCAGAAACTAAGCACAATGACCATTAGACCAGGCACACAATTAAAAAAAAAAAAGCCCAGAATTCTAAGTGATACAGAAGTACTGAGACAGCATTAGTATCCTTCCCTGCTGAGTTGAAATACTTAAAATACAAGGAAAATCCTACTTCTATTTGCTTAAATGCACTCTAGGAAAAAACACTGATTTGGTGCAATTTCTAAAGTAGTATGGTTTACAGACTATTTCATCTTACATCATGATATTATTCCATTCTCCACCCTCTATATGATAATGTATGTATGATCAGATGAAATGGGACATAGGGGTTTTTTTTCTGAATAATTTATACCAGGACATTGTACACTGTTCTTGAGACTAATATTTCACAATGATGGCTGTAAATTCAAACACTGTGATAGAAATCAGATGTCAAGAGACTATGTAACTACCAGAAGAGCACGCATTTCAGTTTATTTTTGTTCAAATTTGTAAACCAGTTATGGAATAAATGACAGAATAAAAACTAGTGGGAAAAGCAAATGCAGACTGTGAGGAACATACTTTTCAGCATGCATAAAGAAGCAAACCTAAAGAACCTGTAGTACTAAATACATTTTCTGTTAAAGACCCTGTAACATGTCCTTTTTTTTCTTTGCAACTTCAATAAAGAAGAAATGGGATCTCAGTCCTAAACACATAAACCAGTTTACTCTTCTGACAAGTACTATTGAAAAGAGTCAACCATGTAAATCAGGAATTTGTCCAAAATTTCCATTTACCTGTTACAATGAATTAGAATTATATTTGTGCACAAGGAAATTCTAGATAACTTACATATTACATCATGACATATTGTGGCTATAAGTACTGTTAATACCTGAGAAACTCTATGAACAAAACTCATTCTTTGATTTAATTAAGATTTATGCCTGCCAGCCTCACAAGATCTTTAACATTTTATTAACAATCATTTTGGACAAATTTTACTGGTATAATGTGCTTTACAGCATATTTTGCTTTGCCAAACCATAATAAATACTTTTGCATAATTGTGACTACATTTACAATAAAGCTACAGTGGCAAAGTGCAAGGCCTTTAAGGTCTCAGAAGCTTAGGAGACTCCTTCTAGGCCAATGAAACTGTATAAAAAAACCTATATAACAATTGCATTAACAAAAAAAGAACGAATGATATCGACGTTTTGAAGCGCCAAGGTCTTGAGACTAATTCTCTTAAAGACCACGCCAACTGTGGTCAGCTTGTCATTTTCACCATCTCTCCCCACTCCTTGTTCTCACAAAGCAGCAATGCAATGCATGAAACCCTAACAAGTCTACCACAATTCTGCAGCTGGTTTAGTGTTTCTCAAGAACACTGTCTCTCTGCCCACCAAAACTAGGAACTCTGCTAGATACTCTGCTACATCCTTGAGTGACCATCTCTCTCAGCTGCTGCAACCACACGTTTCTTAGAATAACAACTCTACTGTCAGTATCTCAGTGTGACTGAGCAGACCAAGTTCTTTCCCCCTTTCACCTCAGCCCCAACCAGACCATTTTAGATTTCACTGCTTTCAGCATTTCCCCTCCACTCCATTAACAACGTTAGCCATCTAAAATCTCGCTGTTATATCTTCCTCCACATTGGTCCCGTGTGTGGGAACCTCTGAATCTGTGTCAAACAGCTCTCTACATCCAACCCACATGCTCTCAGACATGCAGTTTTCTATTAGACTTGCATGGAAAAGATGTATTTTTTTAGCACTGTACTCATCTTCTGGACTGCAGACTCACTAGGACAAGAACTATCTTGGTAGTCCTCCTTCTGTTGTACAAGGTCAAGCATACAGTCTGCACCTAACAAATACAAACATACTACTACAGCTATTTGACTACTTCTATAGTGAATAGTTGTTTTTAAACTAATCCTTGACGCTTGGCACTAGCATTTCTGGCACCTACTTATTCATAATGAAAAGTACAATATAGTTTCCTTCCTCCTTCTTCCTCAATGTTGTGGTTTCTTACTTCATGCCTCAGGCAAGTATCACATCTGCCAAACCCAGGACTACCCTTTAGATGCTCTTGAGTATCAGAATGCAAGAAGGATGCAGTGCAATTTTAGAAGATAACTTTTTCAATGTGGAGAAAAAAAGCTTTCACAACCATTCTGTAAGCCCTATGTGTATTTGTAAATTACTACTGAAATAAAATCCCACAATAATTCTTTAAACTGCTGTGTGGGAGTAGAGACAAAGGAATGGGTGGGAAGAAAAAATATTACAGTGTATCTGCTTATACTCACATCATCAAAAGGACTACAAAACTGCATGCTCAGATAAATTTTCTGGCCAATAGAACAAGCACCCTAAGTGTTACTTTTTAATTTCTAGTCTCACAATTTAGTTCGTTGCAGTTTAGGAAGTAGAGGATTTAAAACGCAACCAAACACTCTGAAGAGTAGCGCACAGAGCAAAGGTCTAGCAAGTAGCTTTGGGCAGATACCAGCCTGGATTCAAAAAAAGAAAGGGGCTGGGGCAGGCAACCAGCTGTCGTGTATATGGTGATATCTGTGCCCAAGCTCAGGTGGAAGGCAGAAAGCACACTGTCTGAGCTTACATCAAGAGAATCCAAATGGAACATGTATAGCAGGGTGACAGCAGCACTCAGTTCCTCCAAACTCCACTTGACTCTAGTGAGGAAGGCCACCTAGATGTCCTCATCCCTTGTCACCGTCACCCTGGTGCTGCAGTAACCTAGGATATCATAGAATCATCATAGAATCATAGAATGGTTTGGGTTGGATGGGACCTTAAAGATCATCTAGTTCCAACTCCCCTGCCATGGGCAGGGACACCTTCCACTAGACCAGGTTGCTCAAAGCCCCGTCCAACCTGGCCTTGAACACTTCCAGGGATGGGGCATCCACAACCTCTCTGGGCAACCTGTTCCAGTGCCTCACCACCCTCACAGTGAAGAACTTCTTCCTTACATCTAATCTAAATCTACCCTCTTTCAATTTAAAGCCATTACCCCTTGTCCTGTCACTACATGCCCTTGTAAAAAGTCCCTCTCCGGCTTTCTTGTAGGCCCTCTTTAGGTACTGGAAGGCTGCTATGAGGTCTCCCCAGAGCCTTCTCTTCTCCAGTTGTGTGCCAGCGAGTTGAGTTAACACACTCTAAGAAGGTCCTGCTTCCTCTGGAGACCAGGTGTCGATGGCAACTAAAGCTAATAAATTTTTCCTTTGTATTGCAACAGCTCATATGCAGTGATGGCTACTGTGCCTCAGCTGGCAAGAGGAGGACCCTTTCAAAGACCTGCTGGCTTGTCCGCACCCAGTGGAGCACATCCCTTGGTTCTCCTGTGGCATCACCAAGCTGAGACACACAGCAGCTTCAGGTGCCTCCAAGATCAGCAGAGACTGCTACCACCCCGGCCCTCTCCCCCACTCACAGCTGCCCATTTATAGATATGGTCTAGTCATTTTGAAAATAACTGAACATTACAAAGGTCACATTACATTGGTGAACCTGACCTGATGCCTTCCAGCAAAATTGTATCCGGAAAATAATTTTTAAAAAGATCTAAGTTGTTTTGAATCTGTCTTCCACATATACACATTCATTTGTTCCACCAATATTTCAGACACACACTCTAAGTAGTATAATGCTTTTTAACTGTTGCCCTTAACGACATCAACCACATATGTAGAAATTATTTTTAAGATGTATTTGTTGCATACCCAGATACTGAGTTTTCCAAAAAACATGCCTACTTTAGGGCGCATTGGTCATTCAGAGTCAGAAGGCAAACTATTGCCAAGTTCTCCCCAGCAGAATTAAATGCTTTCAGTCAGCTCTTGGGTTTTAAATGGGCAATTCAAGTTTTAGAAGATTTGCCAAGCTCTACACCACAAAATTTAGCATGTGCTTTAGTCTTAAAATTTGGTAGGCCTTCTGGCAGTAAAAAAAAAAAATTAAAATGGTCAAGTTACAAAGAAAAATTTTTCTCCATATCAGTTTCATATTAATTTGACTGTTTTCATCATGACCGCTGTTTAAGAACAAATGACGGCAATGTTGCCACTCCCACAATGCACACTATAAAAAACAATCCCCCCAATTCATAGTACAAAGTTCTGTTACTAATAAAACACACATACAGAGGGTACAACTTCTTTCAGCAAATATTGATACAAAAACTTCAGAGAAAATACAGCATTTCCTAACAATGCCAATGTTCCTTCTTCACCCTTTCTCTTGTCTCTTTTTCACTATTTCTCTTTTGTCATCTTCTTTACCATCAGTTCACTATCATGAAGTAATGGGCTGGCACTCTCAAAACCCAATCTCCATAATCATCTCTTAAATTCTTTTAAATTCTCTTAAATTCTAGCAGCGACAGGCATCAGCCTACAGTCAGAGGAGAGAGGCTCACAGAAGTGCACTCACAAACCCTTCAACATTTTGGAATGAACAGCAAAACAAACCACATGGAGAAAATGTGATAATGGAGCCATAACGTGATGGCACCAGGCTCTTAAAACATTTCTACTCAAAGCTCTATTGTATGCATGATTTAGTTTGAGCATAGGGATATCTGGAAGCCACATCAAAGGGCTAATGGATAGACATTTTGTTAACATATGTAGAACTGATGCCAGGCCATAAAACAACATTGTACTGAGTATTACACATCTTCAGAGAAGTCTTTTTTTTTTCCTGGAGTCAGGGGGTTTTTTTGGTCTACAAATTATTTCTTCCCTTATGTGCATGAATGCCTAACAGGCTCAGAAGCCTGGACAATTTTCATGTTCTCTTGTTCCCTGGAGCTTTGCCCAGTATCACAAATTCCGAGAGAGGGCTGATTTTTGAAACAGCGAAAGGAAGAAGAATGAAAAAGTAAATAAGCTGCTATTTCCTTTGTAGAACAGGTTCTGTTACATCAATCATGGATTGGTAAAGAACTTCACAATCTATTACCTTAGCATCTCTATTTCTCAGGTCATTCCTAGGACTGCTACTTTCAAAGTGCTGTCCAAACTTGGCTCAGAGCTACAGTACATTCTTCAATGGTCTTTTATGCCTGTGGTGTTCAAAATAGAGTCACTTTGCAAATGGTACATTTTGTAGATATGGCACTCCATAAAAACAGGAGGCAAAAACACTGTGTAGAGTGAATTCCTGGAACAGCTCTTCAGGATTCCAAAAAAGCCACTTATGAGCTCCACTGTTTCTGCTAGTATTTATGCTAGATCACAGAATAATGAGCAACCATTACATTTATGTACTTTGTAGGGCACTTAGGAAACAGTTTTCCCATCACTTAGTAACTGTAAGATAAGTAGAACAGCACTGCACACCAAAAAATACACAGTATGGAAAGACGCTGAAAGTCAGGATTATAGAAGAGCTATATCTTTATCCACTTTGATACCTTTTCAGTTAATCAAGTATTTTGTGGTTCCATGTTTGGCACATTAGGTACATTGAAACCAGACTAACAAGAAACAGCTGCTATTTATAGCATTTCCCCAGAGATGGGAACAGTTGCTTCTGCACTTTAAGACCAATCATGTTACATCTGTATTAAAATGAGAAGACAAACATGTTCTACTGCCAGCCCTGCCTGAATTTCAAATGAAAACCACATTAGTTAACTTGTGAATTTCTCAGTCAGTCAGTCTCCAGTATCAACTTACATGGTTTAAATAAAACATCTCCCCAAAACACAATACAGTACAAAAGGATGCTAACAGCATGGTCCCAGGTTCAACAGTGTGCTTCAAAAACTCCTTCTCCAAGATAAAAGTCAGGAATGCACTGCAAATGTGTCTAACCTGCAACAGCCTGGACCTCAGCAGGTTCTGCTACCATACCTTCCTCATTTCACAAACTCTTTGGCTCAACTGTCAGCAGTCATATAGGTTTAAATATGTTAAGTCCCACAACCCACAGGTTTTCCACTCTTGCTGCTGTCCTAAGCACCGTGAGAATGGGATCCCAAGCTCAGAAAGGCTGACAGGGTATCAAGTCATAGCACATTTGGTCCCACTGCTTCCAATCTGCATATATGAAGAAAAGCTTGATCTTGAACTCACTATCTTATAGGCACAGACTCACCTCCTTTGGTCACCTACAAGTATTCAGGCCTCAGCAGGCACTAAACGAGGACCTTGGGACTGACAGTGAGGACGGTGGATGTCTCTGGTCAGAACACGCACAGTCATGCCCGCTCTGACATTAGCAAGGGTCCTGTCTGGGGAAAGCAGCTCTTCCCTAACATAGAAGGGATAATACAAAGATAAACAGAACAGAGACATTGGTGAGACACTGAACTTTACTGACAGCATGACAAAATTAATTTCCTTTTTCTTTTCAGATGCTTTCTACACCACCTGAAAACTTGGTAGTGCAAAGTTGCAACTTACAGTAGGTTTCAAAGTACATTTTTCTTAGTTGAGGCAATTATGCTAAAGCATTTGCTTACTGCTACTGGCTGGCCAAACAGAAAGGATAAAGCAAAAGAGAAACCTGAAGTATCAGCGGATTAACGTCTCAAAAGTACCTGTGCGCCTTGGGTGCAGAGCTGCCTCAAAAAGCAACAGGACATCTGCACCCATGTCACATCATCACTTCTGAAGATGAATGCATCCCTGAGAGCTTGATGCTTCACAAAGCAGTAATTACTTTTCTTTTACTGCTTTAAGTTATTCAGAAACGTAAAAGTGTTGAAGTTAAGCATAGGTGCCTAAACCAAGGTTTGCAAGTTTGACAATTCTGAGTATCAATTTTTATGATATCAAACATTTCTTGCAACAGCAAAACAAAGCATGTATTACAAGACTTTAAGAACACTAAGTCTAAAATACAGTAAACTTTTAGGAAAATATGTCAGAAGTATTTAAACTACTTTTTTTTCTGTTTTCCTTAACATTTTTCTAGTTTTACTTTTTTCCCCCCTCCATTGCTATATGCAAGAATCCACAGAAAACACTTGGAAAACTGACTTAAAAAGGAGGAACTGAACTGGACATGCTACAAGAGTAGTCAAATAAAGCAAAAAAACCCAACCAAACAAACAGGTAAGACAGGTAAGAAAAAGTAATAAATTGTTTTCTCCTTTCAAGGTTTTTAATAATAATATTCAACATTGCTTGTAACAGATAAAATTTTCAGACAAATATTATTTCAGTTCTTGGTGATTATTTTAAATAAACATGCTAAAATCTCACAGGATGAATTAATGAATTATTTCTAAATCAAGCAGTATATTAAATTCTGGTCAATATATAGATGAACACAAACATGCCTAACGTGCAGTAACATCTAGAACTGTATCACTTCTCACCAGACTTCTTCAGTATCCTACAGCGACCCTCATTTTATTAAATTCCAGTTTTTTAAGTTATAATTTGCTGCAATACCGTGACCAGTTATGTTCCACAAGCTTCAGCCTGATTTCAAACTGTTTTGCTTTAGACCTTTGTAAGAGCAATACCACCCGCTGCTGATTTCTCACCCAGAGTTCAGAGATCCAGATTTGCTTTTCTTTCAATTCAAAACTTAAATTGAAATTTTGGCCTGTGGAAATGGCACCTTTCTATTCCCCTGGATTTGTACTGCATTTTGAAACACTTTGGCATAAAAGGCATTGTAAGAGTTTGGGTCTGCAATGTATTTTATTGCCTAAATAGCTAGATGGTTCCCATTTTTACCAGAGTAACGCAGTGGAATGACCGTGGTGAAGCACCCATTAAGGCTCCAAGAGGAACTGAGTACTAAAAAACCTAAACATTCACTTGTTTTATTTTTCTGTTTCTTGGTTACATTTTCAAAGTGCATCCACTACCACTCCCATTAACATCAGCAGGGGGCTTGTAAATAAGTCTTTACCCAGTGTTTCAAAAAACTGAGCTTCTCAGTGGAAGAAGTGAAGAGATCCCAATCCATTTCATTACTTAAAGAAACAGAGCAGGACAGCAAAGAGAAAATCAAGTACAGGCAAGCACCTTAACACATCTTTGAAGGTAACTTTTGGACACTTCATAACCTGAATTGAAATGTTGAATTTTGAAATGCACCAAACATAATTCAGGAAAGATAGCCTATTAGCTGGTTAGAAGCATGGATAAAAATTCAGATGACATAAAATTAAAGTAACTGTACCCTAATTTAGAAGTTGGGGCATCGTCTTTAACTTGGTAAATATGTGTTTCATGAAGCTAGACTCATAGGTGATGGTATATAAACCAATCAAGCATGAGGGTAGTTACTTTTTCCCTGCCCAGTGATCAAGCTTCTGAAACTGTACATTCATGCTAAGACTGAAGATCTCTAGACATCACAAGCCAGAGCTACAGAACTACCATCTCAGAAAAGATAAAATCTTTTAAGAGCTATGCCTGATTTAAAGGACAGAGATGGTCATTCTTATTTTCCATTGAAGTTAGAAAACTACAATGTTTAAAAAAGAATCGTGGCTCAGTAGATGTACTCTAGCAGCAATTTCTAGCGCTGCTGTAATTGAGGTTGCATCAGCATTTTCACAATAAACCATACCGCCAGAAAAATCATTCCATGTTGTAAGCTGACACAGAAGACCTCACACCAGGCACAAATCCTTCAGCACCACGAATTTAGTTTGTATGATTTTTGGCTAAGAAGTTGGAAGAAAAGAGAAAGCAAGAAAAAAAGTCTTAAAACGGAAACCAACAATTTAGGATTAACTAGTGTTCAAACAGAGTTTGCAGATACTTTTTATCGCAGATGTTTTATTCCTCCAAACTACCACACATACAACTCCTGCTAAACGCACCAATGATTTGCACAAGAAAAACCATCTTCAAAAAAGTTAAAGTGACATCCTGCATTCACTTTTACATTTGAGGAAAAACTCAGGAAAACAATTTTATTTCCGGACAGCAGAACCTGGCTTATTTGCTTGATCAAGAAACCACTTGAAGATTATTAACAGAACAATAAGCAAACCCCAAGCACAAATCATTATGGCAACCTTAACTTACTACTTGTTATTTAAAACAATAACTGTATTCGTTACAGTGCTAGGATTTAACTTCTGCTTACATACACGCTTCTTCGTAAGCATATGCAGATGGTACTATTTAAAGTGAGCTTTAAGCCAGGGAAACAAAAAGGAGGAGGTTAAATTGTGCACAGTTTAGTTGAATTTCCTGTTCTTAGAACACAGTAATTCTTACAGTTTTCTAAAATATATCCTAGTATGTTAGAACTGAGCCTCGTGGTTTCAAACCAGCTACCTGAAAAAGACTGAAAAGCCGAGATGTCTGAAATGTAGAAAAGTAGGTGAATAAGAGTTATTAATTTGAGGGATTTCTTAGGAAGGGCTGTTCTTTGGGCTTGTTTTTTCATATTTTTAAAGAACAAAATAAGTTTCTTTTTGTATATTCTCACTCACCTGCTCTGGGTACTTGCTTCCAACTATCTCTGCCACGGTGTTAAAGGAAGGAGAGTCTGGATAGGTCTTAGCCCCCATCTTCAGGTGCACAACGATCTTAGTGCCCCGGAAAGACATTCGTGACATCATTTCAGCATCTTCCACAGAGATGCAAGCAGTGGGAATCTGGGGCACATCAGGCTGGTAATTCTGCCACCCAGTATGTGGGCTGGGAAAAGAAAAATAAAAACAGTGTTAACAACTTAGCTCCATAAGTTATCATCATTATTATAGAATTATTAAAAAGAATACTTTCACTACCATCCTCAGCAGACTCTCAAAAAGGACATATTTACTATTTTAAAACAGACCTTTTGATAAAATACATCAAGTGTTTGTATACTAATCAGAATATCTGACTTACCATTCTGTATGTCTGAAAGGCTATTCTGTGTCAGCTCTATTTAGGTCATTGCCATGCTTTGACATTACAGTAGTAAATGCTCTGATACCACACTTCCTTCACTGCTTTATCAGGAAGAAACGCAATGAAAAGCCAGTAAGTGAACAGTTCATAAGAAGCGCAATTTTTTCCCTGTGACAAGTAATGAAATTAAAATTCACTACTTCAATTATTTCAACATCAGACTGGAGATTTATTTTGAAGAGCACTAATATGAGAGGCTTCAGGAAAAATAAGACAATGAGACCATAAAAAAACTGCACATTTATTTGTTCTCAGTACACTCGAGATTTCAACCACTACCTGTAGACAAAAGAGAACTAAAAAAAAAAAAAAAAAACAAAAACCCCAAACCCCAACAATTAACTGTACACAAATTACACAAAGAAGAAAAAAAATATGTATCACTAGATGTAAGGCTTCAGTGTCTTCCATTTAGTAATAGCTATGCCTTGTGGAAATAAAAAAAGGGGAAAAAAAATTAAACAAAAATAATCACAAAGTTCCTCTGACATTCACAGTGTGATATGGAGTGACTACTTCTTTCCTCTCAGAAAGCTGCAGACAGTTTCATGACTAAAGCAATTATTTCCCTTCCAGAGGCTCCTTCTATCACTGCTGCGTGCAGAGCTAACTGGAGTGAGTGACTCCATATCTGACATCACAGGATTGCTAAAAGGTAATGGACAAGTTCCTTAGCAAGTTCCTTCAATGTTTTTTCACATTTGGCCATTATTTACGTACATTTTGTGGTGCTTCTGTTGAGATCTTTGGATCCGACTTGCAGAAGTACTGAGCATTACAGCTGCAGCTGAAGTCAACGCTTTTAAAGTGAAGCTGTATATAAAGCCAGATACAGCGGAAAAAAACACGTGGGAAAAAAGAGAAATCAGGATCTAGATGTATGCCCAAATTCGCAAATACTCCCGATATTAAATCATTCATTGCCTTCATTTCCCACTTGTAAAATGGGAATAAAAATACTCTTTGTTTCACAGACAGGAGAAAAGAAGGGAATAAAAATACTCTTTGTTTCAAGAGGACAGACTCAATGAACACTTGAGAACCATTCTGACAACGCAATAATGATCAGAAATCAACTGGTATACAATTACATGTCCTAAATCCTAAAATAAGCTTAGAATTGTGCATTGAAATGGTAGGGTAAAACTCTGAATAAGCAGCTCTCCAGTACTGGCTATCCTCTGCAGTAAATCTGTAAGCTGAAATAATACATCTGCAACCCTTTATTTCAGGTCTACTTTGTAATTCTCATGTTTCAGTCACTATTCCAGAGATGTTTTCAAAATACATAAAATATTCAGACATCTAGAGGCTTCTTCAATATTCTTATGAATATGCTATTTGTCTATTTGTCTCAGTTACTAAATTCTGACTTTATCAGAGAAATGCCAGTGAATTAAGTTTCCAAAGGAAATCTCTAAAGCTAAATCATATCTTTACCTACGTTACCCTCTAAAGCTAAATCATATCTTCACCTACATGTTACCCGGTGAAGAAGGGCTAGAGCTGAAGCTTTCAAACCAGATTACAGACATTCTTCACATCAGCTGTTACAAATTTTAATACTATTTATTCATATATTAATAACAGAATCACAGAACGGTTGAGGTTGACAGGGACCTCTGGAGGTCATCTGGTCCAACCCCCCTGCTCAAGCAGGGCCACCCAGAGCTGGTTGCCCAGAATCATGTCCCATACATGAAAATCTTCACCTATGAGCCTACTTACAGTAGCAGACACATATTTTTATACATTTAAAAAAAAATTTTAAAACATTTGGGGCATTTTTAAGTCTTCTGAACTGGAAAAAACCCACTTAATTCCTGGAGGAGATGTGGTGAGGAGGGAGAAATCCACTTTGTAAGGATAGATTAGGTAAAATGGGAGAGATTATTCAGTTCTATCTGTTTAGAAGAATAAATCCTTCTCAACAATAACAAGTCATATTGTAATCAATAACATAACCCACAGAGTAGATATGTAGAAACATTTATTTGAAAAGAAAATACTAAAAATCAGTTACAGAGGTCTTATGGGAGCTGCTTCAGAGTGTAGACAGATCTGTTTATTAGGTGGCAACAGTTTAGGAAGTTATTGCTCCCAGTTGTTTACGGCTGAACCTCATACGAAGGCCAGTGCCCCTTCTCCTCATCAGCTTTGCAGGTTGGGTGACCCGTAGCTCACCTTTGAAATAACAGTTACCCTGGTACTCAGAATCTCTTGTGCCACACAATCCTCCCTGAGTGGGATAAACTCATGTAGACTTATAAATTCAGATCTTTTTTTTTTTTCCCCTTTCCCTTTGTCCTTGTTAAAAAAAAAAAAAAAAAAAAAAAAAGGCCTTCCCTCACCCCCACTTTTAAACTGCGACAATTTGCTGCACATGTTTAATATTTCTTTGAGTGTCTGGAGATATATCCAGCATGTTAACCAGGAGATGTTCCAAAAAACATAAAACAAACAACACACTGAAAAAAAAAAAAAGAAGAGATGACAATTTCATGTATTAATGTTCAAAAAAACCCCTGCATTCAACAACTGAGCAGAAACTGTTTCTGCTCATTTTAAATGAATCCATTCACCTGTGTCTTCTGGCAAGATTATGTCTTAGTACTAACATGCTGTGTACGCTGAACTGCAGTAATTCAAGGTTTATCACCACCTGTATTGATTTCACTCTCCTTGTTATTTCCCAGATGCTCAACAAAAGAAACCCCTAAAACTGTATTGTTTCTTCAATATAAGTAGCAATTACATTTCTTTCGGATGCTCAATCCCGACCCTCCACCACAACTGTGAATAAAGCTTCTGACAACCCACTGAGATGCACGCATGCTTACACATTCCAAATGAATGAACACTTGCAGGTACAAAATTTACCCCAGCTAGTCCAAAAAATAAACCTTGAAGTCACCTGGTAGTCTTGCCATTTTTATGCTCAAACTACGATTTTGCCAAGATTGTAAAGGCAAACCCAACTACCCAAATTAAGACATTTTGGTACAAGCAGGCAGAGCCAGCAACTGTTCAGACGATATCGGGACCTGAAGGGAATGGACGACTGTCCAAATGATTGCTACAAAAAGGGAAATGGACCTTAAGCATTACCAGTACAAAGGCACAAGGCAATATCACAGTACTGTATATTCCTAGTGCTACAAGATGAACTCGCATAGAAAATAGTTGTGGCAGACACTAAGCATCCTGGGACATACCTGATTAAAGTTTACATGCATGCAAAACACACCATGTGTTAAGTATATCTACATAATAAATTGCTTAATAAAGTGTCAACGAGTACATCAAAGAAATTCTAAGTAAAGTAAATTAAGCCCCTTTTATGCAGAGATAACCAAAAACTGGAAAGGCTGCTGACCACATAGCAAGACCTGAGCAAGAATTAACTAAACAAAATAGAAAAGAAATTACTAGCAGACTCTGTGTGTAACAGATGAGGATGGAGAGAAGCAGTCCTGAGTTTGGCTCAAAACAAGGCGAAGAGGATGTATTTCAGGAGAAAGAATTTTCGTACTGGTGGGCAAGGAAGATTTTTTTTCACTGAGTCTAAACAAACACGACTTTGTGGCTATTCTTTCTAAAGAAAAAGGATTTTACTAAAAAAAAAAAAAATCTGACTTGCATTTACCATTCCCTGCCCCTTGAAAAAGAAAAGAAAGAAAAGCATCACATAAAACTAGCTAGGGAGATCGCACAGCAACCCTGACTCAGAATCAGCATTCATCTTTGCAACATTGGTACCTACAGGCAAGCAAGGTGCACCTCTGGCGTTTCCTACTAACACCTGGGAGTGATGTCAGCTTCTGCTGCTTCAAACCCACACTCTCTCTGAAAATGTTGTCATCCAGCAAAGCCTGAATTCATTTTGCAAAACTTTAAGGGTAATTAGGCCATTTAATATCTAACATACCCATACTCCAATACCATAGTTTGGTGTTTAGTAGAGGAGAGGGGGTGGGCGGTTCTTTTATTATTATTTGTTTTTATTTAACAAAAGCACCTGTTCTTCTGATTTTAGATCTACTGGATCACCTCACCTCCATATTTAAACTACTTAAAAAATTGAACACATCTAGCTAGATTAATCCTTTATAAACCTATTAACGTTAACAAAAACTCATCATCATTCGGTCTTGACATTCCTGTTCAACAGCTGACAAGATTCAGATAAATAAAGTGGTTGGGTTTTGCTTTTGATAAATCCCTAGATGTCACATCTTGGAAAGTATTTAAGAGAAGTATCACAGTATGAATAACAAAGCAGAGGAAAGGCTCCAAAAAATACAGCATTTACTCTGTTAGAAGTGCACGTCAAATGACTACTGAGAAACAGATGTGGCTTACATCTTACAGAAAAGTGTAAAGGAAGGCTAAAAAAGTCAAGAGGCAGGTAGTTAGTTTCTCTTCCGAGTAAAATAATCAAATGTGGAGAAACTAAAATGCGTGGATGAAAAGATGTGCTGCTGGTGTCAGGTCAGTTCTAACTCTTGTTACTGTGGGAGCTGACCTTGCATGCTTCATTACTTCGTTCCTGGACCACCAACCCTTATCTCTAAGATAATCTAAAACGCCCAAGGGCAAATAAACTGCGTAAGAACCAGTGCTTCAAGCTAAACTGGATGTTCTGATGAAAAACACATCTCAAGTTGAAGCCTCAGGCAAAGACAGCAACCTCCTAAAGGGAGAAGTAAGCATGACATTACAAGAACTCTAACATGACTAAAAGAAAAAAAAACAAAACTTGATTATAGGAAAGCTTACAAAGATCTACTTCAGCCATAATGTGTATACGCACACCCCCAATGCACAATTCTTCACACCAACCTCATAAAGCAATCTAGGGTTGGGAAATACAAAATTAATGTTGTCTAAGTATCTTTAGTTTACTCACTCATACAAACACATTGTGAGACCCTAATTACATACATGACCACCTATTTTCTACAGGACCCATGCCATATTCACTGTACCAACCACATGTAAACTAAACATTCATATGAGGTCAGCTAGTTTGTTATTATTGACTTAAATCATAAAATACATTCCTGAATGGAACCATGACTATATTAATCACTAGCTATACCCATAGCAAGATCACAGCCTTAACTCTCAGTAACAGGCTCACATCCTCCTCATACTTTGGTTCTGTTTTTTCACTTGTATGTTCTACATATCACAGAAAACCCCCTCACATACAAAGCTTTACACTTCAAAGGAGCGGTGGAACATCCTGTAGCAAAACAGAAGGGAAACTGTACATCTTGATCTCACGCTTAGCTACGGAGAATAGCTACTCATGAGTGCCTCACTCCTGTATCTTTCTCTTCATCGAGAGCAGCGTGGCAAGGGCTGAACTCCATTCAAGTAAATCCCCTTTTCCAGCACCATAAAGTCCTTACAAAACTAAACTTGTCCTTGTGCGCACTCAGACTGTGTACATTCTTTCAAGATTCTCACCATTATCTGGATAGAGAGGCCAAACTGTAACAGAATTAGTCAAAATGTCAAAAGTACTATTAATCTTCTCAGAAGAATTAGGTCTTTAAAAATAAAATCAAGACTATTTCTCATTTACAGCCACTTGGCAAAATATAAAAGAAATAAATTCAGCCTAATTCTGTGTTTCTGTCATCATTTGTCCCAAGATTCTCTTGCTTTGTTTGCTTCTTATATTGGCTTCGTAGGATTTGAGTTGTTGGTTTACACTAAGTTGAAATAATAGCAAGACTGC
Organism: Gymnogyps californianus; assembly: GCF_018139145.2. Taxonomy (NCBI): domain Eukaryota; kingdom Metazoa; phylum Chordata; class Aves; order Accipitriformes; family Cathartidae; genus Gymnogyps; species Gymnogyps californianus. Next base: position 24,960,303 of record NC_059472.1, read on the forward strand.
TAAATTTGAAACAAAATATGAATATGCACAGAAAATTTTAAGAAACTAAGGAGTAAAAATATAATGTGGTACAAATATGGAATTAAATAGTATAGCAGTCTGTTACCACAGATAGAATATTTGGAGTCTAGTTATACAGTCTCTTCCAGATTACTTTGTACCAACCTTTAATTGATGTAGCATCTGCACAAGTGTAATGAAGTGTAAGAGACTCCAGAAACTATTGGACTTACCAAGGAAAACTTCCTTTGAAAAAGGGGACAGCATTACTCTTTCACCACATGGACTCCATTTAAATTAATATTTAGAAAACTGCATCGGATCAGTGCTAGGCTCTCATTAAAATTAGGCTTTACCAAACAAGCATAATAGCTTTGACATAATTACGTATGTGCTAGGCTACAGAATACAACTAACACATATATGTTTGTATTTCATTATAATATTCAGTACCACACGCACCAAGAGAATTCTATGATGACCACAGAAGTTTTTAAAAAATAGCATAGATTAGATACGGTTTGTCAAACAAGAAGCAGAAAACAACTGTGAATGGAAAAATGATCAAATGAAGCAAGTCCAATGAATTCCACCCCAGGACTATCCAACTGCTGGGAAAGTAGAAAACTCTGCACAATCCTTTCCAAACGTCTGTAGGAAATGGAGGCTTGCATCAGCTGCTCTTCAACTGAAAAAGAAACCTTCTGCATCTTACAGACATGAGGATGACTCTCCAGCAGCTGACAATACCCTGAGGGAACCATTTAAGTCATACACCTGTTTGGCCTCCTTTGGCTCGATGTGAACAACCAAGCTCCCTCCTCCTGTGTTTACATCCCCGCCTGGTGAGAACGCAGCTGCCTCCCGCACGCTACCATAGGTATGTTAGCAGAGGGCTCCGGGAGGGAACGCCAAAGACAATCCTAATTGCCAGCAGCTGCAAGGCTTCTGGCTTCATGGGGTTTCTTTTTATTTTTTGTTGAACTCCTGGCTTCTCAGCCTTGAGCAGAAGCCATATTTATATCTTCACCGACCCCTCTATCACTAGAGACCAGTGAGCACACAGGACAAATTAAAAAATCTTCACTGGAAACAGATGTTGTATTTTATACCTACAGGAAGGATATAAATAAATCCAAACAAAAAAAAACCCAAACCAAAACAACAACAAAAAAACCCATTTTCTTTATTTGGAAAGCAGAGAATCGGACAAAGAGGCGTCACAGGGCTAGCAATATGTAAGCAAACTAAGTAACAGCTAGCTGTCTAGAATATTGATCTGGCCTTTGTACCTCCTCCATTGAATGACATTTGTTATTATTGATAATGAACTCTTACATGAAAATTATCAGGCACAAACAGGTGTGAAGAGGCATGACAGCTTTCAGGGTAGGATCAATCACCGTATCAGTGCTTCCAAGTCTCTGCTTCACTGCAGACAGTAAGTAGTGGGGAAGGTCAAGCTCTCCCATACACAGGCATATACATTAAGTCACAGCAGAAATTTGAGCCTCCTTCTGGTGTTGAATACAATATATTATGGGACAGTACGGGGATGTTCCTCTTCCTTTCAAAACATGGTCATGGTAAAGGGTAACACACTGCCAACATTTTCAGAGAGCTGAAGGAAAAGGGTAAGGATGGAGGATACTGGTCTTACCCACCATAAAACTTCTTCCTTTTAATCAGCTGACCACAGAGGTAAATAGAGGGGAGCAAGGTCTGAAAGGAGGCAGGGGAAAGTTTCAAACTCACAGAAGAGTGCGTGGATGGAGCTTTTCTTCTTCCCTTCCTTCTCCACGCCACACACCATTCAGAGAAGTACACTCTTTGGACACTGTCCTCCATCAAAAAACTGCAATACAAACCTATCTTAAACATATTTAGGAATAGCTTTTCCCTACAATAGGTTGGGGCAATGCAAACAAAGCCTCATGGAGATACATTTTTAAAGTGTAAAAAGTAAGACTTAAGGGTCAACAGGAATACAAGGGCAGTCTAGAAAAAAAACACAAGGTAGGAATGGGAATGACAGAGGGGAAACAAGTCTCTGAAGACAGCAGGAGAAAGAACAGTGTCTTAGCACCAAAGGCAACTATGTAGATGGATAAAAGGGGAGAGCTTTTAAAAGTGAAAAACTAGACAGTAGAATAACTTAGGTATTATCACCACAGATCGCATGGAAGTAAATCCCAGGAGTGAAATAGAAGAGAGGAAATGTAGAAATCGAGTCATCTTTTCTGCTGTTTGTGAGTATAACCCTGTTTCCACTGAAAATCAGTGGCAAATCTTCCATTAACTTCAATGGCAGGGGCGGGGGGGGAGGGGGGGAGGAAAGGCTTTAAAACCTGACTGGATATGAGAAGAAAGAGCAAAGGGCCTGACTGGATTCAGTCTCAAGCAGTGAGCAAACCAAAAGCCACTGCAAGACACTTGTCTGGGTGAGCCCCTATATTTTCTGAAGAAAACTGAAACTCTGAAACATCTTCACTATATAAATGCTTCTTTTACTCCCACAGATCTAATTTCTATAGAATATTAAACTCCTTTTTGATGTTCTATAAACAATCCAACGCTTTCGCTGTTCAAGTAAAAAAGTAATTTCAGATCAAGAGAATAAAAAGTATGTTAGTAAAACTAATACAGAGGGGGTACCACTTATTCTTCCCCTCAAGTGAAGGATTTTAGTAGTGCCACAGGAAAGGAACTATTTTAACATCACCTGATCATTATATTTGCCTGTCTAGTTCACATATTATACAATGACACTCACGCAATGTAAAATGCAATGTAAATGCTTAAGTGATAAGGATACTTTATATAATAGTGTATTACACTGATTTGATAAACTCATTCTCCAATAAAATGGTATGGGTTTGTTTTCAAAACTCAGGCAAGTCTTGCGTGTCGCTCCAAAGTTACAGATACACCCTGAATTTTTCAGTCTCAAACTTGAAATCCACTGTAAAGTTCCTTTTAGCAACAGAATATATTTTTAAAGCTTATTATAACATTATAATAACTCCTGTGAACTAGGACTAAATATTGAGCAGCACGGCAAAATGCCATGTCAAGTGTGAGCATTCTTTCCCCAGCTGCATTTGTTAACTGTGGCAGATTCTCCCAAAAGCTTCATAATCTACATCAGATGAAATACAAAATGTCCCAATAGGCACATATTTGCTCTGAACAGCTCCTTTCCTGGCAATTAGTGTTGTGTCTGGGAAATGAAGAGTGTCAGGCTGAAAAAAAAAAAATCTTTCCAGTGCAAACCATGGTTGGGAGAATGACTGAATCAGTTCTGGGGGTCTTCCCATGCTGCTGATTTCTTTGGGAACATGCAGGAAGAACACTCGGTACACAGCAGCTGCCATGAGGAAATGAATGTAGGGGTTTCCCGAGAAAATAGTTAAGTCTTGGGAATTCAAGTAATTTTCCTTCCTCAAAAGGAAAAGAGAAATTGCTGTCAAATGGCAACACTTTCTCACTGTTTTATTTAAGATATCAAGTTTGTCGTGCTCTTCAATACATACTATATACTCATACTATTTTGCTTATTGTTTGAAGGTTTGTGCTCTTCCTATTTAATCCTGGAGACTCCTTCATCATCTGCTGAAGGGGAGAGGAAAGATCATTCTCAATTCCACTCTTACATTTTATGGATTTCTTTAATATCTAATAAAGGGTGCCTAGGAGAGTCTCTGCTGGAAGAGAGACTGTCTGAAACAATACAATTTTCTTTCCTTTTCATTAGTTGATCCATGTTGCTGAGGAAAATGTTGTCGGAAAAAAGGTAGCAGGCTGGAGGCTTTTGTTGGAATGTACAATAATGATCATGACTTTTATAGTCTGTACAGAATTTAAATACAAAAATGCTTTTGGACCTTAACCAAGAGATACGGGCACACAGCCAGTCAGATCAGATGAATTATGGTGGTGGAGAAGGTGAACTGGATTTAGGTACATGACCAGATTCCAGACTACCTGAAAAGTGACAGCCATGGGAATGCCGCAGCTTTCTGAGCTCACCTCCGGTAGCTCCAAGAGAAGAGGGCTGTCAGGGGGGACGACGGTCTTCCCCGCTTCCTCCTCACCCATCTGTCCTGCATGTCACTCTTCTGCTCAGACAGCCTCCACAAGGAAGGGCATGCAGCGAGTCACCTGCATTCGTAGACTTGAGCACACACCACAGCCTTAGAGCTCAAGATACGAAAACACTGAAGCCCACCTAGTGCAACACTGCAAGACAGTAACAGAATAAAAAGTAGGAATTTTCTTCCCAGTGTTCAAATGCTAACTAGGAATGATTTTCCCCTCCTGAAGAACACTATGCAGGAAAATTATCTTACTGATTGTTAATGATTAATGTTAAGACTGAGACCATGTATATAACTTCATGAATAATATAAATAGAAAATCTGTTTAAAAACTGTATCTACTTAGAAAGAAGCGTATCATAATTTCAGAAGCAGAACTGTGTTTTACAAGCTAATATGCACAGGCTGAATTAACTTGCAGCTGCCAAGCGAAAATTTGTTTCCGTAAAGTACTCTGTACTACACTTCCGTGCAAGCATAGTGGAGTTACTTAAATTATTCACTGGAAATGGTACTTGTTTCAAATCTAACTTATCTATAAACAGATACTGAATTCTACAGAACAAGTCTGAATGTGTGCAGTTCATAACTATTTATTGCATAGTTTAAAGCAGTTGTTCTGTAAGTGCAGCCCAAAGATCACTTGCAGCTTGCAAAGCCTTTGTACACCCAGCCCTCAAAGCGGGCTTTTAATAGTTTCATCTACATGAAGATAAAGGTTCACTGACCTGCATGTGAATCTTGTGATGTAGCCCATACACTGATTAATACCAGTATTAACAAACTCCTGGTTTAACAGGACAGTGCTTGATCCATGACTTAACCACTGAACTGTTCACCTGCAATGAACAGCTGATGGTTGACATGACCCATGGTACACTGCAAATCATACAGCATCACTTCTTGCTGCCAGAGCTATGAAACTACTCAGTGGCCTGGCTGCAAAAATGCTGATAAAACATCTTCTTCCTTGGAAATTTGTGATTTGTCAAACATTCGGGGGAGACGGACCCATCTAGGAGCATCCTTCTGAAACTCTGGCAGCCAGGCTGTCCAGCTCACAAGCTCTGCTCCCTGCTAACCCTGTAACGTCCTTCTGAAACACTCAGGTGGAGGTGGAAAAAATAGTTTCTTTGTGGTTAGAATTGCTCAGCCACATACTTGGACTAAAAACCCCTTCAAACCTCACAGATACTTTCTCTAATACCCAACAGTTACCCAAGCATACCAAACTGACCTGAGTGCTTTGAAATCCCATTACATTTTCTTTAATTAGCTAATTGACTTAAGAGTATCAACATCCTCTTTCTATACATCTTCTGTTTATACAGATATACAGCCAAGCGCATCGCGTGATGAGCTGACACTAAGCATTTAAAATTGTTCTTTTTTAAAATTTTGTATTAAAAGTATGACCAATTACACTAGTTGTTTCAATTTAGACACCTTATGGGGGAGACCCTCAGAGGAACGAACAGCATTCTCCTTTCCTTCCTCTGGAAACTTCTACGGACAAGCATTACCTGGAAGTCTGATGCTTTACAATGGTGTTCTCCAATTCCTTATCATTTTTTCACACTTGCGTGGATTCTGCCATCTTTTCACTAACTCTTAAGTCATTCCACTAAGTATCATTGAAACATCCGAGGAATAAAAGGTGCTGCTCTATATGGGAAAGGGTTAAAGGAATCCATCACTGATTGTCACCGAGAAGTACCATACAAAGATTTACATGACTGAAATCTAATTTTAGGCACTGAAAAACAGTTACGCTTCTAAAATCATAAATTGCAGCTGCACTTATTATTCCAAGTAGCTCTGCTAAAGTTTTCTCATGGGTATGCCTATTCACATCGCATTTCTGGCAAGACTGAAATGTTAGAATTCTCTCAGACACTGCAGCACACCATTTGTGTTTTCCTAGATTGTCAGCATTACAAACTAAGTAAAGGAAGAGGGAAAAAACCACATCGTTTTGTGCAGTTACAGCCTTGGATGGTCTCTCAGATGAACCCGGCAGCCCAGGATTCCGGACTCCAGGTGCTGGCTGCATCTGGACAGTGTTGAATCCCTGCTCAAGCTCTTTGGGCCTGAGCACAAACGTAGATCCCTCTAATGCCCTTTCTGGAGATACAGAGCGTGTACTCAAGTTGGCTGGTCCCTTCACATTTTTTCTGGCTCTCCCACGTCCCTCCAGCAGCAACTGCAGCCTTCTCAGAGCCTGAAACTGGGAGCCCTGAAAGTTGTCATTTCCTTCTTTGGAGACTGCAGGGAGAGATACTTAGAGGGAGACACAGACCCCCCTCAAAGAAGGATCACAGTCTACTCCCTGACAAGGTGCAAGCAATACACAGATTATAGAAGAACAGCTAAAACCTCCCTTACGTCCCACCTGTGAGCTCACTCTTTCCAAATCTCAGACTTTTGGCAAAATCACATTTGAATCCCAGGACCTGATTTCTAAAGTTCATGTTGTTCTTGACAATAAAGAGCTGTTACTAAGAAAAAGCCTTGTACTTTTATGAAATTCCAGCTCCCTCATGCTCTTTCCAGCGGCTTCAACTCTCTCACGGTGAGTTGTTACTGAATTGGACTCAAAATCCAAATCCTTTGAGCTACAGTCAACCAGTTGTTTTTAAATATTTACATTTGAAAACACGATATTCCAAGGTAACGACCTGTATTCTCTGTCATTCACCTCCTGCCAGAGCCTTCCCACAGATCTCTGTTAGGTCAACCTGCAATCTCAATCTAGCAGAAGTTAACAATCAAACACACTACATTTTATTTCATAATAAAACCCCACGGTTATATAATGGATTATTTAGCAGCAGCACTCACCCACTGTTATGCAATAATACAACCGTTACTTGTTTTTGGCACAGGTAAACTATTGCAGAATCTACTATTGACTACCTAATCACAGTTTAGAAGAGTCGACTTTTAATGTTGTCTTCTTTACAGTAAACAATGTACAAATGTTACACTAAATTAACATTTTAAAAAATATTACCGCTGCTTGCAAACAGGGAAAGAGAGAAATTACTGTGAGCTACTCAAGATCCCATGGGGACACAAGGATGAATGGAACTTCAGAATCCCTGGTTTTAGTTAATTCACATGATTATTCTCCCTCATCTGACAAAAGTATCTAATGGTACCATAGTTTCAATATCTCTTGTTGAGGCATATTTTGTGTGCTTCACAGTCACCAGCAAACTAATGTGATGAAATCCAAACAGAAATAAATAAATCAGAAACTATGTGGTTCCTTTCTGTTTCTTATTCTTAGAATAAATGTTCTTCTTTTGTGAACACAGTAGATTAAATATCCAGGAATTGCGGTCAAAGCTCAACCCCACTTAATAATAATGAACAGAAACATATCAAAGACAACCCCTCTCTGTTTCATGGAGTATTTGCAATATTCATATTAGACAACCAATGCAGAAGTACTGCGGACAGTGACTAGGAAAGCAAGGTAACGGTGAAACAGTTTAGCAGAAGTCACAGACCCTAGTCACCTACCCAGCTAATGACATATGGGAATGATCTATAAATACCATACCAAAGGTCAGATTTAAAAAGGAAAGCTGGAAGAGAACAAAGTTACAGCTTTAGGTTTGCACCATCCTCCTAAATATAGAAACAAAATGAGAGAAAGTATAAGGTGCCTGAAGGAGAGGACAACAGGCAAGTAATCAAAGCTGGCATCACTGGCAGAGCAGAGACAGGAGTTGGCACCTCTCATTTAATAAACCAAATGGAGAAGGATTTTCACCATTTAGCCCTACCCTGCAGGCAAGACCAAAGGATTAGTATTTGATGCAATAAGATGGACACAATAAGAGAGAGGTTCAGGTGACTGACTGGATTTGAAGGGGAAAACAAAGCTAGACAAAAGGATTAAACTAATTTAAATGGTTACACTTACAAGGCACAAGACATTACTTCTACAAGGAAGAGCCCATTATTACTGTTGGCCATCAACATCAGGCTACATTTAGAAAACAATTCTAAACAACAACTGTGGAATAATTGGCTCCGACTTCCTAAAAACACAAGTCAAAATTTGTGTGCCATAAATAAGGGGTTTCATCACACAAACAGGTCTAGCTTATCATACTTAAATGCCTGACATAGATCATAGTAGACCTAACACAGCAGGGTGAGGCCATCCTATGCGAAGACAACATTTAATGAAATAACACAGAAATACCCTACCATATGGACAAGCCACAAGCAAGACTGTGGGAAGTGGAAGAATCAGTAAAAACGAGAGGCCTCCTACACCCTGAAAAACAATGCAAGCATTCTTGTAAAGAGAAATCATAATATGTTGGAGCAAACCATACACGTTTGCTCACATGTTTAAGCAAACAAGGCAAAGCAAAATGAGGAATTAGCATTTCCAAACCCTCTGCATGCCTGGGGCATAAACCAGAGAGACTGTGGATATTAACAGTTAACTAGCACGTTAAGTATATTTTAAAAATGGCACCTATATTTGTCTGCCTGTTTGTTTTACATGACATAAGTAAAAGGTTCCATACCAAAATAAAACATTTTGTTGTATGCATGAGACAGATTCTGAAGCACACAAATCCAGCCAGAGTCCCTACATAAACCTGTGTTCACTTTTGGAAATGAGCAGTAAACCTTGAAAAGAATACTTCAGATGTTTTACAGCAGATACAACATGTTTCATAAATAAAACTTTAACATATACATGCTAAAACTGTTCTGTAATATGTAGATAATTTTTAGTAACATCGTCAGATTAAGAACAATACCAAGTAGATTCTGAAAAAGTATCTTGAGTAATACAGGAAGTAGAAACAATACTCAGTGGGAAGTACAAACTGGAAAACCAATTAAAAGACATGAAAATAATAAGATTGGATAGGCAGGTGAATCTATACAGTAGACCTCTGTACAAGCTGTTTCAGCATTGCCTGGTCCAAAATCAAAAAGTGAGTTGCTGTGTAACTTGAAATTAATTGAGTTAATCCTAGAATAC